>NC_046333.1:104256821-104559851 GCF_000738735.6 Corvus cornix cornix | reverse complement strand
AATGTCATAAATGTATCATAAATATCATAAACAAAAATACCATCCCAAGAGCAGAAAGCATGTTCAAATTTTGTCAAATGTTCCAGGAAAGAGAGAGAGAATGAATTTCAGCAGGAAAATTCTGTGTGTATAGATCATTACAGCTGAATTTACTACACTTGTCAACTTTGTTAACCTTAATTTAACTTATGTTAACTTCTGTTGGAGTAAAATTAGAGAATCTTTCGAATTCTGGTTTTCAAATCAGATTAGGCTGAGTAAGTATTAAAGCCTGTTCTGCAGAAGAAGCAAAGCCAATATGATACTTATTTTCCAGCTGTTACATAGACTTATTATATAGACCAGTAGCCTGCAATAGTTTGGGAAGAACATCAGTAATATACGAATGTACTGAAGGAGAGAGAGGAAATAAATCCTTCTTAAATTTTTCAATCCAAACCCACTTTCACTTGGAATTACTATAGTGACCTCCCTACCTGATGGTGGCAGGAGCTTTGTGATCATAGAATCATAGAATGGTTTGGGTCGGAAGGGACCTTCAAAGGTCATCCAGTCCAACGCCCCTGCTCTGAGCAGGGACATCTCCAACTAGGTCAGGCTTGTGATACCCCACTGCATGCAAAGCTCTTCCCTAAAGACATTAGTGATTCACTTACTTGGGAATTGGCGTTCATGGCTCAGAGCAAGCAGGCGTTTCATTTCTGCAAAAGACATAAAAGAGGTAATATGAGGTGTGTGCATGCCTTTTGGATCTGAGAGACACAGAAGCAGGGAAAAACAGATGTGGAAGCAAACTAGACATGCTTAGTAGGCATTGTGTCTACCTTCCTCATCAATTGTGTAGCTTGATGAAACTCCATCAGTGTCTGTAACAATACAAGAGTAAATTCCCAAATCATCTTCTCCAAGATCCTTAAAGGACAGTTTTGACCTATATGGGAAAAAAAGCACATTTTGGTGAAAAGGTGAAATCCATCTGAACCAAACCTCTCCTTTCTGTCTATAATAGCAGATATAAATAGCCTTGTGTTAGCTTTTGCTCTGACTGGGCAGACAAAAGGTACAGCTCTGACGACTATAAACCGGGGTGAGTCCTACCATGTGTGGTACAAATGGTGATGGCACCAAATTAAAAAGGCATGTTTTCAAGTCTTTGATGACCCTGGAAGAATACTATAAGTACAGGCCGACTCAGTTTCCATATGGCAGCACCATGACTGTGATGGGCCATTGCTTCTTTTGATATGGCTTCTGTCACTAGGAGAGCACATAGGCCCTTCATGGGCTGAACCTGTGCATTCACCTTGTCCTCCTCTGGGAAAAGCCTGAAGAAACAGAGTAGGCTTGGAGACCGTTATATAAGTTACTAAATGAGGCCATGGTGATGCTATCCTAAGAAAGCCTTGCTTACTGCAGCAGTTCCAAAGATTACAGCGGCGTTACAGGGCAAAAGCATTTTGCAAGCAGCCAGATAATTTTATTATTTGAAGATTTAAAATAATGGGAATAGGAATAGGAATAATAATAATAATGCTACTACTACTACTACTACTACTACTACTACTACTACTACTACTAGTAATCTGCCTTGACTGACAGGTTATAAGCTGACAGGGCACAGATTTTCTCTCCTCATGCCTAAACATCACTAAATTGCCTACAGAGGAGGTCTGACTCATTCTGTGCAAGCTACAGTTTCCAAATGGTCTGTGTATGGATTTACTGGAGAACAGCATTCTCAGGAAGTAGCCTTCAAGTAACTGAGGCAGGTTTAACTCTTCCTGAGGTCATACATCAAAAGGATCTCTGTGACAGCCTAGATCTCCCAAACACAAGGCTATTGCAATCCCCAAGGGTCTTACTTTCCGCCTTTGGTATTGATGTTCAGTCGAGAGTCATCCTCAATTGGTTCATAATTCTTGGACCAAATGAACTTAGAGTCTGGAGACATCTGATCACATTCAAAGTTCAAGGAAATTACTCCATTGTCATCTACATCAACCACCACTTCCTTGGTTCCTTAAAGAGCAGAACAAGGCAATTCCAGTTTCTCAGGGAAGTAAGCACACAAATTTCTACAGAGATCATTCAGAGAGTGGATTAAGCAGATCCTTGCCATTTTCTCAGCTGGAACATAAATTGCTGCACTCATTGATATCCCGGGTCTTTGATTCACAAGAACAGTTCTTTTTCTAATCCACAGGTCAAAAAGCATCATAAATCAACTGATTTATCTAAGATGAATCTAAGCATCTAAGCATACATGAGAGTTACAATATTTGCTATGAAAAAGCCTGAAGGGGTGGAAAAAAGCAAGCCTCTAAACCCACTAAATGTTTGAAATATTAAATAGCAATATTTTCCATGGTAAGGAGTAGTTAGAGCTTTCATTATGCAGCATGCATTTCCTATTCTCTAATAAGGCAAGAGCTATACAGAGAATAATGTGCAAATGTGAGCATTTGAAGAGGTGAAGAAGAGGAAGCAGTCAAGTTGTCCAGCAGTGCACACTTGTGACTGAGGCACATTTTTGGTGACACTGGCTTCACTCAGGGAGGTTGGTTTAATTGCTGTGCTTGGCATCCAGCCCTGCTGCTGTCTGGACCATTAATCCTGGGCCCACAAAGGGAGTGAATATTTGCAATTAGCTGCTTAAGTCACCCACCCAGTCTTGCCAGTACCCTCAGTCCTTGAGCTGGATAGGGTGACCTAGTTCGTCCTGTAAAAGGCCGTGGGGGTGAATCCCAGGTCAGCAATCTGAAGGCGCCTCTGTTCTGCTCCCTCACACCCCAGTGGAGCTAAGGGAATTTCATCAGGGATTTGGGCAACTCAGTGAGCTTGTCATCTGTGGCATTAATGTTCATTTCAACAACTTGTGTGAGAATGTCAGGGAGAGCATGTGCACTGAGAGGTGCTGGAGAACGTCCAGCCTTCTTTTCTGAACAGCTCTGAGCTGGATCTTGCATCTGAATAGGGCACTCATGTCCTATTACTTGGGCTAAGACAATTCTGGGCTGCCCAGAATACTAATGACACACTTTCTCCACAAAGTATTGTTCTTTAAAGACAAGAACCTTATTCCTGACACTGAGATTAAATGCTTTATTTTCAGCATAACTCTTAGTGACCCTCAAGCATAGAAGGAGATTTCTGTGTTTCATCGTCCTAATACTAAACAGCTCCTGTCTTGACAATCTGTGTACACACAGCTTTCTTAGCCTTCACACTTTGCCATAAACATTTAAAGAAAGATGAGATTAATATTCCCATTTTGGTACCGTTATGTACCAGCCCTTGCAGCAGTGAAGCACATTAAGTACCAATATGTGATAAATGAAGTCTGAGGCCTACAAATATTTTACTAAGCAGCAGTATATTTGCAATTTTTTGTTATAATTTAATTTATTGTATGCAAAATTCATCACTTGCAATTTCATTAGTGTTTAGTTTCCTGTAGGTCATTAGTCCATGAATCTTTTGATAGCACTTTATGTGACGTGGAAAGAATTACAGCCATAAGGTTAATTTGAACAATATAATCTTTTACATTTGTTTTAAAGCATTCTTATTGTGGTAACAATGCGTAGCATTTATTTCCAGAAGTGATGATGGAATTTACCACTAATATTTATATGAGTAAAAAAAAAAATTGTCTAAATTACTGACTGCATTTGAAGACCTCACTCCACCTATCCTCCAAAATGGAGCCAAAGAAGCTGCCATAGTACTAGCAGTCTTAATTTCCCTCCTCTAGATAGCTTGGTGGTTTCAACATGTCATCCAGAGCTTCTCTTAGAGTCACAGTAAGTAATAAAATACTTAGATGTCATATCACATCTCCATTTATCTGAGCATTTTAATGCATTGAGAGTAAAGAAATAACAGAACATAAACAGACATTTTCCATAAACTAGAGGTAATGGCATCATTTTGAATACAGCCAGTCAGAAAAGTTGAATGGGACAGAGTTTCATAAATTTCTGAGGCTCAAGCCTTTCTCAAGTGGCTGATGCAGGCTCATAATCTAGTTTTGCTTTGTATCAAGATAAACAAGGACTAAGGGCAGCAATGTGGAAGAGTTGCAGTCTGCCCTTGGATTTCTCTTGTTTCCTGTGGGATCCACATATGCCAAAGTGCTTTTGTCAAAAGCCAAACTTACAGCTCAAAAGTAGCATGGATTGGTATTTGTTTACGTGATTGGGTTTTTAATTTTAGAAGATAACTGTACAAATTAAACATGGTTTTCAAAGAAAAGAAGGTGGATGCAAAGTATTGAATCATTATATTTACACATTTCTTTGCATAAAGACAACTGGCACCCTTTGTATGAAATCATGTATTTTCATTCAGGATATTATTTGCTTACATTCTTTGATTAGAAATCTCGGTCTTCTTGTGATTTTACACATTCACCAAAAGTAGCATTCCAGCAGGAACTGTGTAGAGAGACCTGACAATATTTTGTCTCCATCCAAGATGGTAATAAAGGCATGATTCATTGGGCAGCACCAAAAGATTTGTGGTAATTTTTAAAAAATGGTGTGATTGTTCTTGACATTTTTGTGGTTTGAGTGAGAAAAGTGGAAGCCTGCTCAAGAGGCTGTTTTATGAAACAATTGTTTTTAATAAGTCCTTGTCTTTTCTTAATACCTTTAAGAAGCTTAGTTTAGTGGATTCTGTATCAGCAGATCTTAGCTCAAAATATGGGCCAAGTAGATTTGTACACATAAGCAATTTTCAGTTCCCTGAGTTTTGACGGGGCTAAATCCTCACTTTCTGGTGATCCTTCATACCTATGAACCCTCCTTCTCTAATGGTGAGGTCTATAAACCAAATGTTCTGCTCAAGTTCACCTCATTTGAGTGAACACTGAAAATAGTATCCAGTTTTTTTTGGTCATGTCATCTTCAAAAGGGTTTATGTTTCTATTTTTTTTCAATTGTAGTAACATGGCCAATCCTTTATTTAGGACACTTGAAGAGTGTTATCATCACAACGTTTTATCAGAAGTATGACACGCAAATATTAACCCTCAATGAAAACAGATTAGTATAGCCAAGAGTTTGGTAATACTAGTGGCTTAATTCTCTTTGTAGAAGTGGTTGCTGTATATAAGCTCTTTGCAAGAAAAAATTTTTAATTTATTTTATTTTATTAATCTTTTAATTTTATTCCAGTTGCAGGTGATAGAAATAGCCGTGGTGCTTCAGCAGCTTATAGATCTGAAGTTAGAATTCCTATCTTTTTCAAAGATCCTGTTTCAAACCCTTTTCCCTTTTTCCCACCCTAGCCTCACTAGCAGTCACCCCAGTCTCCCTACTCTGAGTTTTCCAGTTCTTTTACACCCCCAGCTTCAGACCTCTTCTTTCAGGCTTTCGTGAATTACAGCCTCACTAAGGTCTAACTAAGTACTAGTTAGAAATTTTACTGCCCTGGTCATAAGGATTGGACATCTATGAGAGCTGAGCAAGAGGAAGTAAAAATGAACCTGGGGGTCAGAAACAGGGAAACGAAGTCTGCCAGTGTAGGAAGGGAACTTGTCAGAGGACAAGAGGGTGTGTGGTGGATCCAGTTTGAGTTGTACCCCTGTACCTTCTTACATCATACTAACCTTATACCAGATTTGTTTAAAATTCCTTCTTTTGTTTTTGTGCCTTGTAGGACACTGCACTTCTAAAATAGTCTATAGATGAGTAAGCCACAAGCCCATGCTTGTGTTTTCTGTTAGGGGCTGACAAAAAGGTGTTGCCTCTGACCAGTCACCTATTTTACTTGTATAGCTAAATAAACCCCTAAAGTTCCTAAAGTTCCAGGTATGGAATACGCTGCCTCTGTTCTGTGTTCCTGTGTTTCTTGCTGATCTTACAGACACACTGGAGCCAGCCTTCAAGGATGACTCCAACAAAGAGTTGCACTTGAGTTCCTACTGAAAGTGGTCTCCAAAATTACTTCAGTATGCTTTTAAAGTATTTCTTTTAAAAAAGAGAAAAAAAGTAGTTTCTTTTACCCTTTCTTGAGGCACATTAGATAAGAAAAGGAAAACGATAAAGCATAAACAACCAGCTTAATACAGGAGGAGCAAAATTTACATCTGTAATATTATTTGGTGGAGCTGATCTTACTCAGTCCTCTACCTATGCATCTACCTGTAGAGACATGCAAATCTTACAACTTTATTGTATCTTTATAGTCTCAAATCTGTAGTTACAATAAGAAAATCTGTTCTGACCTTAAAATATACCTGACAAGGAACTTAAGATATGGCCCTCAACTCATATCTTGCTTCATAAACAAGCTTGACTTGAGAGGGATCTGATTCTTGGCATGTAGCCTGCAGGTAAACACATTGCACAAACAGGAACCTGTGTAAACATGACGACAAAGAGGAAGTATTTCTAACAAACCTGGTCGTGTTTCAGCTACAACAGCATCTGTGACATCTGATGGTTTCCCAACACCAGCCTGGTTTGTTGCCCGCACACGAAACACGTAGCTCACACCTTGTGTTAGGCCACCAATCTGGAGGAACCAAATACGCATAGATGATGTGGTACAAAACACTAATTTTTATTTCACACTTATACCATACCAGTCTGGGTATTTGACAATTCTATTTCCTTCCTTGTTTTGTTTTGTTTCTCTCTGAGTTCTCTTTTTTTTTTAAATTCAATTCCAGAGTGACATGACTCATCTGTCACTTGCTCCTTCCTTGTGTGCATAGTTAATGTTCAGGCAGTGTCATTGCTGTAATTGATTTCTTTGCAAAAGGAGTAATGTTTTTGAAACAGGATGTTTTTAACTCATGTACATTGACCTCTGAAACACCATAGTCTTTTACTGCAGCTAAATGCTGGCTTTGAAAAATTAAATTATCAGGGTAATAAATGCCAGCCACACCTATTTAGAAACAAGAGGGAATTAATAGTACAGATTTAATTGCAGTGACTTGAGGAATTATACTGACATTATAACACTTGTTGATACTCCTTTAAAACATATATGAAAGGATCACACTTTAAAGTGAGTTGTCTTTCAAATATTCTGAAAAGCATAAAAATAGCAAACCTACTTCAGAAGTAGCTCCAGAACTGAGATACTGCCAATCACTTACTTAGAAGTTATTCCACAAAATTATGTATCATAACAGTGCAAGAAGCTTGGGTTTAACTTGCTGTGAAATGTGAGGAGAGGCTACTGAGTATTAGAAAAATCACTTGCCACATTATCATATCTGGGTTTGTGCCATCTGTTTTCCTACAGTGTTACCCTTTAAGCCAAAGAATGCTAGGGATGCTTGCTGTTACAAGAATGGTATTTGGGTTTAGCAGTACTTTCTTTTATTTTTAGGCTTGTCAGTTTGTCTTCTGAGTTACTGTCTTGTCCGACTATACAGGTATCCTTGGCACAGCATGGCCTACTGAGTATTCCATTAAGTGGAGCTATGATCAGCACAGGATGATGCTATCAAAGACTGACTTCCCCAAGGTTATGCTGCTATGCCAGTAGTTGAATCTTCAGCTATTTACCTTCAAGAATTTCTTTTGAAGTGGCTTCTCATTGACACTTCTCCAGTGTTCCTCCTTTGCTTCAGTTTCCTTCATATCAACATAATAACCAACTATGGGACTACGACCAGAATAAACTGGTTCCTTCCATAGTAAAACCAGAGAGTCCTTCCTAACTTCTGTGCATTTGACATCATGGGGTGGCCCTGAAAGGTAAAAGTTGGACTTGTGGTATCAAAATAAATCCCAAAGGGGCCCATGCATAAGACTCCAGAACCAAAACCAGACAGAACCCAGAACTGTACACAGAGCTTACATAACATTTAGCTCCTCTGTGTCATATCTAGACCCAATGTAAACACAACCCATGCCAATTAAAAATACTAACCCAAAATACAATCTAATTCATTGGAATTAGTATCTTGATTAAATATTCATGAGTTTACAAAATGGACAAATAATCCCCAAACTCGGGGAAATAAGTTAATTATTAAGCTAATGTGCTGCTTCAAGGACTGCTCTAAAGTCCACTAAAGTCAGTGGAAATTGTTTTCATTCATTTCAATGAATGTTAAAAGGTCAGGGATCCGGCCTTGTAGTGATACATTTAGACAAGGGTTACAATTCTTCTCTGCCTTGTACCTTGGACAGGTATTTATGTCTAGTATTTAAACTAGAAAGCAAAGTGCCAGACACAGTAGAGGAGCCAAGCAGGAAAGATAAAAAAACCCAAACAGGCTGCTTGTTTGGATCACTGTAATGGTACTAAATCAAAGTGCTGAAGTTTCAAGCCTGGGCATGAACTTCAGTGCCCAGCTGACTCCCCTGAAAAATGCCCACATTAGATATCAGTCCCAGAGCATGCCTGGGCTGTGTTCCACTCAGGATCCTACCAGGCACAGCAATGGTCCACTCTTCACATTTGAAGGGCTTGCTGGGTTTGGAGGGTGTCCCAACCCCTGCCAGGTTAGCAGCAGCCACCTGGAACTGGTACACCATGTTTTCCTTCAGGTTTTGGATCTGCAGGATCAATAGGATGGTACTTATTAACTTTGGATTAGGACTTCAGAACAAAGTCACAATGACAATTATTGAAAGCATGAGCTTGCTTTTAAGTGTGCCTGAAGATGGAAGCATTATTGACATCTTAACATGATAATTATCTTGGCTTTTCCTCTGATCAGTGATGCAGCACACATGAGTGATCTTAGCACACTCAAACTGGAAACCCCCTTTCCTATTGATAGACACTTTGGTAGTCAGGGAGAAACAGGATATTGCTCAACAATCATCTTAATCTGTCCCGTGGTATGGAGCAAGTTCACTTAAGGCAAGAGTTGTCCTCATGGTGGGGTGAAACTCAGGCCTGGCATTGCTTTTCATTTCCAAAGCAGCTCAACGAGGTTGTAGCTAGCACTTCTCTAAATTGGGTCAAGAACTGATCACAAAAAGTAGCTGGCACAGAGCTGGTTTCAGCACCAGCAAGCACTGGGATATGTCCACCAAACCGGTAGGAATCCCATTCATTGTGAGGGCCTGACTTACAAAATATCAGACTATGTCAGTGAATTTACAGATGACAGTTGGTGCCAGACCAACAAATAAGTGTACAAACAATTTTGCAGAGGAGTTTAATAGAGCTAAATAAATTTACCATCATGGATTTAAAACCCTCTGAACAGCTATCTGTACACTGAATCATAATTCATCCCAACCTATCTTTGAGATTTGATTTGAAAATCATGTCTGCTCCCCCAGCAAGAACTGGAGTTAACCTCTTACCCTGTATGCCCTCTCAGTAACAGCCTTAATGTTGGCCTCCTTCCATTTCCCAGGAACTCCATCAACCACTTCCCGGTAGTTCACGTAGTAGCCGGTAATTTCAGCTCCACCAATGGCTTCAGGTTGTTTCCATCCCAGTACCATCGAGTCACGAACACTCTCGAGTACCATGATGTCGTAAGGTGGAGATGGAGCAGCTGTTTGAACATGAATAACACGTAAGTAGGAAGTAATATTTCATGCTGCCTTTCACTTACCGTATTCAGGTGGCTCCTACCCTGTGTTTCCTCATTAGGACAATATTTATGTGCTCAAGGGACGTTTCTGGAGCTGGAATAAGAAATGCAGGATAAAAGCTTCCACAAACCAAATGCAGAAGCCCAAACTGCATACGAATTAGTTTTCAGGATCCCTTGTTTTTGAAAAGCAAGCTGATACATAGCAAAAGAATGTGTTGCAATTGCAGCTCTGATGCAAGTGATCAGGACTCACTTTACTCTGTGAAAAATGAGGAGCTAAAACTAACATTGCAGGAAAAGCAAAAAAATTGGAGATGCAATGATTTGTTTTCTTTTGCAGAAACCAAACCCCTTCTTACACATACAATATTCATTGTAGTTCCCTTTTTTTTAAAAAAATAGTCTCACATTCTTTCCTCCCAAGAATTGCCTTTATTTGTTTCTTTTTTTCTTTTAAATTTAAGCACTGTGCAAATTTTATCATTGCACCCATCATATGATCTTACCTTAATGGAAGGCAGAGTGATCATAGGCACTGCAGACTGACCAGAAATGGAACATGTCTGTTACTGGAACTTACATTAAAAAATATGTGGCATAATCCTCCTTCTTCAATTTTGTTTTTTTTTCTTTTTAACAATACGGAAATCATTAACTTCATCCCTATGCACTTTCTTATATTTCTTCAGTATCTAGTAGGGAAATGCTTGCCCACGCCCAATATGGCACATCCCAGTGAAAAGCCCTACTTGTGCCCTGGAAGTCATACTTTGGATGGAAATCCCACGTCATAGATGTTCCCTTTTGTGTGTAATGTTTTATATTGGTGTCAACTAGACCCAGGTACCTCTACTTTGTTTCCTGTTCAGCATTTTCTGTCTCACTTCAGAAGCCTAGGGAGGAGTTTAGTTCCCTGGCCAGGTACCAGGACTTAAATGAAATTCAAGCCCCACGAATCTTGGGCACAATGGGTGTTTAGGCTCTGAAAACTTAAAACTTGATTTTGTGCATGTGCCTATACCATGATAGGTTTTTCTCCTTACGTATCACTACTAGTCAGAGAGAGAACACAACATTCATTAGCACAGTGTGTCAGAGGATAAAATGCAGCTTAAGCTAAAATCCACAAAGAATCTTCCTATATCCTAACAGAACACAGATTTTCATGCTTACCATCATTATCAGATTTTGTTTCCTTCCCACGAAATGATGCCTTAGGTTTTAATTTTTATATTTTTCAAATTCTGTACTGCTTAGTGTGCAACTCTGAAAGTTTCTTGTAGCCTGTTAATTTCTGCTCTCGTGCTAGGTAGACATAACAAAGCTTCTCTGGGTCTGCTCTTCAAGGACACTTAGGCTGTCCTAAGCCCAAAAGTATAAACCAAAGAACCGCTAAGGGGAGGTAAGCTGAGGGGAAAACTGAAGGTTTAATTGGAAAATTAACCCTGCTATGCAAATGAACCAAACCTATAAAAGTGTGAAGAACTCGTGACCTGTCGTCCATCTTGGGGTCCATCTTGGCAATAGCCTCTGGCTCCCCAGGGGGTACCTTTGAAGGCCTTTCAAATAAATACCTACCTTTATTCCCTTACTCCTGTCTAGTCTCTGTTTCTAGGAGGCCACTTAAGGCATCAATTCTTTGGCACCCCAGATGGGACTCAAACCCACAAATCCTGGTTTAGGAAGCCAATGCCTTATCCATTATCCCTGGTGAGACCAGAGTGGAGGGGGGAGAGGGAGAGCCAGGCAGCTTCTGGGCAGAAGCCACTGAAGACACAAAAGCCTTCCAGAGCTGCCACTGCAAGTTTTCATGCTCTTTTAGATGAGGCCCAGCCAGAGCCTGAGTCACAGCCGGGAAGTCTCCTGGGTCCGCGGGAGGCGGCAGGGGCGGCCAGTCCTCCTCCCCCTTCTCCTTTTTCATGGGCTGGAACCCATCTAAAGCTGCCTCTCCTCCCCCGCCACACCGGGGACCCACATCGGCTGAGAAGGAGAGGGGAGTGGGGGGGGAGAAGGAGGAGGGGGAGGAGGGCCCAATCTCACGGCGGGAGCTATTAAATCCATCTCCACATCTTCCCATTTTGTCGGGTCCCCCATAGACTTCCTAACATTTTTCTCTTTTTTCCTTATAAACAGTATATGCTCTCTTTTAGATATTTGTAACTTAGATGCAGCCAAGAAGAGCTTTGCATACTCTAGTTCTAAGAAACAGTGATCTCTTCGGTGATACGATATTAAACTCAATATTAATTCTTCATCTAAGCTTCCAAATTGTGGCCACTTTTGCCAGTTATCTAACCTATAAGCTGGCCAAATCAGTGTGGAAAGCCTAATTAATTCTGCTTTTGTAAGGGTTTTATCTTTCCAGCTAATTTTCCTCAGTTATCTAAGACTAAGTTTAAAGGTGAGTTCTGTGGTATTTCACTCCCCATACAAGAAATATTACCACCCATGGTTTTATGCTTATAAACCGAAAATTCACAAAAACAAAACAACAAGATCTAAAATACTCTATAAAGCAAAGAGAGACAAATAGAGAAGGTAGGATTTGAACCCACAAGCCCAGGATTTAAACTGTGGCTGGAAACACATTCCAAGTCTCTGAGCTGCTGCACCACCTGGCTGGATGCTGAAGGGTGGAGGCTGGACACAAGCTAGCAACAAACCAACAGAAGGAAAACTAAATTCCCTGGGACTCTCACACAAGTTCCCTGGCAGCTCTCACAAGCTGACAAGCTATCAAAAGGGGGAAACACCAAATGAAATCCCCCAGACTCTTCTGAGTCCCTAAACAAACTGTAAGAGATCTCTTGATTGCAGCTAAGACCAGAGATGACTGCATCCAATTCACTGTAAGCTTGTTAAACTTTTTGGGACAGAGTGGGTACAGAGTTTCCAAAGACAAGGCACAGACTGCCAAGGAAGCAGTAGTTTACTTGGGGCTTGAGATCTTCCGTGGACACCGACAGCTCAGCAAGGAATGGAAAGAAGCCATTTGCTGACTTGCAGAGCCCCACACCATGAGAGAGATGCAGGCTTTTCTGGGAATGGTAGGTTGGTGTCGGTTGTGGATAGCAAATTATGGGTTGTTGGTGAAACCCTTATATGGAGCAATAAAAGCAGCTGAAAATGGCATTATAATTTGGACTGAAAGCACAAGGGCTGCATTTAAACAGCTGAAACACCCTCTAATGTCAGCTCCAGCACTGAGCTTACCAGACTTGACTAAGCCTTTTGAACTTTTTACACATGAGAGACTGAATGTGGCACTGGGCGTACTAGCACAGCGCCTCGGAAGCCAGCGGAGGGCTGTGGCTTACTTTTCCAAACAGCTAGACAATGTTAGCCAAGCGTAGCTTGGGTGTTTGAAAGCCATGGCAGATATGGTCATCCTGATTCAAGAGGCCCAGAAACTCACCCTTGGACAACACATTGTAGTGTATGTTCCACATGCAGTAGCAGCAGTACTGGAACAGAAAGGAGGACACTGGCTGTCCAGCAATCAGATGCTTAGGTATCAGTCACTGCTGTTGGAACAGGATGATGTTACCCTGAAAACAACTTCTGTTGTTAACCCTGCTGTGTTTCTGTCCTCTGCCTTAACTGACGATGTGCCTGAGCATGACTGTTTGCAGACAATTGAGGAGGTCTATTCCAGCAGACAGGACCTGAAGGACATGCCCCTAGAAAATCCAGACTGGGAGCTGTTTACAGACAGGAGCAGCGTCATGAGAAATGGTAAACGAATGACAGGTTTTGCAGTAACCAGCCAGGACAGGGTGATCAAGGTGAAGGCCCTGCCAGCAGAGGTGTCATTGCAGAAAGCTGAACTGATTGCACGGACAAGGGCCCTAGACCTGAGCGAAGGAAAGAAGGTAAATATATGGACTGACTCTAAATATGCATTTAGTGTTGTCCACGCCCATGGAGCCATCTGGAAGGAGAGAGGAATGTTGAATGCTCAAGGTAACCAGATCAAACATGCTGAACAAATCCTTGCCCTCTTAGAGAGCATTGGAAAACTCACAGAGTAGCTGTCATGCAGTAGAGGTCACCAGAAAGGGAAAACCACTCCAGAATTGGGAAATCGCTTTGCTGATGAATCAGCAAGAAGGGCTGCAGAGAAAGGTGTTCTTGCAGTAATTCCACAAAAAAAGAATGATTTGTCAGGGTTCACCCCAAAATATGATCAGGCAGACCACAAGAAATTAAGTTTCTTAAGTCTGAGATCACAGAAAATGGATGGGCTGTTACACCTGCAAATCAGGTTGTAGTCCCACCTCTAATTCTTCGAGAGCTAGCTCGAAGAGAACGTGAAAGCACACATTTCAGGGTTGAAAATCTTCTGAAACATCTGAAAAAGGTAGTAATAGGAAAGGGAATGACAGATATTGTACAATCAGTAGTGAGTAAGTGTGAAATCTGCTGCAAACACAATCCTGATACGAGGGAAAGAGTTGTGTTAGGAGTAACAAAGGCAGGGGATCCTCCTGGAGATTACTGGCAAATAGACTTTGCTGAGTTACCACACAAAGAAGGATACAGGTGCATACTGCTATTGGTTGACACCTGCAGTGGATGGCCTGAAGCTTACCTTGGCACTAACACAGCCAAGGAGGTGGTGAAAGTTTTGCTTAATCATATAATACCAAGGTTTGGGATTCCTTTAGGTATGTCCTCGGATAGGGGACCACATTTTGTTGCAAATGTGATTCAAGAAGTTAGCCGGAATTTGGGAATTGCTTCGGATCCGCACACACCTTACAGACCCCAAGCAAGTGGTAAGGTGGAACTCATGAATGGGACCCTTAAGGCACAAATTAGCAAAATTTGCCAAGAGACATCCATGACATGGGTTCAGGCCTTGCCTATAGCTTTACTGAGGATCCTCATACAACTGAGGTGGAGGGATAACATCAGTCCCTATGAAATACTGTGTGGCAGGCCATATCAAATTCCACATGTTCCAGGTGAAATTCACATGAGGGGAAAACCTGATTTGCAGAGATATCTAATGGCTTTAGGTTCCACTTTGCAGAAGCTCCAGAATTACATTGTGTTATCCAGACCCATAGGACTGGAGACTGGGTCTATGTCAAGTGGTGGGACAGTGATCCTCTACAGGCCAAGTGGAGAGGACCATTCCAGATTTTGCTGACCATGCTCTGGGTAGATAACCCAGAGAACTAGGTAACCAGACTCCTAACAAATTACTGAAGTGATTTAGAAATAATATATTAGCTTGGATACATTAATATGTAGTCAAACAAGCCATTAAATTACTAACCATATTTATATGTTTGACTTTCAGTAACCACTAAGTTTGTAAAGTGGTCTCCAATACCATTACATGCATAATGATCTTAATGGAGAGTTGAGCACATAATTAATGGGTTTGATAGAAGATGCATCACTGTAGAGCACGTTAACTTGTGGCACAGTTGAACAGAAGTTACAGCAGTCTGAAGTGGACCTACCAAAGCAGCAAAATCTATTTATCTCATTAATTCTCACCTGTATATTTCTTCTTTGTAACTTTTTCCACTGTCAAAAGATCCCTGGGTCGAGACTTACTTGCCTGCTTAGCAGCAACTTTTTGTGGTGCAGACCTGACAACGTCTTTAACCATTTCTCTCATGTTACTGTCTCCTGTACTCCCAAGTTTGCCACAGCTACTGGGCAGTATCCCTCTATTAAATTTAGCATTGCATTTTAGCAAAGCATCTGTGTCAAAGATAGGCTGGGAGGCGCCATGCATGCCTTCCCAGCTGGTAGTGCGGTCTGTTAGTCCAGCAGCTTTACCACTCAGTTCAGGACACACACCATGAAGCAATCCTCCCCCTGTAATTGCCAGAAAACAGCAAAGACATTTGGATTTAGAATACATTCTTTTTTCTTCATTCAGGCAAAAGAATTAAGAAATGCATGCAGTGAACAATACAGCTAGAGTATAACAAGTCACTGGGTTTACACACAAAATGTTAAGCTTGAATTCAAGAAAACTTGAAATGCATAGAATACCTCTCAACCTGCTCACAAATAATGCTTTTTTAACTAATGTCTAGTATTCAGAGCAGAAACAAAGATGTGAAGTTAATAGTATTCTAACTTTTCTACATTTACTTTAGTATTAGATCTTCCAGGTCACATTTCCAATCCTATCAAGATGATCTCACAAAATTGCCCTAGGCCACATGTCTCTGCTCTAAGGCTGAGAGGTATGCAGCTTCAATACAAATGAGAGTGAGGGTGTTGCAGACATACAATTTATTCTGGTGCAATGATCTCATTAATCTTTATGGATTAGTTCAGGCAGTGGCCAACAGAAACAATCCATCAGCAAAGAAAGAACACACAGGGTTATAGAAGGTTTACAAAAGACACGTTGCACTATTAGGTTTAGTCATGGAAACAAATTTCTTAGGAACTGACTGTGTATGGGATGGTGTGCATTAGATGTGATATAGCAGATTACAGAATCAGAATGACATTCCCATTTTCTAGGATACCTATTAAGTGAACTTGGCAGTGCTCTCATACAGTGGCTCACAAGAAACACCTGAAGAAAACTGGATGGTGAAGCTGGACAGTCTACAAGAGTGCAGTGATTGTGAATCCATGGCTGTGAGACTATAGGATCTTTAGATAAATTATTATTTGTGGACAACATTGTGAAACAAAGCAATTAATTAGTTACAAATAATTGCTGAGAACTTATTTGCTTCATTAATTACAATTGAAAAGGGCAATGGAAAATAGCTTACCAATGGCTGCTTTCACCTCTATAGGCTCTGATTCCTGTGAAAATTCACTGAGCCCTGCTGCATTAACAGCTCTGACTCTGAAAATGTACTTCTCACCATTGCTGAGCCCATGGCAAATGAATCTAAAACAAACCAGTCAAGAAATACTTAGAAAGTATTATAAAGAAAATAAAAAAATTAAGGGGGAAAAGAAAGCATTTCTTCAATAATATTTATTCTGGTTTCTGAAAACCAAGGACAAACCATGACCCCAGTCACTTATATGAAGATCAGAGAACACACAATGTATCTGGGCACCTCATTCACACAACAAAGACAGTGTCTAAACTCATCTCTTTTAAGTCATACTATTTCAAGACTCTATCCTTCTTGAGGCTACACAAGTTTCTGTGTTACCACAGCATCTACCTTACTTCTGCCAGTATATACAAGCCATACTTCCTAATAGAAAAATATGAAAATCTGCACAGGTAAGGTCTATATTTGCTTCTTGTGGAATTTTCCGTGACACAAGTAAAAGACACATGTAACACAGGTTCCCATAAATCCCTTCCAATCATAAATGAAAAACTGCAGCGTTCAAAAAAATTACAGGGCATTTTACAGGAGCTAAATGATTTTTGTACTTCACTTTCTTGCTTCTATACATGACAGTAATCCAAGTCAGGCAAATTCTTTTATTTGAAGAAGTTTACTTGATAGTCTAATTGTCACATAAGAAAAACCCTCATAAATTTTCTCTGGTGTCCACCCTGAAAACACAAAATTTCCGAAGACAGGAATCATTTATTTAGGAATAGATTGTGGTTTGGAAATTCAATTGTTTTGTTTAAAACCACATTTATTTTTTCAGTGGGTATTTTAGGTGTATTTTATTCCATGTTACTTTGATTTTTTTCTACTTCATAAGGTAGTTGTAATTGCACTGATGTAATGCAATGGCATATGAAGCCACTATAATGTGGAAAACAAAATCAAAGTTTTATTTTGGGAAAAAAAATAAAACCTGAATCAAAATTTCCAAAACAGAATTTTCCCTACCCATTTTTCCAGACTTTTCCAAATCATTTGCTTTCACCAGGATATGTGCAGAATTTCAAAAGACCAAAATATACTGCATAAGGCAAACTATGAACTACAGCTAGTGCTTTAAGATTGACTCAACCAGAAAAACCAAGAGTTGACAGCCTTGCCTGACTGCATCATACATTAAACCACACTGACTAAAAATGCAGGGATAGAGACCTATGCAGTGTACTTGTATTACAGTGTATAGTAACTCAGAACAGTATTTTTATTTCTACAGTGAACAAAGGTTCACATTTCATATTTTAAAATAAGCAGAAAGCATGAAACTTCACCAACACTCGATATAACTACAATATAACTCACAGAAATACATATGAAAGGATGTAATACTGGCACACATAAATATAAATGCAATATAAATGCAGAAAAGAATACATAAAGGAAATTGTTGTGCCTGTGTTCAACCAAGTGAGGCTTGAAGTACTTCCAATATACTAGGCATTTACAATACCCTTCTAAACAACAAAGCTGATCCAGGAGTATTTAGCAGACACTAATTTCTTGTAATAAAGGTTCTCATGGATAGCAAGTACAAATAAGCAGAATCAGTCATAACAAGCGGGGACTACTTCTGTATTGATACCAATCCACTTGAGAAAAAGTTCTGCACTTACTCCTTCAGACTCTGAAGATTACATACTTATTCAAACAAAACAAAATCTGATTTATCTCAGGAAGTTTTAAGTCTTGATTATTTTTCTGACTGGAGACCAAACTTCGTATCCGTAAGAAATGTGAGTTTGTACCTAGTATTTAAGAGTGTTCATTAATTTCTTGATGATTACAAGAGCAGTCAGAAAGTAATATTTTTAATGGGATATAGTCCACATGTCCTTCTGACAGTCTAGATACACAGTCCAGAAATGTTTAGAGCAGTCTTCCAAAACAAAGCACTTTGCTTCCAAACATTATGCAGTTTAGTTTTCCACATTTGTAACTTCAGTCATTCCTCAATGTCCTGCTTTTCATCAAACTGATAGGCTGTACAATAGCTAGAAGTAGCAAGCTGCTTCCTTTTGCTTCACTAGCAATGTTCTTCCCCCTTGACTAATTTGTTTCTAATATAAGGTTGATTATAATATCTCTTTGGACAAGACTTCCTGTTTGAAATATGTTTTTATAACGTCTTATGAGCTTTGCATACAAGAGGGATTCCAGCCTGCTGGCTACCACAGAGAGATCAGCTCCACTACTACTAATGGCTGGAAAGCACATATATCCAGTAAATCAGAAATTGGTGACCATAATTTCCATGCTTTAAAATTAATTACCTTGTGCCTTTCACTGGATTGTTGTTGCATGGTTCCCAACGACCAGATCCTTCCACACTTGACTCAATGTAGTACCCAACCAGCTCCTTGGCATCTGGGGGCTCTGTCCAAGTGACAACAACTGAAGTATCTGTATTCCTAGTTGGCAGAATACGGCCAGGAGCTTTGGGAATATCTGTGGGAGAGAAGCATAAATAAATTAGTGGCCTGCCAGTTAAAATGTACAAATAAATTAAGCATGAAATTCTATTCTTGATTATTCTAGCATGACTAGTACAGATTTAACCTTCAAAAAACTTCTCTTATTTAAATTAAATAATCTGTCAGGACTGGACAGGATCAGTAGGCTCAAGACTTTGGTGGTCATGTTCCTCACTTCTCTAGTGCCTATGATTCAGTGCATTTCCTTAAAATTATGTTTAGTTGTCCCCTTGTGCTGAGTATCTGCACCAGAGATGTGATTTGGAGCTTTCTAAAAGGGAAAGTGTGCTAGGTGCACATTGAAGATCTTGTGCAGCCTGCAGGATAAGCCAGAAACCAAAGCTCCTGTTAAGTAGCAAAGTGTATCTACAGTGTTTTTTGAGAAGAGATGTTTTACTCTTCTTAAAAAATGTATTTCATGTGCATCCAAGTGCTCTGAGAAGTCGATATGAAGTGAACAGAGATCATTTGGGAATTGGATTGAAATCTGCATTGCTGTTTGGAAACAAATTGGTAATGTAGGGGTAGCTACTGATGACTTACTGTATTGAACATCTTAGCTTCTCTTCCAGTGAAAATAGTCTCTGCTTTCACATAAGTATTAAATTCTTCACTTTTGTTTAATTTGGCAAACAAGGAGGGTTAGACTCTGCTGATGTCTGGGCTTATTTTCAATAAAGACTCTAAGTAAAACAAAACATTTTTGTACTTCCTTGAGTTTTCATTTTCTTTTGCTATTTGCAGTCTTTGCAGTTCTTGGCATTGTTATTTGCAGCTTAATTTCTTTGTTTTGCATCTGTCATTTGACTGTACATGAACGGTTGAACAACCCAAACAAAAATTATTTTAGCTGAAGAGAATAAATCACTGACTACTTATCATACTTGAATTATTTTCTGGGCAGCTACCTGCTTGCAGAAAAAACAATTAGATCATAAACTGAAAAGTTACCATGGCGGCGATTTAATACACGTCACCACACGCCTACCGAGTTTGTCATCCACTACAGTGGCTTCGGTTGCTTCTGAGGGTTCACCAATTCCAGCTGAATTGCAGCAGCGAACTCGGAAGCAGTAGGATTTGCCTTCAGACAAATCAAAAACTGCAAAGCGAGGGGATTTCACAGGGATCTCGGTGTTCACCCTTTGCCAGTCCTCTGTGCCAGCAACGCACTGCAGTCAAACCCAGAAACAAATGTTTAGAACACAAGTATCTGAATGCTGAGTGTCTAACATGACAAGGCCTTCTCCCTGGACCACTGAATTCATGTCTGCTGTGGAGAATAGGGAGACACATCCCTTCTTTGGGCCTTTCCACAGAATGAGCATCTTTCAAAGCTTATGAATCTGCCAGAGGTCCACTTACTCCAGAAAACATATAGAAAAGTTTACTGGTTTCAATATACCCAAGCTAAACCCTCTCCACTGCAAGGAAGCGATGTTATTAACTGCACCCAGTCTGGACCATTTTCAAAATAAGTTCTGAAGATATTCAGCATTATGTTGAGAGCAAAACCCTAACATTACCACTTTGCTTCTAGATGCTCTTGTGGCATTCTTAGTGGTTTTGGGGTGGCTTTCAGAATTAATCAGGATTTAACCTTCATTTTCCAGAAAAGAATTCACATATGAAATTAATTTGTGAATTGTTTTTACTTCTGTGGCTAGAAATTTTACTTACCATGATCGCTTACACCACTAATATTTGTGATTAATTTTTTGCTTTGATTTACATTAAGTATAATTTCAAGTGATGGTTCTGGATTCTGAGGGATTCAAATTCTCAGGAGGATGTTATCAGATTGTGTGACATTAGTGCTGAGTACTCAGCATGCAATTGGTTATTAAAAAGCTTTTTTATATGGGAACTCAAAATTCATATATTCATCCTCTCTATGGCTGTTGCTAAGTGAAACTCATTTATTTGGACCAGATTTTGTATGAGAGATGGAAAACATAATGGGAAGATATTTATGTCTCCCTTGATGACACCTCTAGACTGATAGAAAAAAACATTGATAAAAAAGTTTGAGCCAAGAGATGCAAGTAGAAAGGGTGATGGTGTGAAGAATTTTCTAGGCTAGCAGCCATGCAAAAACACCTCAGAAAAGCAGAACAGTGAAATTAAAACTGATTCTGTTCTAGGAAGTCAGGAAAGAAATTTTGTGATCTTTGTTGAGTTGGTGGAGCAAAAGGAAAGCTAATGTAGAGGATAAACATGAAAAGGCAGCTGGAATAGAAAGTGCTGATGCCAAGAAACTCCTGTAAAATGCAGCCATCCAAAATGTTAACAATCTGTCCTGCCAGACAAGCTTCATTTATACAAATTATACATATATGAGATGCATATATAAAAAATAAACATGTATCATATATATACATAAGAGATATATATATAAGCATGTGACTTTGCTCTGTGCTTTCACATTATAGAGGGAGTTTTGTTCTGTCTACTCTAGGTAGGTCACTGACACAATTCAAGAAGAATTTTACTGGGTGTGACACATTCTTCATCTACTTTCCTATTTCCCATCTTTTTTTTATTCCTAGTTTAGCTTAATCTACAGTTTGACCGTTATCTTGACAAACTTCTAATCCTTGCCCTAATTTGAAAGTCTCAGACAGAAATGAAAGTTAACCAGAGGTCCAGAAGAGATGACTAAAGAAACGTCAAATATTGCCACAGCATGATTCTGATTCTGTCCAATTTTACCTTTTCCACAAAGTACATGATACCCTCATGGCCCCGCTGTCCAGGAGGTTTCCAGCTAAGCACAACATAGTTCTTGGTGGCCTCAATAACTTGGAGGTCTGTGGGGGGACCAGGAACAACACCCTCTGAAGGACAGGGAAGAAGAATAGGAAAAATATTTAATTCTTTTGTTTTTGTATCAGAATTAGCATCATAATTAAAAAATAAGAGTGTCAATATACCTCAGATTTTTTTTTTTAATGTAGAGTTAAAAGTCTTCTAAATATTCTTTTAATTCTAAGTGTTATTTTGTTAGGTCCTGAATAATGAAACCTCACCTCAACAACCAAGTTGTTGAATTATTCAAGGTCAAGTGACTCTCAGAACAACAAACTTTGGGTGAGTGCCAAAGTCCACTGAACTCACTCAGAGTTTTCCTAATTACTCAGCCAGCTTCACATCAGACTTTTGTAGGCAAAAGGGCTGTGTTTACCTGCAGGTTCTTCCTCAGTCACAATAATCTGTCCAGTCCAAGGAGCAGAAGGGTGACCTGAAACAAATGTCAGAGATAACAGAGAAGTAGGAGACCAGGAAATTTTCAAACAAAGAAAACTGACTCTTTCGTGGTTCAAAACTAATGTTTGCAAGATCCCAGTGAGCTCCATTTCTGGTTAATGCTGTGACTGTTGCTCATGTAGCAAGCTAGTTACCCAAGCTAGTTTTAGGCTTACCAGCTTGAATATTGAGAGAAGCTCAGCATTTAACATAGCTAGAAAACTTAATCTACTGAAACATCTATTCCTTCCTGAAATGTCACTGAAGTCTCCTAGGTGATAAGCAGAGGTATTTGGTTCACTCAGCTCATCATTTTCAGAGAATTAGTTTCAACTTTATTTTCCATCCTCTACTGCTTTGGTTTAACAGCTCACTTATTAAAGGAACAGCCAAATTCCTGCAGGCTGCATCTTGTCTCTTTTTAACCACTTTCCCTCACATTACCAGCTTTTAAGTCATGGGTCACAGTCACAAACAGGCTCAGCCTGACTCAACATGTCCACTTGATAAATTTGGGTGGCTCTCTGAGCAACCAATATTTTATCACACTATTGCAGTTATGCGTTCAGCTTTCAACCAGGTCAGTGGACTTTCAGAGATAATTTTTGCAAGTGCTGTTCTCCGCCTCCACATTATTCACCTTACATTGGCTGAACTGTTTTGGAGATGAAAGAAGAGAGGGAGCAGGTGGGGAGAAAAGATTATGAGGGATGAGAGGAGAAGATATAATAGGAGTAGGCCGCCAAACCCAGACTTCACCTCCTGTGACAGCTTCCATGCTGCCCATTGAGAAGAAGAGCTGCCCCTCCTCCCAGAGTTAGGGTTTCACATGTCTGACTGAGTGCAGTGTTTCTTGGCAATGCCAAATCTCCTTCCTCTCGCCTTTTGTTTTATCTTGAATGGGAATCTAGCTCATCTGGCTGCAGCATTACACACAGTAGCTCATACAAGCTGGGACCATGGGAGCACTGTAATTTTGTGTACGATACCCCTTCATATTGGACCATTTTAAATAGTAAAACTTCAGAAACATGTAGAAATAGATTTTGAATAGAAGTACAAATTTATTTTAGGAATATAATTATGCCATATGGGTAGAGAGGTGGGTTTGGAAGCAAAATGGCTGAGACATTGTGAGGCCACAGGAGAAATATCCTTGACTTGTAAAATGCTAACCTTAAAGCAGAGAGCCTGGGATCTGTTGGGCTGTCCTGGTGTTGTTCTGATGTTATTGCAAGATTTGGATTGTCACATGAGCACAGAGTCAGCCACCCTTGTCTGTGGCTCAGAGAGAGACTATTCACAGGATCTGTTCAGCTATTTTGTTGGCTGAACAAAAGCAAGTCTCTCTAGGCAACTAAACTCTCCTGTGCCTTTTTCCCCACTTCCTGCAAGTTTGAAGCATAGCACTGCGGTCAGCCAAAGCCATTTCAGCAGATAGAACCCTTAGTGCAAAGAGCGCTGGGATGATTTCTTCCCGCAAAGCTGTCTCCAAAGACTATTTTGGCTTTGCATTGCTCCCTCTAGTGGGATTTTGAAGGCTTGTGAGTTGATAGTCATACTTTTTTTTTTTTTTTTATGAGTTGTGATTTCTTAAACCTCTCAATGCAACCTGTAAAAAGCACATCTTACTTCTAAGCCTGGCTCTGTCTGCAGGGTCCAGAGCAGCCACAGGCTCTGACACCCGGGACGGCAGGCTGACACCTGCTTTGTTCACCGCTCGGACTCGGAAAATGTAGGAACGGCCTTCAATCAGACCAGTGACAGGGAAACGAGCAAACTTCACGGGATTCTCATTGCACTGGGTCCAGTGGGAGGTGCCAACCTCACACCTGAAAAATAAAAACAGCAAGAGCAGTGCTGGGAAGGGAAAAACATGAACTCAGGGCACCCACACGCCTTTGCAGCTTCACCATCTGTTCGTGTTCATTGGCTGGTCCGTACCAGTTTCCTCAGCAGAACTATAAACTGGTGACATCAAAGCAGCTGCACCAAGGCGTCAGGCTGAAGTACCAGCTGGGCATGCACTAAATCCCCCACAGCTGCACCCCTTCTATCCTGAACTGAAAAAGGGACAAGAGCAGACTCACTCCACTGTTTAAACCCTTCAAAGTATGCTTAGGGAGTGTCAGCTTTAGCATACTTGAAGGGACAGGAACTATGCCTCTCTTGCAGTTGCCAGAAGGGCACTACTTCATCTTTCCTGCACAATGCTGCCCTGTACACCCCACAAGACACTAGGCTTCATGGGGTGCAGAGACCCCCACTGTGAGTTCTGGGACCAGCCCAGCACAGAGATGGCTGTGAATGGGGTTAAAGTAGGGCACTTAGTCAGACCCTGCTTCAGAGACCAGACCACTGGGGCTGCCAAGGGAGCCTGTGGTGTGCTGGCTGCAGTCCCTGCAATGACAAGGCCCAGTGTGGTGATGCTGGTCCCACAAGTGGGAAGCCTCACACATATCAGGAAGCTGCTTTCTGTCAGAAGGAAGATATGACAAGCAGCCACTTCCACTCAGGGAGCCAGGAGAAGCCTGTGGTGATGGCTTTCCTGTGTCCAGCAACATGGTCAACAGGAACGTGACTTGCAGCTTAGAAAAGACTTTTTATTGTGGGTGAGATATCTGCCAAAGAGAATGTTACAGGTCCTACCCAGATTTCTTGGTACATGCAAGAATCCCTCTTGAGAATTTTTACCATCCCACTCAGGGTGGTTTTGTGGTTCTTGTGCCTTCTTGGGGTGAGGGACACCCAAGCTTTCCATCTACCATTAGCACAGACCAGTCCTGCTGGCTCAAGCCATCCCCTCACTCCACAAGGCAGCTAGGGGCTACCCTGGCTGAATATGTGGGTCCCTAAATCCCTTCGGTGGCATCCAACATTGGAGAGCAGTAACACCGCTTTGAATTTGGGAGCAAATGCAGAATAAAGGAGGTGAACGCAAGAGAAAAAATGGAATGCCATTTCTCTTGCAGTTACTCTCAGTGCTAACATCCCTCAATAGCCTCATTTTAAAACGAGATATTGTTGTTCAGAGTCCAGTCCTGTCTTTTGTGTAGGATCGATGAATGTTAAAGAGCCATAGCTTAGACCTAGCAGAGCATAATTACAGCAGTGACTGACACTCAAAAGTTAGCAAAACAGTAAAGTTATATTTGAGTGTTAGATTATTTCACAAAGCAATACCTTGTTTTTACAGATATATACTTTATGTATATCCAAAGGCATAATATAATGGCATACTTCATATATATATATATATATACACACACACATACATAAATGTTTGGGTGTTTTTTACATGCCTTTGAATAAGCCCAGAGGAACCTCATATTACTCTATTACTGAAATTCAGACAAATATTACCAGCACTGAAGATAATTGTAACTCTCAAAATACTGACTTAATTTCTGAAATCACAGGCTTCTAGGATCCCGCCACTGTGTGTAACACGTGGAGGTTTCATATTTTACAAATTATTTCCATGAAGCTTTTGAACCTAACAGCTGGAATAATAACAGCATATGGGAAAGAAACCCAAGTCATTTTAAAATAACATTTTGCTTCCTGGTACATAGTAACTATTAGGAGAGAGGCAAGAGAGCCCTGGTACTGAAGGAGCCACAGCTGTCTGATGCAGAGCTACCAAACACCACAAAATCCTGAGGCCTCTCAAGTCTCAGAGGAAGCAGGAAGGGCTGAGCTGTGCAGATCTTGCAGAACCCTTTCTATTCAATTAAATGAATGAAGATGTGATTATTTCCATGAAAGTTAGATTAGGCCCAGCCAATCCAAGACAAAAAAAAAGTCAATTTTCTTCTGGCCAGCAAGAAGAATGAAAATAACAAATGACTATTTTATCTCATGTTTTTCAGTGTGCTTTTATTTTTTGAGTTAGAATGAGCAGCAATATGAATTCTCCAGTCCAGCACACTCACTGACCTGTCAATGAAATATCCAAGGATGGGATTTCCTCCGTCGACAGCGGGTTGCTTCCAGGAGACAATGACATAATCTTTGTTGGCATCTAAGCACTGCACATCCAGTGGTGCACCAGGGGCTCCAGGGATTTCAGCATCAGCATCTGTGAGGATGGAGAAATATGTTTGCAAAAGTGAACCACAGTTCTTTCACAATTACTAATCTTTAAGGACCAAATTGTGCTCCTATTGGCTTCAAAAAAGTGTTTGCTTTTATATTGCCAGTGTTTTTCTACACTTTTGGCTTTTCTTTGTAACATTTACAAATGTTTAGTATTTTACAGCATACTGTAAATGTAATTCACCTAGACATTTTAAATGGAATTAGTACCCTGCATTCTGGTTAGGGAGCTGTGAGAAACACCATTGAACTGAAAACTTGGCAGCCAGGCAATAGTTGAATCAAAAATATTCACCCACTGGATATAACAATACTGAATTAAATATCTTATCTCCACTCACAGTCCTTCATTGTTTGAGTTTGTTTGGCTGTGAACTGCAAAGGTATCAAAATGTTTTGAAGTTTAATTATATTACACATACATTATCACTGTGGAATATAATCTTCATAAGGATGAGTATATTTTTCCTTTGAAGTGTTTACCACAAATCTGGGACTGCTGGTGTTAAAGGGCCTTGACTCCAGCATCAGCTTCTGGACGTGTATTATCTAAAGCTTTAAAAAATAGAGCATAGTGCTGGGCACTGGGGAATTTTACTGTTTACACACAATCTGATTTGTGAGACGGTTTAATTTTCATGTAGAGAAAAAGAACCTTTGCAGGAAGAATCTGTGAAAGACTTTCAAATAAGAGATGTTGCTTCTCTGCAGAATAACATTGATTTGTACCATTCTGAGCTACTTCAAAAGAAGACCTAAGATGTATATACCTGAATAAAAATATTTTGCTAATAAATATTATTCAGATATTCTATACAAACCCCCAGAGTTCTTAAAAAGGTTTAATGTTTCAGGGCATTATAGGTTTTTGTTTTACACTACACAGTAATCTCTATTTTTCGTGATTTTGACTTTCAGGAAAAAAATGCCTTATTATAGCATTTAATATGCTTCATTACGTAAAACAGTAGTCTTCCAAAAATATATATCCCAGCCACACTTTACAGAGTCTTCTCTTATTGGCAGCGTAGCATCCCACAGAGCTTTTGAAGCTGTGCCAAAGTCGCCGAGTCCAGGTTCTAATTACAGGTAACTCGATGCATTTTAAGAAATGGTAACATAGAGAGTAAACCATCCAGTTAACATCACAAAATACTAAGAACATTAGTAGTAATAACAACAGTATGTCTTCAGTGATCTCTTTCTGAAAGGTTTTAATTGTCCATATTTACCACTTGACAGAACATGAGGTAACACAGTTTCTCTCCAAGACACTCTGGGAAACAGCTGGGAGAACCAGCACTGCTGATCAGCCTCTAGGAGGCTAGGATTTCATCCCTGCTAGCCTGCTGACAAATGATGACCTGTAACCACGGCAGAGGAGTCGCATATGCTCTCGAAGCCCATCTGAACATATAACATTATGAGCCTCTCTTCCATTGATACACTGTGATTTCTGTGTGTGACACAAAAAGACAACTGCTCCAGCTAAAACACCAGAGCTGCCATTTAACACAAATCTGGCTACAGTTTGGGAGGAGCAATGAGGAATACAGTAGCCAACCAAGATTGTGGGGACCATTTAAATAGGAATGTCGAATATAATTAATGTAATTAGAATTTGGTAAACACACCCATTGGCTAGGAAGATACTCTGCTGAAAGGGGTGGTGGGCTCAGTCAGCTCACACCTGTGTTGCCAGAAGATGTAACAGGATTGAGGGTGATCATTTATTTATATGGCAGCACAATGTAAAGCAAATAAAGAAAGACAAGTCCTATTTCTTGTCAAGAAGCTCATTTCAATAGGTTCTTTCTTCAGGTGATGAAAACATCTGCTTCAGTTGTATTTTCTGAGCAGGTTGTTATCTCACACAGCTCTGCTGAACTTGGCAACAAGGAGCCATTCTGGGCATGGCCTCAGAGCCAAGAATTTCCAGAGCCTTTTGAATTAGCATTACACACTTCAGCTGCTTTTAGCAGCTGGGACAGATATAGAATCAGCACACAATGTAATAGCCATGGCTCCTTTTAAAGAAATAATTCTCAATGGATAGTCAATGAAGGTTTTGATGGTACAAGCAAACAACATTCACAAAAATAACATTTTAATTCTACTCTTTGCTTCATTATTTCAGAGAATCACACAATGGTTGAGATTGGCAGACAGCTACAGATATTGCCTAGTTTAGCCCCTGGCTCAAAGCAGAGTCAGCCAGAGCTGGTTGCCCAGGGCCATGTCAAATCAGGGTTTGGGTAACTCCAAGGACTGAGACTCCACAGCCTGTCTGGGTAACCTGTTCCAATGTTATTTTACTCCCCTCCATCAAGTACACATGGATAAACTCCTCCCATGATCTCTTTTCCAGGTTGAACAGTCCCAGCTCTCTCAGCCTTTCCTCATATTGAGAGATGCTCCAAGCTCTAAATCACCTTCACATCCCTTCAGTGGCCTCACTCCAGTGAGCCCATGTTTCTTTTGTATGGGGGATCCCAGAATTGGATCTAGCATTCTAGATGAGCCCCACCAGTGTTGAGTAGATGGGAAGGGTCACCTCCTCAGCCTGCTGGCAATGCTTTTCCTAATGCAACCCAAGATGCCACTATCTTTCTTTGTGACAAGGGCATATGTTCACCTTGGTGTCCACCAGGATCCTTCCTGAAAAGCAGCTCTCCAGACAGACACCAGCACATACTGCTGCATGAGATTATGCTTCTCCAGGTGCAGATCTTTATGTTTCCCTTCCACTGTAGTGTTTCCCGCAATGTACATTAGAGAGAATCCCTCAAATGGCACACAAGATCTTGATAAAAATAGTGCAGTTTAGCTAGCAGTGGGATGGTTATAAAAATACATTTTTAAGTTATTATGTGGATTTTTCCTCCTTATGACTTATGTTCAGAGTACTGAACATAATACCCTAAATTTCCTCCTCAGGATGTCAATGGAGTTTAGAAGTCTTCGGGCATGTGACACCAACGCCTGACACATGCATTGATTTTTTTCCAGAGATATTGACTGGAATCTATATTGTTAGAATCCATTAATAGGAAATTATTATTCTATTTTTATTGCTGGGAGTGGGGAAAGAACCTCAAATATCTGAGACTGATTTTGCCAACATGTTTTCCTCAGCTCTGTAGTGAGTCTTGTGCACAAGACAGTATCCTACCTCGAACAAAGACATAACCGCTGTACTCCTCATAGTACTCTCCCATCGCCACACGGAGGGTGTAGAGACCTTCGTCTTCCTTGTTTGCATGAGTCAGTGTTAAAGAAGCTCGCTCCCCACTCCACTGCATCTGGACCCATTTGGATGGTGTGATAAGAACACCTAGGAATTAGAGAGTTTCACCATGAGAACCAGCTGGATCTTCCCAGGAATAGATTCTGGAATGTGGAGAATGTATTGGAATAGCTTGGAAATACAAAAGAGACCACTCTTATTAGACAACATTCCCTCTTTGAAAACAGTCATAAATAATGTCTAATTCTGCTCCTTTGACAACTTTGCCTTTGATTTCAAAGCGCTACTTCAGAAAGCAATACTTTTTTATCAGCTGTTACACAACACTGTGCAACTACTTAAAAAATATCTTGGCGTATAAATAAAATAGTAAAAGCTATACGAGCTCTATAAATGGGCCACAGAGATGCTGGATCTGATAAAAATGCTTCTAATTTAAATTATTTTTAAGAAACAAAAAATCCCTAGAAGACATCTTCACAATGCTTTGTCAGTTTTCCGTGTTTTCACATCAAAATTCTAAATTTTGAAACAATTCTAGCTGAAAAAGAGTAAATATTACCATTGGAAAACCTGAGAAAATGATGACCAAATCATAACGTTGACATGAGCTGAAATAAGTAAAGATTTACATGAATGAAGTTTGTATTTCTTCTTGTCAAACATTCTCACCATTTCTGTACCACTCAATGTCTGGTTTGAAGCGCTTGATATCAGGATTGATTACAACTGTGCAGCCCAGACTCATTGTCTCGCCTTCTCTCCCAAAGGCTACATCAAACTTGTCGACAAAGCTGATTTCAAACCTGGAAGCATAGCCATGAGGGGTAACGGCAACTGTATAAAAGAAAAAAAATCTGGTTTTCTTTCCTTCTGTGACAAGAGTAGGAAGAAAAAGTATTCAGTGATTATGAATATGGTCCCACGTAAAGTTCAAGGTATAAAGAGGAACAATATGTATATTAAGTCATCATCTTCAGAGATAATTGCAGTGTTGGATAATACAAGCCCTTTCTATCACAGAGAATCAACTATTTCTTTAGTCATACAATTCTAGTTCTTACCTTGATTTCATTTTAGCAGGGAGAGGCTTCTGCAGAATTTAATTTCAGAATTTTCAAAATTTCAAATCTGGTGTTTTATCATAAGGTTTGATTTATACACTTAAAAAGATTTCTATTTGTGATTAATTATTTATTCAGGTCAAGTTGATCTTTAGCTTATATGGTTCTTCTCTTTTCTCATTTAAACTTCTCGCTCTATCTCAGAGCAGTCATGTGTCCATTCAGCCTTTGTTTTTGTAGGCTAGTAAGCCTTTGTGGGGACTACTACCAATATAAAATTAGGTCTCCAATCCCCCAGGCATTCAGGTAGCCTGTGTCTATACTTGTTCCTGAATTTATCTCTCCTAATGCTGTGTGTCCCAAGTTATGCAGTTTTCCAGACAGAATACCGAAATGCCTTTCATTTGTACCTCACATACATGGCAGAGGGGCTTCCATGTTTGTTTTGAAAGCAGCTCAGCTGATAAAACCTAAGGTCACACTTTCCTTTTATGCAACTAGCCTACACTGATAACTCTCCCTGTAATCAATGAATATATGCAAATCGTGATCTTTCTTTCTCATAACCGAGTGATAGATCCCAAATTTTATTGGAAATACATGGCCTTGCATTATGCAATGCTGTACATAATCTTGTATCTATAATTTCAGAGCTTTGGTATATAAATGCCAGCTAGTATGCCTTTGTAGAATATCTGGGATCCTAAGTCTAGAAGTCTCATCTGTCAAACCTTTCATGGGGTTCCTAGGGCACTTTCACCCCCTTGGCATACATGGGTGGATTTTCTTATCACCATGGAAGCATGGATGCAAAATTGTTAAAATGTGAGGTTCTCAGGTAAAATGCACTACAGTTTTTACCTTGATATATCCCAAATAGTCTCACTGGGTTCTGAGTATTTAATCTTTTCTATGCATTTTCTGTGCATTTTCACAGCTTATGAAATCAGATAAGCAGCAGACAACAATTAAGTCACCTACTCTATGTAGGCTCATGCTTCCCCATGCCATGTTTTACATACTGCAAAAGAGGAAGTGTCTCTCTCTCTGACAGATTCTATTTCATAATGAAGTACAATATTAACAGGATGTTTCTTATATAAGCCAACAGACCTAGAAGGCAATGCCATTTTCCCCTGCTAGTGAGGCTAACACCATCTGAAATTGTAGAGCTCCACACCCTTGTAAATCAGACCTGCTTCTTTTTAAAATAATGTTACTAAATATTCTGCTTAGTCATGTGTCATGATGTCACAGCTATAAATGGAAGTGTCAAAGAAACATATTGTAACTTACATGGAGAGAGGGAAAGATTTCTAGAATGCAAAAGACTTGCATCAATTTCTCCTTTGTACCCTACACAGAAAAAGACAAAATTGGTCACTATCACCAAGAGGTAAAGGCTCTGTGAGCCACAAAAGCAAAACTGGTAATGTGCATCTTAACAAAAAAAAACCTTGAAGGAAATATTTTGCAACCTACTCTTTACCACGAGGGAAGCGTAAACAGAAACTTCTCCTTTAACATTCATAGCAGAGGCATGATACTGGGCAGTGTCATCAAATTCACACCTGAAATTATAGAAATGATTAGGCAGAGCACCCATTTACTCCTTGGCATAGCCTCTCCAATGTTTTAGATTAAGGAAACCCTCAGAAATCTGGGTAAAATCTATGAAGTAAAAGCCTGTGAGACAGACATACTGGACACTGAACACTGGATGGATTGTAACCATTAAGTTTTTCTCAGTGTTAAACCTCAGTGTTTAAAATAAATCACAGATTTGAAATTGGGAATGCAGTATAAGTAGGAAAAACTCTCTGATAGTATTAACGTCTAATTTACTGTCTTCTATGAAGTGATGCCTAACATGGAACTTGTAGAAATGGTAGATTTCAAACAATACTTTCAAATGGCACCTGGCAGTATATCAGTTGTCAAATCCAGGTTGTTGTTGATTAGGTCTCATGTTTGCAATGTTTGTAATGCAAAGTGAGTGCAAAAATTTCCCATTTGGAAGATGAGTACTGTTAAAGATATTTCTTGTGTGTAAGTGAGGACATCTCAGTTCTGTTCCTCATGTCAGTAAGAATTGTAAGTTTTGTTATATTTGAAAAACAGTTAACTCACATGTTTTTACATGTTTAACTGTACTCATCACCAGACAGATGGAAAAAGTAGTCATAAATGTCCCACGTTTCTGACTCAGCCATGAATAGAATATCCAGATAAATAATCCAGATAAATAGCTCAGGTAAATTTCATGTCCTCTACTGAGGTAGCCTAGAACTGCTTCAACATTTAGTAGACAGCATTCACCACAGCTGATATCACCTGACTTGATATCTCTTGATCCCCAAGAGGTATGTTCACATTTTGCAGGTCTCACTTTACAGCAACATTTCAGATCAAGCTTTTTGTTAAATTATTAAATATTTCCTTACTCGGTAATCTCCAGGGAGTGCAGCCCATATCGACTTTGAATGATATACTTGCCAGGGTGAGCCTGTACATCAATGGGCACGTTATTTTTGTACCTATGGAAAAGCAAAGAAGCAGTATGTCACAAAGAGAAGTCATTCTATGCTTTACAAGGTCAAGTGCTTGATATTTGAAGTAGAACATCAGCTTCTGCATGCTTCTCCTAGATAAACTGTATTCTAACTCCCTGGGAAGACATTAAATATCTTTGGAAGTGTAACCTTTCTCTCTTTCTCTTTGACCTGCCCCAGGTAGATTTTATTCTCAAATTAAAAGAAGAAAATAGTCTCGAGTGGGATGAAAATCAGTTCATATTACCATGAACTTCATGTTAGTACTTGTAAAGGAAAGGAGGAGTCTCATGAGCAACATCTCAGAGTTTTGTAAATTGCAAATAAAAATTCTGTAGCCTCCTTTCGTACTAGCTATCATAAACATTTTGTTTGGTTTGCATATTTGACCTACTTTTAAAACCTTCATATACACAAAAAATGTTAGATAGAAATTTAACTTATTTGTTTACTTGCAATTTAACAGAGTTAGACTGGCATACACTTTGACTGTTTTCTGGCACAGATAGGAGAACTTTACTGTTCAAAATTCCCCATACATCATTTGAAGGAATGAATGAACCAGTATGAATGATCAGTAGTGAGCTGGTACTGTTAATTTCAGAATTTATATAAGACAGCTTGAAACTCACATAGTGGAAGAACAATGGTGCATGAGAAATTCTTCCTCTTCAATTGTTGCATAAAATATCACTCATTCTGGACAATACATAGTGTAATCAAGTAAATGTTTGAGTGAATCCTGTCTTAAGCAGGCATTGGAAATATGTAAAAAACTGGCAATAGAAGTCTAATAAAGAAATTGCCCTCTGAATTGTATTCAGTACATTTGGCATTGATTTCAGGTCCATAAAGAAAAAATGTTTCCTAAGAGAGTGTCCTACTTTAGCATAGCTTTCCTTGTTCTCCATAAGGTATATATATATATAAAGGAAGTGGAATGATAAAGGATGATAGATAAAAGTATCTTCACCTTTTACTCTGACGTAGTTTAAACAAATCTTTCTCCTCACAACAGATAACTAGACAAAGAGGTTTGCTTCTAAATTTCAGATTTTATATTTTAAACCTTTCATGATTTTCAGTCAGGAAAGGGAACTAGTCTGGTGCCAGTGGCTTGCTACACTTCACCAAAGAAATCAGTAATTAATGATTTTATTTGCACCAAGAATATTATTAGTTGAATATATCTCAAGATGAAGCTATATCCACAATAAATCTGAAAACTGTCTTTCAGCACCATCAGCATTGTACAGTAAAGAATATTTCCCTGGCTGCAAATATTTGGGCATAGTCATACACTGGGAGTTTTCCAAGCATTTAAGTAAGGACCATAAACCCCAATGCTTTTCATCCTGATCTTCCTCTCAGCAAAATGTCTGTGAAAAGGGGCTCAGTGTAGGGCAGTACTCTCTATTCTGCACATCAATCATTTGCAGAGATGCCTGACCTCATTTATCTATTATCCTGGCTTAGGCAAAGAATAATACAAGAACCCAGCAAGAGTAATACATTCAGCACCACTCTTCACCTCATCTGTGAGCTGGTGCCCCCCAGACCAATCTGCCTGGGAACATCAGGGCATCTTTATATTACATCCAGTGTGTCAATATTTTAGAAAATCAAATAATGCCATCAGTTTGTAATATTTTCCAGGGAATATGCAATCCTGTAAACAGGACTTAACTCCACAGTATCTTTATATTTCCTCCAAAGGGCTGGGCAACCCTTGGATCCTATGGCAGCCAAGTTGTTTGGCAGCACAGGGTGCTGTGTAGAAACAAGCTTTAACTGAGTCATGCCAGTAGCAAGAAGACTTTCACTTCTTTTGTCTTCATTATCAGGTTAGTAAAAATTAATTGATTCAATTTTTGCTTAATTATATTCATCTGTAGAAAGAATGGGGCTCGTATTAGAAGGACCACTTGTTATTTCTGGAAATGCAAATTCCAGAGCAGCCAAGTCATTAGCTAATGTGGGACTGCGACCTCCCACTGTCATTAGGCACTGATAGTTTATGCTTTCTGCTACTGGTTTCAAATGTCCTGGGTTTTCCATGTGCTTTTTTTCTCCAAGGGAGTCAGAACAGCTGCATCAGGCAGTAAGCTTTTCTTTAGAGAAAGTTCATAAAGCTTTGTAGTTTTTCAGGCACAGCATGAAAAGATCTTCATTGCTTATACAAAGAATGACTGCTTGCAATATTCTACTGACATTTTGCTTGTAGGGCTGAATGAAAGCTGACAGATCCAGGTCAGCACTGTTCTATATCTTAGAGCAAAGACACGTGCTGAAATGGATGTGAACTCTTCTTTTTATTTTTCCATTAGTAGCCTGTGGCAAACTGAAATCCCTTTGGAACTCAGATGTACAGTAAAATGATGTATTAATTTCCACCATCCACATTTAGCACTTAGATGAAAGACTGTTTCACAGTGAGAGCAACGGCAAACAGCTGAAGGCTCAGTTTAACCATGTCAGGTTTTGGGGATAAGGTGAATCTCAACCAAAGCGAAAATGACCCAGCTCTTGAATTCTTGGGTAGGACTCAGGTTACAGAGCTCGATTACAGCCATGAGCGTAGCTGACCATTGCTTATATCCAGCTGAGACCAGATCTGAAGGGTTTGTTTGGAATCCTCTCCAGGAGGAACGTGAACACAGGGCACTTGCAACCCTTACAGGATGGGAAAACTCTGCCCATGCAGAGCCTGGCTATCAATTGTCAGAGTCTAAGGAGAGAGATCAGTGACTTTGTGGACTCAGCTCTGGCCTGTTAACACACCTCTTAGTAGCAATTTTTGACAAGCCCTGAGATTAAGGTTTTTAAGACCTAAATAAATGCAGAGTCCCTTAAGCAATTCAATTAGCAAATTGCCATACATGATTATCACATAACATTTTGATATACTAGATGTTTTCCTTCCAATTCAGCATATTCTGTGATTCTGTAAAATTTTCCAAGAGACTGCAAAGCTTTCAGCTTATTTGGATGGTTCCAGATCTACCTGACATCATTGACTTCAAACACTGACGATGTGTCTGCTATGAATACGTCACCATTATTGAGATTTCACAGCATCTCCAGGGGATTTCAGTTTCATGGAGATTCAGTACTATAACTGCTCAGCTGCCAAGAAGTTTGCTAGTGACCAAAGCCTGCTTTAATGCTTCAGGGACATTAGTGTCATTTATAGACTAAAGACAACTATTTGGAAAACATTGCTAGAGATAGTATGATACATTAAACTATTATTTTTCCTTAATCATTGACAGAAGGAATATATTTGATGTCTCTACTAAATAATAAAAAAAAAATCTATGTATTCCTAGTGCTGTCACAAAAATATTTTAAATATTATTATATTAATTTACTATAACAACAATATATAATTATTTTTGTTATTATTATTACTTCAGTTTAATATTTTGTTCTTTTCCTGTACAATATGACTTGAAAGGTGTTAGACAGGCCTGTCATGAGTGCCTGATTTTTTTTTTTTTAATTTAACTTATATTTTTCAGCAAAATGACTACATTCACTGAGATGACTTCAGATTCTGGTAAGTGGTGCCTTTCAGTGCCAGGGATACAAACTTACCATGTAACACGGGGTGCTGGCCAGCCAGCCACGGAACAATTAAATCTAACATTTTCCTTTTCCCAGATAGTGTGGGAACGAGGCTCAATGATAAACTCAGGAGGATGTAAGAGTTTATCTTGATTCAACTTTTTATGGAATGCCTGAGTGTCTTCTAGCTGGAAAAGAAACATTTTATTATAAATTTGATTATAACAGCAATTAGAAGCGGAAATTATTAACACCCTCTGCCCCCCCCAAAAAGTGCAAAAACCCCTGCAATTTTTATTTAAAAGTCCAAACAGACATACTTAATGTATTTATCTCACCTGGACGCAGAAAACAAAGTTTTCATTTTCTGGAAGTTCTCCTTCCAAAATAACTAGATTTGATTTTAGAGGGCTTTTCCCCTCAAAACTATTCTAAATAAAATAATTTTCCACATTTAATTACCTATTTATTATTTTAAATACAGAGTGAAGGTGAAATAGGCCTGAAACTCAGATGTCTTCTGTACTTTTGCTGTAATGCAAGACTGTCTATGCCTAGATCATCTCTGACAGAACTGCTCTCAAACCTTTCCTCTTTCATCCTCCCAGGTAATTAGTTCAACTGCTTGACTATCCACAGAGCTGGAAAAAACTCCCAATATGAATCTGACTTTCTGCAAACTAAACTATTTATTTTCTGCCTTAACTTTTACAAATATGGAGAATTATAGGTCCCTGTATTCAGATTATTAAAAGAGGACATTTATAAACTGAGCAATACCAGTTTTCTTTACAATGGTTTCTCAGTCCTGGACAGGTTTTATTTGTCTTCAACATTCATCAGACAGTGACTGTTCCTTATCATAGGTCCAACAGACTCCAACACAATTAAATAACTGCTCCTTATGTGTTACTGATAATACTCTAGATCGGCATTTGTTTTACAACATTAAATTATAACATTTATTGACATTAAATCGACTGGTGTTAAATTTGTGACCTTTTATAACTCTCAGATCCTGAGAGACTTCTACTTAGCCAGGCATTGGTCATTTACTTGATCTTTTCCTTCTGTGTGTAGTAATTTCCATTGGTTGTTATCAAATTTCACCCTTACTGTTTCTCAATTTTTGAGATGATGTTGAATTTTTTACCTTGTCCTTGGAAGTGTTTATACCCTTTCCAACCTTATGTCATAAGGATATTTTATAAGCATATCACCAATTCTTCTGCTTAAAACAATAAATAATAAAATATAGTAATAGTATAGCATAGTAATATAAGTAGCATAGTAATAGAAATAAAGAAATACATTTGCACTTACATGTCCTGGCAGTCTGGTCACAACATATTTGTAACTATGCTCTGAGTATTATTTTTTAAGAAGTTGGACAATAATGCACACAATTAAAGATCCAGTTCCAGATGTTCCTCCCTAATTTACACCTAATTTACACCCAATGATTAAAACTCCAGAGTGGACACTTTGTACAAGCTTGTTCTCAGGCCATAAAAGTCCAGAAATTACCCATTCACCTACTTACGACCAAGATATATATATATATATATATATATATATATATATATATATATAGGGACCTTTACTCTTTGCCCAGCAGCTGCCTCATGAAGGTGTGGGCATGGTCAAAGAGCCTTCCCTGGTCCCCTACTCTGTCCTTTTCTCTCAGCACAACAGAAACATTCCTGGTGTCTGCCTCAGGCATAGTGCCTCTTTCCTTATCCATCTGATACCTAGATAACAAGGCTTTTAAGTAATTCAAAAGATTTCCATTGAAAGTACTTTGGTTAATTACTACCATTATTGCAATTGCCTGTGGAGTAAGTCAGGGCCCTGGTGTGCTAGGCACTTTACAAACACCAAACAAAAAAAGGCTCCTTTTCTTTTGCAGCTTAAGTGTTCATTGCTACTCTTTTACCGTTTTCTTCATGGCCACACGTTCAGCAGACTCCCGGATCGCTACTTTCCTTGACTTTTTTTCATGATGCTCCTCTTCAGAAGTTGTCTTGGCCACCTTGCTGACGCTAACTCCTTCACCTGTGGCAAAAAGGTTCCTCTTGGCAACATATGCAGCACTTTCTTTAATTCTCTCTTCTTCAGTGTCTGTGATACCACTGATATTCACTTCTCTGAAAGAGTTTTTAAAAAGCAGAATCCCATTGGTAAATGCTGAGAACATGTTCCATTTGTACTTGCTACCAAATTAGCCACTACAGAGGCCAACACTCTTCTGCTACTACAGTCTCATATGTATTCAAAGCAGAAACGTGGAAGGCGTTCTGCAGAAAGACTGAGTATTTCACTGTCAAAAGTCTTGGCCATTTTCAGTGCCTCTCCCTCTAAACATGCCATACACATTTTCAGTTTAACCATGATCCTACTGTGTTTTTTCATCTCCATCACTATAAAGATGAGTGTAAGGCATAGCCACAGATCTTCAGTTATTAACTTACAGCTGCAGTGTCCATACCAAGACTGCCAAAGGGGCAGGAGGTAATTGTAGCTGTATAACAATGTCCTCATTTGGGATTTATAAACCCCCCCATATAACTGTAGATAACAAAAAGTTCTCTTCTTTCATAGAAAATTCAATCCTATATTGCTTTCAGGAAGATAATTAAGGATTTTCTTGAAGCCTCCTCTACAGGCTTTGTACAGAGGTGAGACACAAAGAACTCCCAGTGGGTGCAATCCTGTTTCCATACTCACATGTGGATGTACCATTAAAACCGTATTGTTTTGGCACTGTCAGGACATTACAGCTGCTGTAGTAGTACATATACAGTGAGAGCTCCTTTCTGAGAAACAGGGGAGTAGAAACTTCCACAGGCATTAATGAGTTTGATTTACAGCCCTGGAAAGAGCTTGGGTTGATGTAATGATAAAGGTACACAGATGTTAAGCAGAAGGATTATAAACTTATGTTTCTATAGTTATAAGTAAGAGTATGTACTGGGTGATATGGTGAAGGGTTTTTAAGTATAGTAATGTGATTTTATAGTTTAAGTTAAGAATTTAGATGTTATAATAGAAGTATATGTGTGTATGTGAGCTAGCAAGTTATTGATTGTGGAACAGATGCAACGCAATAAAAAGAACCAAAGGTGACAGGTTATAAAGTCAAAACAAAGCTTTGTGTTAATTGCTTATTGGACCAAAAAGTTATAAATTGCCATGTAACTTTGAAAGTTGTGACTGTCTTCAGTTAGGGCGACTTGTTACTAAATACACGGCCTCTGAGACTGATGCCTTGTTTGATTTCTCAAGTAATAAATCGTGATAACCATGACTGTCCCATCTCTTTAATAAGGCACCGACATTCCTTGACTTAAGAAGAAGCATTAATATCCTCCTGGTGAATTTAGTAACTTTAAGGGAACATTAGATAGCACACTGAAGTCAAATTCTGTTTAAATTCTCATTAAGTGCCCGTCTTGCAAGCACTATAGAAACATCACCTCTGTTTCTAGAGTGCACTCAAGCACAGCCTCTCTTTTATCATAAAACACTTACTACTACTACAAAGCAAAAATACTAGGAAGAATGATGTTTTTTCTGTTTTCTTTAAGATTGCATTTGATAGCAGATCTCAATACTCAAAAAATTTGGATTAAGCTCAGAATTAACTGTCCAGCCCTTTATCTACGAAGTCAATTCAGTGAGATGTAAGACAGTCAAGCAGTGGAATGTGCTGTAAACTTAATTACATTTAAAAACTGCTGGAAAGACTAAAAATCTTACTTAAGAGTATAGAGCTTTGACCACCCTCAAACTCAACTTCCTGTGTTTCAATCTGCTTTAAGAGGATGATCCTTAAAAAATCAGTGGAACGATAGATTCCTTCCACTTAGGCACATGCCCCCATAAATATCACCTGAAGCTGCAGATATATGGAGGAGGTTTTTGAAAAATCAGTTTAATGAATATGGATATGAATATAGCTATCTACATTCATTTTAAATTAATCCATGGCATTTTTCTTCAAAGGCAAACTGATACTATTTCCTCCTTAATTACAGTAGTTAAGGTATCAGCAACTTCACAGTATGGACTGGTTTCTCAAGGCATTAAGCATCTTTTGGGAACTGATGAATATCCTCTGACTAATATAGAACTCATCCTAGTCATCTGCAGTTGTAATCCCCAGATGCTTTTGATCAACAGTATTAAATATTTAGATTTTCTAATAATTTCTCCCTGTTATACTCTTCCCAGATCAAAGAGAAACATGTTCCCTGAAATGACAAATGCACTAAACCAGCAAACCATACCATTTAAGAATTGATTTTACAGTCAAGTCTCGAGGGTTTCAGTAGAAAACCCTTTTCAAACAGTTGCAACCCAATGCAACTCTGAATGGCACACACAAAATATAATTTTAAGGGTATCTACCAACTACAGTCCTTTGGCATAGGTTTATTAGTGATTGCAAATAGTTCCATGAGCCACATTCAGTAATTTCAGCACTTAGGGCATTTCATTAAGCTCTGGGTGTTTTATTGTCTAGAATACTGTCTGGCTGTCCATAATTTTCTCTTGCAAGGATTAGCCCAGGTGTTTAAGAGGATCAGTTGCAAAGTGAATAATCTGAGAAAAGTAGCTTTTCTACAGCAGAACCTGAGGGTTCTGAAGTAGAACTAAATAATGGAAATGGTGACACATCGCTGAAGGTCACCCAGCTCCAACCAACCCATGGAGAGATGATCTTTATAAATAACTATTCCTTTTAACAGCTATCTTCCCATGGGAAACAACACATCAGTTTCACGGGGGAATTTGGGAATGACATACAGCATGCACATGGTTCAATGGGCTTCAGCTGTTATCCTTCAAACAAAAATAAATATCTGACAGGAATGTGGCATGCAACTTCTGCAGTCTTGGCATGTGGTCATGAGCATGATACCAACAGAAGAAAGCCTAAACCAGATACCATCTCATGCCATGTTGAGTTGAGCACTCTAACAACCATCATATGCTCTTTTTAACTAATTAAAAAAAAAAAAAATAAAAAAATCCCAAAACAAAAATAAAACTTTCTGGATCATTTCAGTGGCAGAAAAGCACACACAACTTTCTGAATTGCCGTATGCAAAAAGTAAGATTGATACCAACAAAAAAAAAAAAAAAGAATAACAGTGTTGTAAGAATCTGACAGTATCTTTTAATGTATGATCCCAAAATATTGCACAGACACAAATAAATGAAACTATGCACCATCACATGGAGTTTGATATTATTTTATGCATTAAAAACCAAAATTAAATTATTTCTTAAGATTTGTTAAGATGTTAACATGATGGGCTAAGATCCCAGAGGCCTGTAAAAAAGCTCAGTATTAATCAACAGTTGTGCTTTTCAACTATTGCCCTACACTATACATTTTACTTGTGTAGACTCAAGATACAATGAAAAGGAATGATATTTGTGCTTGAGGGCATGGGAGACAGATGATGGTGAGCTGCTACATAAGTATAAACACCGGCTGAGGTGCAAAAGTAGTGAAGAGCCTTGAGAATATGTTATCTCAAGTTTTGTGTGAGACTGTCACATTTTTATGCATTTCTGTCACAGAAGATACAGATGAAACTCCAAAACATTTTTTTAGAAAGGCAACAGTGTGTTTCTTAATGTTGGTTTGATTAAAGAGCAGTGAATCCAACACAGGAATGTACAAGGGATGAGAAAAATTTACTCAAAGATAGTGGGAGGGAGTTAATAAAAACCAAAACTACTGGTCCAATCATAAAAGCATCACAAATGCTCCAAAAGCCAGAGCAGTAACATCCTCCACTCACAAGTTGGAACTCAGTTCACATGAAACCACAAGTTTGGATATAAAGCAGAAGTGCCATTGGCTGTTGATTAAGCAGTAGACAGAAAAGCACTGGCTCCCAGAAACAACTTGGAAGTGTCCCCTGAAAAATGCCGTGCTGCAGAGGAAAGACAAGTTGAAGGGAGGTTTCTGTTCAGCTGCAGGTAGACAAGAAAATTTTCTCCTGGCCTCTAACCAGGAACCAGTTTTCCACACTGCACCCCAGTATTTATTAATCTGAACAAGTGACTATGCTGGAACTGCTGGAGACTCCTACTAAAATCACTATGCCATACCCCAAAAAGAGCCTGGGGACCTCTTTGCTAATGTTGGTTCTGGCTTCCACATAAAGTTCACATTCAGCTTTACTGAGAACACTTCTGCAATAAGGTGTATTACATCAGTAGTAACCATGCAATAAATACCACCAACACGTGAGATCAGTATGAATCATTACAATGGATTTGAGAAAGCATTTGGTTTTATTCCAGGTTTTCCCTGTGCCAAGACAAGACATTAGCATGTTGTTTCATTGTCTCTATGTTTAATGCTTGGTCAGAGACATTTGATTACAGAACAAGACTTCAAACCAAAATAATAAGCTAAATAATGTGGACAACATGCTTGCCAGGTTCCATATAAGCAGAGTTATATTTTCATTTCATAGAAAGTGTCTCTGACGATGTGTTGTAAACAAAGTCCAGACCCATGGGTTCATTTGTCCTGGCTCTGGATGATCAATGTCGGATTTACTGCCAGTCAGTTGACTTCTCTTTGTCTTTTTATCACTCATGTGAAGTGCAAACTATCACCATAAGATCCATGAGTATAAAGACAGATTAATGGATTTGTTATTTTATAATTTGTTAATAAAATGTCAGAAATAAGATACCAAACAAAATGAAAATTAACATACCGTCCTGTGAATATGGGCACTGAGTAGTCTATGGCTTCATTCTCTTTGTCCTCTGATATCAAACTCTGTTTTGCTCTCTTTGCTTTGGGACTCATCTTATAGGATTGATCTTCTATCATTAAATTGGAATTTTTCAGTCTGAAATAAAAATTATATTATTAAATACAGGAAATAAGCTGTTAAGAAGCACTCCAAAATACAATTAAAGTACTAAAATTGTTTTGCTGTCTTATTTTGTAATCAAGAATTTACAATTTTTAATAGCTATAGTTTCAGAGTTATTAAACACATAACTAAGTGTACTTTTCACAATCTCATTACAAACTTACCACTGATGCCCCTTGATATTAAATCTAAATAGATAAACAACATACCCGGTAGCAATGTACTTTTAATAGCTTTTGGTTTGGGACTCGGGGAGTTTGTAATCCCCAGTTTTGATAGATCCTGAAGTCACTGAGTCCACTGGGTAATTCTAAAGATTGTATCTGAACTCATAATCTCTACTTTTCCAAAATTTACAGTCCTGAAATTGTGTGGTCCTGAAACAAAATGGTGGTGTGCAAATATATTCAAAGTAATTATGTGTTCAAGTCTCTCTACAGAAATTGTAGGGCAGAGCACTGCTCAGAAACCAGTGCTGTCATTCCCACTGCTCTCCCACACCACTCCAATCCATTGGAAGAGAAGAGCTGAGTGAAGTAACACTGTTTAACATAGCACAGATAAATGAAGGATAACTGGAAAGAAGGAAGAGCTTCCCCCTGTCCTCACCAGCCTGGGAGGGATTCTGAAGAGCATGAAGTGTATTTGAGGCAATCATTTTAGGTTAATTTTAAAAATAGTTACAAACTGTATAAACAAAGCTCCAAACACCTGGTCCTCCTTTGCCAAAGCAACACATCTCTAATTCCCATATCTATGGAGTATGTTAATTATTTGTCAGCCTTATAAATCCCCGAAGTGCCTATTCACCTGTCTTGCAACATCACCACAGAAAATCACATGTGAGTCTGCTTTGGTCTGGGGATTTGTCTACACAGTATGAGCTCCCTGCTTACATGTGCAGATAGAGGAGCAGAATTACGGTTTCTCAGCAAGGCTCATTAGCCCTGACGTGCCTGTACCAGGGATAACCTGCTTCCCACACCCTGGATAGCTTACACTGGTGTCTCTACACAGCATGCTGCACACATATATCAAACCTCGTGCTAACACTGGGCCCCTGGGAATGTTACACATGCATAATGTAATATAATATTATATCCTTGGGCTAATGTTTTCCTTAGGCTGTATCCCTGCAAAAGTACCACCACCAACACACGAAGAGTGCTTAGTTTCCAAAATATGTGCCAGTAATCTATCCACTGAGACTGTGTGCGAGAAGGCACAGGTCCACTTTCATTCTCCCATCTTTCCTTCCTTCATTGCTCTGTGTCCATCCCTTTGCCCAGAATGAGTTCTCTCCCTACCCAGTTCCTGTTAAATCAGTCTCCCATTCTCTAGCTCTCTCGCTGTCTTTCTTAGTGTAATTGCTCTGTGCTCCCCAGGTGCCGCCATGGCCAAGCCTGCGGCACGGCTGCCAAGAGATGCTCAGTACAGGGGGTGAAAGCAACCATACACTGCTTCTCCTTCCTTCCTCCTCTCTCTGTAACCTGGTTTCCATGCAAAAGAAGGCACAGCCAGTGAGGGCACATCGCAGGACTGGGGCCAAGGGTTTTCCCTTGTCAGGCACCACTGGATCAGCCAAGGCACAGACCACATCCACAGGAGAGAGTTGCTGTGGGCTCTGGTCTCTGACACCAGACACTGCCCAGGACAGCCATGGATGGAGTACAAGACAGGCAGATCCAGCTTTAGGGACAGAAATCCAAGCAGAGAACACTGGGGAGCAGGCCAGGCAGAGTACAATAAAAACGAAGAGACACACTGAAACAGGGTGTGCAAAGGCCTCACTCCTGGCTTGGAGAATGATGTGGTGCAATCACTACAGCAAACCACAAATGCACTAGGAGAACTCATCAAATAAGTGATGAGAAACATCACAGGCAAACGATTTTCATTATTTTTCTTAATTGAACTAGAGTCTGTAAGGAGCTGCAGATCTTTACTTAGCAGGTGACTTTTATTTTTGTCCTATTTTAAAATGGGTCAAACCTGGAATTTTGACTCTGACTGCCATTAGATTTCCTCAGAGCTTTAGGCTGAACCTGTTAGGAGGCCACTTGATTCCTGGTTGCTTCTAGATCAAGAAGGATCACAGTACCAATTGAACTTAAGTTAAAATGTCAAAAAGTTTCTATTTTCATAAAAGTAGTTGAAATGTGGTGAAAATTTCAGCTCAGGCATTTACAGCACTGTTAATTCCAGACCAACACATCAGTCCTAAAGGAGAGTTTGGCCTTGCTGTCAGTTTAATTTTCATTTAAGGTCCAGATTACACACTCATGTAGGGAATTAATAGTTAGCATATATATCAGTTCCCATCACTCCCTGCTAGGCATTTTATTGATGTCTTTCCTGTATGGTAGTGGGGGTTTTCTATCTTTCACTTATAACTCTCTAAAATTATTTGAAAAGGTAAGAATAAATTGTTATAGGTTCTGTTTATTTGATGGCTGTTATTTTACTCAAACACTCTAAGTGTTTGAAGTTGAATGTTTCACCTTCATGACCATATCAGAGCACCCAGCTGGTGTTTGCAGAGAGATAGCCAAAGTCACTCCAAAATGTTCTTTAGAATTGCACTGCATAAACCAAGAGATGAGTTCAATAAATTTGAAGCAGCAGAAAACATTTCTCCTTTCCAAATCTTATCATTTGTTTCTCTTCTGGCAGAGCTACATGGAGGCTAGTAGAAACACATATTCAAATGGAGCTCTGAGAAAACAGGTTGAACACTATTCTATCATGAGGTTTATTTCCCTGTTTTCCTTTTGTGTTCTTACTATTTCTTCCTGTGCAACACAAAAAGCAAATCCTGCCTAAAAAACATTATTTAGGTGGCCCAAAGAAGGACTCTGCTTCTTGAACCAGATTCTAAAATCTTGCCCTTTATTTTAAAACGTTTCAACCTTTTACCTGATATGTGGAACAGAATCTCCCCAGAGGAGAAGGAGCAGGGTATCAGTGCTCTCTAGTTTCATAGGAAGGAACAGTACCATGACCTTTTAACATCTTTCAGCCTCATTTGATATGCCCAGCTAGCATATGAATATTTTTTTCCAGGTCAGATACTATCTGTACTGGCTTATCAAGGTTGGTGACCCAAGCCTACTGTCCTCACTTTAGGTTGGTTTTCAGCACGTTAAAATGTCAATGCCAGCATTTTTCTAGTTTCTCACTAGAGTCACTGAGTTGTAAAAGGCACAGGCATTGTCCTGTAGAGATTTAAAAAACAGATGCTATTAACTTTTCCCTCTAGCCCAACAGAGGAACTAAAGAAAACACTGTGCAGGGCATCTGAAAATCCCAAACAGGTGTTTTGTTCTGTTTTGATGTCTTATTCTTAGACAGAGAACATGTTGGCACTGCCCTTGTTTCTGTGCCTGAAGGGACAGGTTTCCCACACTGCACAAAGAGAGTCTGCACCCAGTGGATGTAGAAATGTGTTCTGGGAGCAGACCACAACACCCTATTCCTTAGTTATTTCACTCCTGAATGAAAAGGAACATGTAAGCTCTTTTATACCTCTACAAAATCATGTATCTTGTCCTAAGCAGAAAGAGATGATGGTATACACAATGGTTGCACCAGTTGCACTTGCTGGAGAAGCTCCATTAGCCTCAAGGCATTTTCCAGGCTCTCTTTTAGCAGCTGCTTCTTTCCTAATATGCAGTATTTTAACTTACTGTAAATAGGAGATAGTAGATTGGCAAACCCAGTCACAGGAAAGGAAAAAAAAAATATTTTCAGAACAGAACTCTTTAAATTCAGCCTTTAAAAATGAGAAGTGCTTTCTTGTGACTATATTCATTTTGAGTTGCTGACAGGTTTGTCACAAGCCCAGGCAATATTGCTGGCAATATTCCCTAACACAGCTTCCACAACAATTTTATTTGAAGGGGAATTGTTTCCACGTAGCAGGTCTCATTAAAACAATTTCCAAGCTTGGGGATGACATCTGGAAGCCAGCTTCTTAACCCTCACCTATAATAAACCAAAGGATAAGCAGTGCCAAGACCATGGTCTTCTCATATTTCTGGAAGTGTATTATTTACTCAGCCTTGTCCCGATCCTGGTTACAGTATTGCTCAGAAGAGCATTGGCTCTCACTGGCAGCCTAATTAATTGCAATTTAGAAGGGCATCTCTCCTCCCTTTGCTTGGTACACCTGAATTACACCACGTCTTCTTCACTGTTTTGCTTGACCTGCAAAATACATGCAAATGCCTGAGCCACACCAGTAATTTCTGTTTTCCCTCTAAGCAGGTGTCTGGCCCTTTGGGTGACAGATAATCTGTCTGTCACACAATGGGATTATCTGATACTGCTAGACAGGAAAATAACATATGGAAAAGCAGTGAAAGTTTGAGCAAAGGCAAATCACTGAGCTCCCACAAAAAAGATTTAAATGAGTTTAATCCAGCAGTCCGGTTTGACAGGCCTGTTGTGCTATAAGCAACTTTGGCAGATGGGACTGAAAGCTTCTCAGAAGCACATGGAGGATGCAGTGCTGCTGTAGAAGGTTTCCCCACAGGAGCCAGCTTTCCCATGCTGGCAGCCCCCAAGGATTGGATGGGGAAGAGAATGGATGGCCACAACATCAGCTTGTGGGAGATATACATCCCTCACCTGTACAGAGCCTCATGGGAAGCAGTGCATGTCACTTTTCCTGCCTCTGCTGAGGCCAAAGAAAAAGTCCTTGGCTAGAGACAGCCCCACGAGCTGGTGGGGAGGGCTGGGTGTGAAGAGGCAACCTCTACATGGTGAGACGCTCTTCCTTTTGGGAGCCCAGAGGTCTGCACCTTTGCCCAACTGCAACCAGCAAAGCTGCAAGCTTCCATACTTGCTCTCGATTTTGCCAGTTTTCATTTCTTTCCTTGTACTTCCTCAAGCTGTTGTGGTGTGAAGAAGACTTGGAATGTGGGGGACAGGCCACTTGCACATGGAAAATTTTTTGTCCTGAAAAATCAAGCTGTGGCTCCTTCAAACTGCCTGTGTCCACACTCTGGCAACGTTTTTCACTCAAGCGAGGCTTCAACATCAGAGAACTGGGTCTGGGTCAAGGTCTTGCAGGTCACTTAGTTCCTAGTCCTTCTCCACTGCTCTCCCCGTGATAAATTCCTCACATAGCACTACTGCATGCCAACACTCTTGCTTCATGAACACTTTTTTGTACTGTGACTACAGAAAAGGATGAGACTTAAATTTTGCAAGAACAGTAAGTTTAACAGAAGCTACTTTAGATAAAAATAAGAAGTGACCTGAATAGAAACTTAGTATTTGAGTTTTCCTGTTGGGTTTAGGGTGTTTTTCTGCAAAACTATATCCGTTATGCAAAAAAGTATATTTGATGGTCATATTCACTGATGTGCAATCATCAGTTGTTAGCTGAAAAATTTTGTTGGGATTTGGATTTGTGTGTCAATTCTGGTTTCAAGCAAACACTACTGTTGAGGTCATTTAGATACAGCATTTCAATTCAAGGCCTTTTCTACTTCTAGAAAATTGAAAGAGTTTGAAGGCTCTTTATTTTTTTCCCTACACCATTCTTTTCATATGGATGAAAACAGAAAATCTGATTTTCCTAATATGTTTGAGTAATGCTTTTTGCCTCCACATTATCCCTTGAAGTGTTTTGGGTTATCTGGGAAAGACAGCACAAATTTGGCAAGAAGTCCTTCAAATCTGAACTACATTTAACTGTAGAATTGCATTATTTTTCCACTTTACCTCTTGCAAATTGCAGAAATACGGGCTGCAAAAAAAGAAATAAATACCAACATAGAGGCTATATTAACCATAAACTCTAGTTAAATATTGAGATTTTCATTCAGAAATATTGTCTCCTGTGTTAATTAAGTTTTGTGTAAGAGAGATTGGAATCACATCTGTCTAATCTTCAGAGTCCTTGTCTTAGGTAGCAGCACTGAATTTCTCAAACTTCCAACACAATGACAGGATCACAGAAATAAAGAAGTTGCAGCTGACACATTTTTATCTCTGATCAATCTATTGGCAACTCTTGTACAGAGTATTATATATGCAAATATGCTCTTTTAAACAAAAAGCTTTTATCTCAAGCAAAACCTCAGGAAACCTGGAAATATTTTAGGTTCTCTCTCAACTAAGCAATTTAATTTCCTTCAATATCACACTGCTCATATTAGAGTTCTTCTTAATGAGAATATACAGATTTTAGAAGAAACTCACATGACAACTGAAGTGCTTGTGACTGGGACTCAGAAAACGGTTTGTTTAAACAATGATTTTTCACAACTTGAAGTTCCTTTTTTTATTGGAACCTTTTCTCTAAGAAGAAGGAGGCTTTGGCTTAGGGTCAGCTAGAGTGCAGGCACAACTACATCGCTGTAGAAATTTGGGATATCTTCCCCTACCCAGCTCCCTTTGGAAGCATAACCCTCAGTCCCAGAACCTCCGGGTTTTCTATTTTTTTGTCATAAATGAGATTCTCACTGCTTCACTCAGTGGTTAATTGTCTGCACAAGTAAAATTATTTCAACAGCAAAGCCTGGATATGACCCAGCCTAAGACAATCAGCTACAGAATCATAGAATCATTAAGACCTCTAAGATCATCAGGTTCAACCAGAAACCCAGCACTGGCAAGCCCACACTTAAACCGTGTCCCTAAGTGCCACATCCACACATTTTTGAACACTTCCAAGGATGGTAATCCCACTATGTCCCTGGTCAGCCTATTCCAATACCTGACCACACTTTCAGTGAAAAAATGTTTCCCAATTTCCAATCTAAACCTCCCCTAGTGCAACTTGAGGCCATTTCCTCTCAGTCTGTCTTGTTACCTGGGAGAAGAGACTGAATCCCACCTGGCTACACTCCTTTCAGGCAGTTGTAGAGAGTCATAAAGACTCCTCTGAGTGTCCTTTTCTCCAGGCTAAAAAACTGTAGTTCCCTCAGCTCCTCCCCATAAGACTTGTGCTCCAGAACCTTCATCAGCTTTGCTGTCCTTCTTTGGACACGTTCCAGCAACTCAATATCTATCTTGCAGTGAGGAGTTAAATAAAGTCATTTACCTGGGCTGTAACAGCCTGAGGTTCAAATTCCTGAACAAACCCTGGCAAATAGAGATTGGACCCTGAACCTCCTGAAAGCCAAGGGAAGGCTGAAATCACAAGGTATTGTTTACAGTGGTACATGTAGTCCTTCCTTCACTGGTTTTGGCCAAGATTTCACCATTATCCACAATCCTGGGAGGATATTAAGTTTTCAAAATTTAAATTTTCTGGTGGACAAGTTTTGGTAAGTTCTGCTAATGGTACTCTTAATTTTACATTAATACAACAGCGAGCAGATGTTCAGGGCTGTAATTTGTTGATCATTTGTTCTATTGCTAACAGCTGCCCTAATCTTACTTTAATACTTCCCTAATTTCTGTAAATCTCTGAGATATATGCATACAAATAATATGAGGCTATTCTGCTAATGTAATTTTTTGAGCAATATTTATTATCTTAAATTTGAAAAACCCCATGGCAGCTAAGCATAGCTGCTCTTCTTATGCAAGATGGACACTTCAGGTTATTTCTACTTTGGAAATAGTATGCCTCAACCAACACACAGTGTGAAAATTTCAGTTTGTTGAATCACTCAGCACAAAAGTGAAACTATTAGGCCAAAGAAGAATTAATCATATATGGACACATCAGCTCAAACTTGCATGAAGAGCTTTGAGTTCTTTTACTCCTCCAACCTGGCCAGATAAGAGACAGCCTCAATCCAGAAGCTGTCTCAACTCTTCATATTAAATTCAGCTGTATTAATATGGCTAAACAACTTGGAAGCACAGGTAACTCATGCCTAACCAGTTTGGAGCATGAATATGTCACCATTCAGCCACATCAGCACTGCCAGTGCTATTCTTACGACAGTCCAACCTTCACACATGGATTAGTCCAACAAACTAAGCTGACCACTGCCCTTCCCATTGCCAAAGCCAAGGGAAAACACCAGACCAGGAAAACAGATTAATGCCAAGTTATAGAGAAACTTTATGTGGACAAGGAGGAGAGTTTTGCCACAGTTTTCAATGGGAAGTGGTTGGACATACTTCCACCAGAATGCTGTTTTGAAGACGGATATTCTTACCCAAAATTGTAGGCTTCAGATCCCAGCCTGTAGGCTGCAGCCAGCTTGTTGATGGATTCAGATCCATGGCTGTAGGCAGCTGAGCTGGTGCTGAGGGACTGAGAGTCAAGGCTGTAGGCAGCAGATCTCTTACTTTGCATGGCAGAGTGGTCATAGGCTGTGGATCCATGACTGTAAGCTGCTGAGGAGTCAAGGCTGAAGCCCGCTGCAGACGAGTGGCGATGGGCCGCGGAGCCCCTGGTGTAAGCTGCAGATCCTTGAGCATAGACGGCAGATTTGCTCTTTGTCTCCTTTTGGTACTGGCTCACAGTGGACGACAGCGCTTTGTGGCGGTACGCACGGTCATAGTGCTCATGGTGTCTTTGGTAGAAAGGTAAAGACATCATGGGTGCCTTTGAATTTTGGGTTTCACTGCACTTTTCTGAATGTAAATAAACAGGATGACGTCTGAAAAAGAGCAGGGAATAAAATAATGAAAAATAATACACAGCTGAAAAATAATACACAGCTTCACACAAACTAACACTGAACTTGAAAAATCAACTGCGATAAATTTAGAGTTATCTTTTATTATGTGATTCAGACTTTCAGACAGATTCATATTCAGGTTTCAAGATGCTCACATATCACCTGTCATGATCAGAAACCTTTGCACCATTGTGTCTGTTCATTTGTAGTTGGCCTCCCTGCTACTGCAAACTATTCAAGGTTTATGTGCTCACGTATTACTGCAAACTAATGAAACTCTGTATGTCTGGCTTCTTCAGAGATAGTGTAAATAATTTTGTTCAATTACAATAGAGATAATAAAGTAATAAATTTTTTTTAAAGGCGTGAGTAAATCCAACAAGGCTATAAAGGCTGAAACAAAAATATATGAACATTTAATTTGTTTTTGTAATTCAATTTTCAGATTGAATTTAATGTTCCATTTATTATTATAACAGTGAATTAAAACACTAAGATTGAGAAGGATGACAGTTTTTCTCTAAATGTGCATTACAGTGATTGTTTTGTATGTGATACCAGGGTTCAATTCAACAGGGCTTATTGCTTTTTATACCTTTACAGTTTAAACAGGGATACAGTCTGTATGCAATGGGTAAAATAATATCATGCTCCTCAATCCAAAATTTTTAACCAAAAATACCATGTTCAAGACTGCCAAAACCCTTCCTCCAGACAATAGGCCCATTTAAGTTTTATTTTGCATGACATCGGTAGATGGTCTTGTGGTCACTTGTAGTACAAAATCTGATCAGGTGAGAGGTAGTTCCCCTCTCAAAATGGAATGACAGTTGAGTGCAGAAAGAATTTCCCTTGTTTGTTTGTTTGTTTGTTTTAAAGCCAGCAATTCAGTCATTATTTTGCTTTTGTTTAATTTTGCTGTGGTTATAACTGACTTTTCTACTTTGACATGCAAGCTTGCCTCAAGTAATCCATATGATAACCTTGCTTTCTCTTTATTTTAGGCTTACAAGGCTACTAGGATTGTCCCTGTAAAAGCAGCTGACTAGTAACAGAAATTAGCTACAATGAGGAAATATTAAGAAGGATTTAAAGAAAATCCAAAAACAATGGTGAGAGCTGTTTGTTATTGTTTTGGGGGTTTTTTAATATCAATCACAACAGTGGGAATATTGTTCTGCTTCTTGTTTTCCTCATATTAATGCAAAACAATGTAATGTTTGGTCATAAAATACACTTACAGAACTGGAGAGCAATCATGACTTCATGAAAATCTAGATATGTGGTTTGGGTTGTCCTGTGCAGGGGCAGGAGTTGGTCTTTGATGATCCTTGTGGGTCCCTTGCAACACAGAATATTCTGTGATTCTGTAATTTTTTTCCCTGGTCTTTAAGCTTCCTAGATTTCAGTCCTTGGCTTTTTCTCTACTATTTGGTTCTGATAGCAAGTCAACAAATTTCAAACTATTCTCTTTGACAACTGCTGAGGTATTCACCCCAACCAAGGCAAATTATGAAAAAAAAACCCAAAACCACAACAAACCAAACCAAACCAAAAACGAAGAGGAAAACTTTCTTATATTTCAGGGCTCTCACAAGGAAGATGCTCTCTGTAGGATAACTGAATAGATCATTTAGTCGAAGGAAGTCAGCAAGGAAGAAACTCATTCAGAAATGCCTTATGTAAAAGAAATTGCTGATATCTTGACCACAATGAAACTATGACTTCAAGGAAACCAGATTATGCATTTACTTTATTTTTATCTGAGGAAGAAGGAGAAATGGGAAAGAGTGTTAGCCCATTTCTCCCTAAGGCAAAAACTGATGTTCCTTTTTAACTCCCTTATTCCTCATGCTGGCTATTTTTTCATGTCAGTCTAAAAGAATGCAATTATTCTGTCTAGCATCCTTGTTTCTAATACCTGACAGTATTTTGTGTTGTTACTTATTTCACTGTTAGCTACTAGTAATATGTAGTTCCTCTTAATTTCCCTAGTTTCAGAAGATTTTTTTTCTTCATTTTTCTTCATTGCCTTCCTCTTTAAGCTCTGCAGAGATAGGTTTAGGATTTATAAGTGTCGTGGTCACTGCTTAGGAAGGTTAAGGCATACAGAAGAATATTGTCTTGCACACTGAAAGGGAAGGAACATGAGAACATCCTGTTTTCCTTCTGCAGAGTACTACAGTTTGTCTTCACCAGCTTTATTTGAAGTGTTGGCTGGCTTCATCATTCATACAACAGCCACAATGCTAACAGCCATTCAGCTCAGGCATTCCCACAGCCTTCCAGGCTTCAGTGTACGAAAGGTGATCCAAAAGTATAAAGTGCTGCATGTGTTGTCCCTTAAGAAGTTAAGTGAGGCATTTCATTTACAATTTATCAGACCAAAAGAACAACTTAAAATGTACAAAGGAAACATTTTTCTTCCAAACATAAAAGGTCGGGATTTCACTGCTCTCAGGAGTAAAAGTCTGTGATAGGAGTAAGGATAGCAAGGCAGGCACTGAACACAAAGTCAGCTCTCCTGGTTCAAATCAAAGACCAACACTGACTCACACCATGTAAAAGGAAACTCCTTTCATAGGTATTTTATCACACTATGAGTTATGTTTTATATTTCCTCTGAAACATCATGGATTGCTCACAGGCCAGGATAAGTTAGTTACATTAGTCTGATCAGATACAGTAGTGTGATGCTATCGAAGATGACAAGTAATGCAGAAACTTCTAAGGACTTTGCTCCTCCTTGGAGCACTGCCTGATTATCAGATTGACTCCCATCTCTTAAGTTTTATCCATGCTACCTGCACCCACTTAGACTGCATCCACTAACCAGCCCCCTTCAGTGTGAGGGCAACACTCCCTCTCAAGATCTGTGTAGCACTTCACAACTTCTGAGCTTGGCCTAAAAATATTAGTGGCCATAGTTAGATGAATTTGCAGTTTTTGGAGCTATATTTTATCAGCTGTTGAACTGAGTATTTAAAATTACTACTGAGCAGGCAGACAGTTCTGTACTTGCCCATAGTTCATAGCTACACATTAAGGGAAGAGATGTTGCTGGCATTACATCTTGTACTGTTTATCAGTCTGTGTAATTCTTTAAAGAGCTACTCCACCAATCAATGAAAACAGGGAAATAGATTTAAAAAAAGAAACTCTTGTAAGCACAGAAAAGATAACATCCTATGCAACAAGAAAATATTTTTGTTATTTAAACATTCTGTAAGCCCACAGGAGACTACCTGACAAACTTCTCCTGTATCTCAGTAACCCATGCTTCATTTGAGAGTACTGTGACAATATGCATATTTCACTGAGTGAAAATAAAAGAGCCCTGCACTTCTTTCATTTCACAGCTGAACCTTCAGATGTCTTCAATTCACATCCACAAATCCCTCAACTGCTGAGCTAAGATGAATAAAGGGAGCTACTACCAACTTCGCATTACAGATTCAGATTAAAAATAATTGAAGCCTTCCAGCATAAAAAACCCCACTTACCAGGATCCAAATGAATGGCAGCAAATGGAAAAGCCCCAAGTGGATGAATAGCACAAAAATACAGCAACAATGAAGCCAGCAAAGAAAGAGGCAGTTAGGACGAGGGGTAAGGACTGGACTTCAAGGTCCAGAACAAAAATAATGCCTGCAGTCAGTGGAATGTCAGAGCCCCAGTCCATACCTTTTATGGCCAGGGGGATGCTATAAATATAGCATCGAAGAGGGAGAGAGACAGAGACAGATACCGATACCCTGTACTATCTCTGTGCAAAGACATGATGACGGCAGCTTCAAACTAAAGCAGATACAGAGTTCTCCCTTTAAAATATCCTCACTAAATTCTGCATAAAATCAGCATTCGAATTCAAAATTATTTCTAGGATTTTTTTTTTCCTCAGTTATATCAGATTTAGGAGAAGAGAAAAAAAAAATTGTGTCATGAACCAGAAACTAGGAAAGACCAATCCCTGTATTGACCTTTGCTACGGTACAAGAATATGAACATTTTACTGGTTCCTTTTTTTTTAATGCCAAGCCACAGTACATGTAATACAGATATTTCAGCTTAATGACAGACAATCTACCAAGACTCTCTAAAGTCATACAATGACTTACATTTCAATAGAAATGTATTTTCTTTGTTCTGTTGACGGTGTTACTTTTTTATCATTTTCTTTAAGATAAAATACTAAATTAAGAACAGGACCTCATGAGGCATTTAAATAGATATAAACAATGCTGCTCTAAAATCCAACTTTTTGTTTCTAAATTAAACAGTATTCCCTCTAGGAATAATTAAATGAGCTTGTCCTCTTTCATTTTGGTCACAGCATTCTGGCACAAAAATGAGTAATCAGTGTGGCTGAATATTACATCAGAACAACTTCTGTTGTCCAAGATCTAATAGGTGGAATGCAGTGTGATTGCATTGTAAATACAGTTTTCCTCTGCACTGTAAATACAGCTTTCAATAAAGGTGATTAGTGCATTTTATTTCATGCATTTGCATTGCCAGAAATATTAACCCCCTCAGTTCTGCTATAGCCTCTTTTCACACTTGCCATGCAACACAACTGAGAACTTTCCAGATCCTCCCGCTCTGCTGACGCTGTCCCCTTTATGGGTGCAACAACCAGAAGAAGGTCTGGACAAGGCTAGAGGATCCCAGGCTTTTCTCTACAATAGCTCATGAGTATCTTCTTCTTCACCTCACTGCCTTGATTCTACCTGAAATCCCTTTGTTGTCCCCACTAGCTACTTGTTCTCTGGGGATCCACTGCCTCCTGCCTGATGCTCCACCATGCAGTAAGTTCAGAAGCCTCTTCATCTCCCACACCAGGAGCTGCTCAGCTACACCAAATCTATGGGCTTTTGCTCATGAGGACAGAAACTACGGCCAGCAAAAATGTGTGCAGTCATAGAAACTGTACTGTGGCTCAGGCCAAATCTGCAGACAGGCAGAACGAAAAATGGGACCCCTAATATAAGCTTTTCTTCCCCCAGAACACTGTGCCAATGGCAGTGCCACTGAACTATAGGTTCTGGGCTATAATGTATATTTTTAGATAGAGAGGATGGGGCCTCACTGGACAGACTCCTGGATTCCATTACAGACTCCTGATGTACTCCTTCACCATGGGTCATTTGCGCTAACATCGTAAAAGTCTTAAAGACATGCAAATTGGTTTTTAAGAATTCAGGAAGATGCAGAGGAATGAAAACAATTAAACATCACATTGCTCTCATTGCACGATAATCTGTATAGCTCACAGGAGAGGGATAAAAATCTAAACAACATTTTCAGTGTTTTTCCAGGTTTAATGGCACTATGAAGTTCAATACAGTTTTCAAATTCTGTGCTGCCTCTGTTCATTCCGTAAATAAAATGGAGATACAGTGTAACTGCAAAATCTTTTGTATTATTTTGCCCCTTAAATTTACACACTTTCAGATCTAGCTTTATTATAATATTCACAGCTAATATCAAATCTCTTAGCTCCTATTTGAATATCAAAGTACATATTTTAAATCACTTAGAGCTCTGCAAGCCTCAGAATCCCTGCAGCACTCTGCATCCACATGCAGTCACATTAGTCTTGGGAGAAACACCCTTAGGAAATGTTAGTTCTGTCTTCTCCTAATGAGAACTACATAGTGCTAGAGACCAGTTTGCTTTTCTGAATGGGAAAGCTGGAATCTTAATTTAGAACCCGACATGATAGAAAAAAGATGCTTTCTGGATTGTCCATTGAAGTTTTGAGAATTACAGCATCCTGTAGCTGGGGGCATAATTCAAATTCCACAGCATTCCAGGCCATCTCTTGAGTATAACCTTAAATAAATCTAGCTAAACAATTTTTGGAGAACAGAGGCTTTGAGCATGTATGTTGTCTTCTGGAGTTTGCTTTCAAACTTGGGTCCAGTTTTCTGAATTGATTTTTCTCCAGAAAAAAATCACTTTAGGAAGATGTGCTATTGTCCATTATACCCCACCTAGCCATCTTCATAACCCGCTGAAGAGAAGGGAGGTCTGTGTTCCTTGCCTTCACCCATAAGAAGGTATTCATCTCCAGGTTTCTGTTTATTTTCTGCATCACTCAGTTCATATATTTAACAAGGAATCAACCTTTTAACAGAAGGGTCTGGGTGCAGCCTACAACAGCTTGAGTGTCTGACCTCACACCTGAAGAACCAAGTACAAGACCACTGTCTCCATGATATGGATAGAAATTTTTCCAAAAGCCTCTCAAGCTGCTGACTGTTGGTGCCTAGATCAATTTTTCATCATATGGACATATTTGCCTTTCCATTATTAGCAACATTTATTTTGCAGCATCTCTCTGGAGCTGGAAATGTCACATAAACCTGTTGTTGCTGACAGCATTTATTTCCTTTGCAACATTATAAAGGTTTCTGTTCATAATAAAACCTTACCCCAAGAGTATATAGCAGATTCCTGGAGCTATTCCAAGAGAAAATTCTTATACTTTCTTTAAGTAAGTGCTTTTGGCACTTAGATGTTTTTTTCAATCCAGAGTATCTGCTGTCATTTTAATTTACCTATTGAAACAGACGGTTGTTAAGTGCTGTCCCATAATTTATCATTCTTTCCTAAACACCACAGATTTTTCAATACCTGTATAGCAATAATGATGAATATTTTCTAATACCATCACTCAGTTTCGTTTTGCATCTTGGAAAGACTGGCTGAAACACCTTGACACACGATTGCTGAAGGACCAGAGTTGTACCAACTGCAGATAACCCGAAACCAGAAAACTTGACTGAGGTATAATATCTGAGCTCTTGCCATTTAGGTGTGCAGCTTTTAGTAGCAGGCAATATTCTTCAAAATATGAGTTAAATAGTTTAGGGAGGATATTGGCCAAACAGAGGTGCCCAATGTCTGGGACTGTGGCAGTGAGATGACACTGGCTTCCAGGTCCTGATAGAGCCTGTGGGGGAGCTCCTATGGCCCCAGGGGAGCACTAAAAATAGTGACTTTGCAGTGATTGTCACCCCCTTTTCTGTTATCCATAGCCTGTGTAACTGAACAATTTCATTACAAAGAAAACAAACTACAGATATCATCTTACTGAAGTGCAAGCTACTATTGCAATAATACAAAACAATTGCCTCAGGTATTATAACAATCATTTCCACGATCATTCAGGCACAGCTAACACAAATTTACCACCCAGTATACAAGAACATCTTTCATTTTCGTTGTCCTCACAATGATTGATGAAATACTTCTGAATCAATCAAATGTTTCTTTTAAAAGAAAGGATAGTAGCCATGTCTTAATAGAGGAAACAAAAATGTTTTTAGCTCTTTAGCCATCACACTTGGAAATTATGTCCAATATAACAATTAGGCTGAACAAAGCTTTGAGGAAAATTTGCATCAGAAATTTATAGATTGCTTTATTCAACACTCCCTGCAGGACAGGCCCTCAAATTTCAAACATCAATTATGAGTTAAAAAAGTCTTCCAGAAGTTGAGGGTGAATGCAAAAAGATCTGGTGAAGACAAAGAGGGAAAACTAGACTGTTTAGTATTTGAAGAAGAGAAGGAGATACACTGAAGAACAGAAGGAACTGAGATTAGAAGGATCTGATGGGTGAATGTGGAAGTCAAAGATAATTTTGGTGATTATTTCCCAGGTGTGATTTAACTTTAAATGAAGTAGCTCAAACATCAACAGCCTAAGCTGCAGCGCCAAATGATTATGAGACAATTGCCAAACCCACCAGGACATTTTATAAATATCCAGAGAGTTAATCAAATGATTTGAATAGTTTTTTTCAGTAACTTAAAATACCTGCTATAGCTGGTGACTTCAGGCTCCAGTACAGTTATACTCCACAAAGGCAGCAGTATGTTTAACTCTGAAATGGATTAATCCTGATTTTTATGTGACAGGCCAATATTCTGTTTCTCCATCCATGCTGTAGGACAAGTTTTTTTCATTTCTGAGCAACTTCAAGTTTGGAGACTCAAAAAAAGGGACTAGCATGAACTAAAATAAGATACTTCAAAGACTGGAGAATGTATGAACTTGCAGGTCAAGATCAGTTTTCTGACTGACAGTGGTCAGTATTGGATGGTTCAGGAAAACATGCAAGAAATCAAAGTGGACAGGTTTGCAATATCCTTTCCAGGGGATGTTTCACCTTAACATTTTTTGCTTAATTTTTTTATGATCTTATAGCTCTAATGACTTACAGAAGAAGTTGTGGTGGCTTAACAAAGCCCCTTTATGTAAATAAAGTATATTTTGAATAGCAGTTTATAGTAAAATTCTAGAATTCAGTATAACACTAGTCCTACAGATGAGAGCTCAGCCTTTACTGACTCTCTGAAAATCAACTGGGATTTGGTTATTTTATAAGCTGTTGAATGTTTCTAGTTGCCCATCTGTCTTTTTCTTGCTATAGCTTTTTCCTGGCTTTATAGCAGAAGCTCTCAATGTCTTGTTAGCACATCCTTGCCTCTTCCTCTGAACACTCCTTCAGCTGGACACAGCAAGGTGGCAGCAGTCTTCTCCCCTCAGTGACTGGAAGGGAGTAGAGGACCCCTGCCTCATTTCTAATGACTGCCATTCACAACCCAGCATCTCTATACCCAAAGCAATCCTCATAATGCAGTGTAAGGTTAAACAGCAGCAGCAAAATGCAACCAGCAAATCCATCTCCTCCATGTCATTTAGCCACAATAAATTTTAGAAGTGCTTCTCCAAAATACTGTGCCTGTGTATTCCCCCGGTGAAAAACAATGACTTCTTGGTGAGTGATTTACACCTCTTTTCAGTACTTCCACTAAGCAATCTGCAGTGACACTGAGAGGAACACATATACCAAATGGGCACCAGGTGCGCCCAAAACCCCACTGGCTGCTGGGGCTCCCAAGGAAAAGCAACCGTGGGTTCACTGCCAGAGTGAGAAATCTCTGTGACTGCAGGTGGTGGAACCAGAAAGAGGTAACAAGAGCAACTTACAGTGCAGGGAAGGGGCAAGCAGGGAGTGGCTGTCAGCTATTAAAATAATCTCCTCTGCCTACTCAACCAGCTGGCTTAGAAAGCAGAACATCTTTTTTTTTCCCTGATAACAGGTATAGGAGACAGATTTATCCATGAAAGATTTAATTAACTAAATCCAGCACCAGTGATGGTGTAGCTCTGGCAATACAAATTCCCAGCACAGGAATTTTTCCACCTGCTATTTACTGAGCTAATCAGTTTGGGGTGAGTTTTTCAGCCAGCTCTGATGTTGGCACTATACAGCTAGTCCAAATGAACTAGTTAATTTAAATCTCCTCCAGATATATCTCTAGACAATGTCTATGTGGGCATAACATTAATTATTTTTTCAGCACAAGAGCTTGAGGTCATCAAGGCTCTGTTAAAACGGAGATGATGTTATAAAATGAGGGATAATGTTCATAATGAGAAAGCCCAGCATCCTAATGAAAACACTTACTTATACAGCACATAGGGCATTATTAAGTCAAGTCTGTGCTTATGCAGCCTTAATTCTGTCCCTGTGTCTGATTATTTCTCGTATTTGTGTTTGTATTTCTACCACTTGTCACAGTAAAGAGCATGACCACACCACTTTGATGTGGAGGCACATTGATCACCTGCTCACTCACTCCTGTGCTATTCTTAAAAATTCTCCTATGGCTTACTTTTCCTCTACAAACTTTCAATTCTAAAAGACACACTGAGTGCTGATGTTGCTCACCAGTATCTGAGAAAAAATACATGGAAAAAATAACCATGATATTTGGCATGTCTTATATGGTCTTACAAATATATCTATGAAGTTAATATTCTCTGCTCTGGTAAGACCCCACCTGGAATGCTGCATCTGGCTGTAAGGCCCCAAACACAAGAAGGACATGGACCTGATAGAGCAAGTTCAGAGCAAGGCCACAAGATGATCAGAGGGCTGGAGCACCTCTCCTGTGAAGACAGGCTGAGAGAGCTGGTGTCGTTCAGCCTGGAGAGGAGAAGGCTCTGGGGAGACCTTAGAGCACCTTCCAGTACCTAAAGGGAGTCTACAAGTGAGCTGGAGAGGAACTTTTTAGCAGGGCTTGTACTGACAGGACAAGGGGGAATGGCTTTGAAGTCAGAGAGGGCAGATTTAAATTGGGAATTAGGAAGAAATTCTTCCCTGTGAGGGTGGTGAGGCACTGGAACAGGCTGCATAGAGAAGTTGTGGCTGCCCCATCCATGGGAGTGTTTAAGGCCAGGTTGGATGGGACTTTGAGTAACCTGGTCTAGTGGGAGGTGTCCCTGTCCATGGCAAGAGGGTTGGAATGAGATGATCTCTAAGGTCCCTTCCAACCCAAGCCATTCTATGATTCTATCCCAGGAGCTCAGTTTCTGAGGCCTTACATAAGAATTTTAAAGGCTGAGATATGACATAATATGGTAGAAACAAGTGATATAAGGACCATTTTGGTGTGGGAAGCTGAGGCTGTAGCACTGCTGAGTGTTGAGCTTTTGATGGGAGACTTCCCTTTTCAGTTGAGGGTGAAAGAGCAGAGGAGGCTGCTGTCCTGCTAAAGTTCTTTATTTCATAGTCTCTTAGTTTTCTGAAGGCAGAGTTCAAAGGGGTTACTTGATAAGGCAGTAACAGCAGCAGCAGCAGGCAAACAGCGAGTAGAAAACAGCTTCTTCTTCTTCTCCTCTAAACTTACAGAAGTGTGGATTATATTTGCTAATTGACCAATAAAATCGACACACGATTCTAGTTTTTCTTTTCTTAACCTATCCTGGTCTAATTCTAACAGTTGTAAGTCTCACACAAGTGTTACATAGGTATCACACAGATTTACGTATACAGTTTCTATCAGCTCTTATTGTTTATGTGAACACTCTATCTAAAAAATGCAAACAGTATAGTTCCATCTATGTTTTGTCTAAAGTAAAGAAATTCTGTGAGAAGGTAACACTGCTGCAGTAAGAACTGTGTTTAAAGTCTCTTTGGTGCAGCTTTTCAATATTTAAAGCACTTAGCATATATTTCTACTAAAAGTTAAAAATCTATATTTCTATTTCACTTTGGTGTGACTTCATATATCTCAGCTTATCCAAAGGTTTTAATTCAACCCCTGTGCTTTGGCTTTCCTCTGGGCCTGGGTCCAGAGGAGCTCTCACTCCCACAGCTGAGTATAGAGCCTGGCCTGTTCTGCATACTCAGCTTCTCATCTACAGTATTTTTCATTTGGCATTTGATTTAGTAATTTGAAATGGATGTTGAAAACAAATCATTGCCCAGTTGAACTAAAAATCCTTCTATTAAAAATCTTTGTAGTGTTTCACACCAGCTACTTTGAATCTCTTCCACACTTTGTCACTGCTTGATCTCTGTGTAAACTGCACAAAGATTTTATATGTGCTTGTAAATTTGATAGGGATATGTACCAAAAATTTATTCAGAATATGCAAATCAATAGGGGAAAACATTCTCTTGCTCTCTTTTTTCCCCTGGCTCTGGTGATGGTTACTGTTGCTTTGCATAAATCATAGCAGAGCTGTGGGAGCTGGAGAGATACAAGATTCAAGCTTCCTGTCTGAAGTAATTTGTCAAAAATCTTCCACACGCCGATGTGCTTTCAAAGGAACTAAGAGATTGTATCTCATATCTTCCAGTTATTTTATATTTTAAACATTAGTTTATTTAACTTTTACTTATAACCCTGGATTTTTCATCAGGTCTTACTTTCTTGTGTCAAAACTTTTCTATGTAGTACCTGTCGTGGCTGTCTCAACTGAATTGCATTTCCTTACATGTTTTAAATTTGACCCCCTTCCATTTGAAAGAAGGGTTGTTGGGTTTTTTAGCCATGTTATGCATATTTAAAGAAAAAATTTCTTGATTTTGCCCCATAAAGAATTATTTTCTTACCATATTGAGAAAAAGGCAGGAAGACTGCAAACAAAAATTAAATTTATTTTAAATAAATAGTTATTTCTTCAAAGTCATCAAAGATCAGTCTAGCAGACAAAGAATTTCATGTGGAATCTTAACAGAAACCCATCTGCAATATAATGGTTTACAAAAGGAAAATTGCTTTTCTCCATGCATGTGGGTCCTGTTCTTGCAGCCACTGGCTTTTCTGAAGTACTATGTAAACATGAACTGGAAAAACCCTGCTGGAGGCTCTCATAGATGAGTAATTGTCAAGCATTGCAAATAGGTAGAGACAAGAACATTATTCACACTAAAAAGAAGTGAACCTTGAGAATGTGATTAACTTCCTGTTCTTTTCTGGTTTCCAAGGAAAACCTTCACCCAATGTTTGTGGCAAAACACTCCCATTTTGCTGCCCAGCTTGGTATTTTGGTACTGCTCCCTTTATAAGCCATAGGAATCTGGGAAATTTTCCCAGTCTGTAACCACCACAGCTGCATGGTACTCATGGCATAACAATCAGAAGGTTTTGGTTCATTTTTCTTCTCTTTTATATAACTTTTGGTCTTGTTATTATGTGTCCTTCCATTCCTTTTTTCTCTTTTTCTTCTCTTTTCCAAGAGTGTTGTGCTCTTCAAAGGATCTTGCTTGACTGTACGAAGCACTGATTACTAAATTTTCTTTGCACCACGGGGAATTACTATTAAAAACAATGCAACCCCAGCAGAATTTCTAAATCTAGCTATACTTCAATTGTGATTTATATTCACACTTCTCTCCAATGAGTCTGCATTGTGTGCAGCAGTACAAGACCAGTCTTTTAAGCTACTCTGGTTAGCACGTCTGAAGTAAAATAAAAGAGTGGTTATTAATTTTATTGGATTGCATTTATGCACTTGGAACAATTTCCAGTTGCCAAGAAAGTCATTACTGATCTTAAGCAGAAAAAACCCCTCTAGGAAAATGATTAAGCAATTAAGCCTCTGCTTAAGTGAAAGACTTCAGAAACTGGCTAAAGATAGGATTGCTGGTGACAGAGAACAAGTCTCCCATCATTTTACTGTCATTGCTCTATTTCCCACTTTTTCTGTCTAAATAGCCTTTCATTTGTAGAAATTTGCATACTGTTTTACATCTCCATTTTCATACTGCTAGTCCAGCTACCAATTTCTAGTAATTCCTATCAACAGACAGTACAGCATATCTAAAAGGCAATTTGGATCTACAACGAGAATCACAAAAATCACAAAATAATTCAGGTTGGAAGGGAGGTGATCTCTTGTTGACCCTCCAGTCGAATGCAGGGTCAGCCTTGAGACTGAGTAAGCTGGGTCTTGGAAACCTTCAGCAATGGAGAGTGCCCAACCTCCCTGAGCAACCTGTCCTAGCCCTTGCCTAGTTTACCATCTGAGAGACAGGAGTATCATCCATATATCCTCACAAATTCGGGGGTTCTCCTCCAGAATCCTACTTTGATTTTTCATTTGTCATTTTTTAAAAACTGTGGCATGTTTGTGGCTCTACAATCTGGTGTTTGAACTCCTCCTGGTGCCCCAATGCCCACAGGTTGTCAGTACTCTGAAAGTTGTGGAACAGTAACAACAGACCATTTGGAGATCTGATGACAGATTTGTTTTAAAAATCTCTGCAGTTTAAGCAGCACAGTTTAAGCTGTATTTTACTATTCTCTTTACTGTTTCAGAACTGTTAGCATCAAACCCAGCCCTGGAGCCAGTAGTTTATCAATGACACAAAGCAAAACTATTTTGCTCTGTTGCACAAGTTTCCAGTGTCTAACTGTGGTTGCAAAGCTTTCCTTCAATTCAAGGGCTGATTTTTGACAGTGACAGGCTCTAAAGATGACTTAAAGAATATTCTGACATTGCAATCTACTTGCTCTATCTTCCATCTCCTGTCCTATGTCCCTATGTCTTGCTTTTCAAACTTTGCCTTACCCTGGAATATCTGGACTGAGCTCAAGTCAACGGGCTGGCAGAATTTAAAGGAATGCAGCTGGTGAAAGCTGCTGAGGAGAACAGGTTTCCCCATAGTCAGTTGTGTGCTGTCACCAAAGAGGAGGTTTTTCCTAAGAAGGCAAACCTTGACATCTGGATGATCTCTGGACATAGCTCATAGAAGGATTAGTGCTACATCACTGCTGGATTGTCATGAGGGCTCACAGGGTTACAAACATTTGATATGATCAAGAATATGATGTCCAGAAAGATGGTTAGGTCTTCAGCTGCACGTCCAGATAAAAGATGTGGGCCTCAGAACGAAATCATCTTTCCAAAGGTTCTGAAAGAGCTGCATATGAATCTATAGAAGCTGAAGTGGTTTCAGAAGTTTAATGACCCACATGAAAGAAGATGACCTTCTTCACACTGGACAGTGGCAAGGAAAAGCCACTGACAACACCTGTCAATGTTAGAGACAGGCAATCTGTATTTGCCTTACTCAACACAGAAAGCACTGAGCTGTACAGATATTGCAAACATGCGGAGCTGTTGCAAAAACAGGCATTTTAAAATTTGAATCTGTTCAATAAAATTCCTGAAGAACATTAATTTTCAGAGCACTGCATCTCTGAATTATGTGTATAACTAACAGATCATAGTTCAGTATTCTGAATGCAAGCTCAGACTAGCTAATCAACCACATGGTTATTTGCATAGATCAGTGAAAACTGCTGAGAGCAATATTGATATTCACAATCTCTAGCAAACATGGTAATGCTTTATTTGTTTTTAGCTTTTCTGTCTAGGTGTTAGATACAAGCATAATATTTCACTAAAAATAATTTTAAAGTAATGAGCTGAAACCAGCTGTACAATTCACAAAGCTCCCTAGTTTCAACCCCTTCTCAGCACAAGTTCTGAAAACAAGCTTGTAATAACAAATTGATTTTGGACTTCAAATAATTTTACTTAGGAAAAGCGATTGCCTGGGAAAGACACATCTTGAGAATCCCAAAATATACTTCAATGAAGAAAGACTACATATTAGGGCATTACTGTTCCAGATACAGTACTCAGGGTGTTTGGGAACTGCATTCACTGGGTGAGCTGCACATACACCTCAGTAACAGCTACCTTTTAATAACGGTGGACTTAAAGTTCATGGGAAACTAAAGGTTCATTCACAGTGTCCCAACTTGGACAGGCAGATGGAGGGCTGACAAATCTGAATAGTCGCAAGGAATGGTCTGGCACTGACACCAGTCTGACGATAGGAGGAGTTATACTCTCCCTTGCTTTTTTTTACGATATGATGACACCCCAGCTTTTCAGTCTGTCCGCAGAGGTGGAGCAACAAGGAGATACAACGTAAGAACCAAATATGTGCAAGACTGACCAGAGAATATAGTACTGGAAAAATGTTTCAGACTACAGTCATCTAAGTCAAATTTCCAAACATTGAAATCCTGCTGCATAATTGCCTTTGCATTTCCTTTTGTAACTGACTCCTACTTTCTCTGTATCACAATGAATAGATATCTACTTCCAAAGCACACTTGCAAACTAATTGGTACTTAAAGTCTCTGAGTCACGATCACTTTGCTGCCACATGTCTATGTCTTATTTTGAAAATGGTTTCTCTCAGAGTTTGCTCAGTAGAGCAGGTACCACACATACGAAGTGCCAGTATTGACTATGCTGGCCAAGGAAGATGTTGCAACCTAATTCTCTGCAATAACTGGAAAGCTAGTGCTCACAAGCTTTGCCTGGGTTTCTCCTGCTCACCTTGTAAAGGCAGCAACCATTTGACACCTGCTTGGCATCTGGCATTAATAATTCCACACTTCTGTCCCAGAATGTCTTTGGTTCCAGTGTCCTCAAACGCAAATAATCCTGTGATTAACATTAGCTGCTCCAGTTCAAGAAGGCACAGTAATACTGGCCTCTTGGGTTTTATCTTTCCAGGAGTCTCTGAATTGTTCTGAGAAATGTACTATAAAAATCTTTGTAAACATGTGCCCTTACTAGCTGATCTCACTGTTGCTGGTAGCAAGCTGACAGTGGAGAAGAAAGTCTCTTTTGCCCAGATATTTTCTGCTTCTGAACTGTTTGCAATCATGGTTCCTTCAGCATCCATCCTCTGTGAGTTAAACTGGGCTAGATGAGTTATTCAGAGAACTATACACAGAGAGCTGCACTCCTTATGGATAGGCACAAAGGGTACATGATCCTAAAATTCTTGCTATTATAATGGCAAAACAGTCTCTTTATCGCAAGAGGTGCTGCTCTGCATGGCCCATGACACTGCTAACCCCAACGGATAGGATTCCCAATCCTCACCAAGAGAAAAAGAGTGCCAGGGAGATAGCCTCTAGAATGATCATCTCTATAGACACACACACTTTGGATTAATTAGAAACATTCCTTTAGATAACAGCATAATCTTTGTAGGAATAATTAGAACAGTGATATGGACCAACAGCACTCAGAGTTATTAGATAAAGTTAAAAGCACGTGGAGCCTGGAGTTCATGTGATTCACTGTCTTATAAAGCTGATACCAACCCGAGGACTAAATGTGCACAGCAGAAAATATGAGGCATATCTTTGTTTGGTATTTACAGCCACATACAAAAACAGAGGGGAAGCATTTTTTACTAGATGGGTCTTATTTTCTACAAGATGGTCCAAATTGAAGCCCATGTGATGTCCATTTATCACGTCCTGGCAGTTCTTTGAAGTTTAGCTGCATTTCTGTTGCAGAAAAGATTTATTTAAACATCCCTTTTCTTCTGGCCAAAGCCCAAGGAAAATTAATGTTAGCTTCCTGGGAGAGATCAAATTGAATAGTTCAAGTACATTTTCACATTCTGTTGTTTCATGAATTAAATTTTTAGGCTACTTAGCTTGCAGAGGCTGAACTTCCTGAAAGCTCCAGATTCCAATGGGATTTTGTGAAAAATCTTGGTGATTTCAACACCGGGGGGAAATGGCAATAAATTGAGACTGGAAACATATAATTCCTAAAGATTCTGCTAGTATTTTATTGTACTTTTTTACATATGATGGAGAAACAGTTTTCATCAAACCAGCCAGAGACACCTTGAAACTTTTAATATATGTATTTGTCATTACTTCTGCAAGTCCGAAGTGTCATTAAAACAAAATACACTATGGACATTTTTTTCAGCTGATATCTTACTTCTCTCATTTTGCTTGTATAAAATAATGTTAACTTATTAACTGTACCACAGTACTTTACACTTCCCATGGATGAAAAAGTCCTGTGTTCCAGGTTCTGGAGGGGAAGGGTGTGTTCTGCTCCGACATCCATGGTGGGCAGAGAGCTGAATCCTCAGCCAGCGGCTGGAAGCACGTTTGAGTACAATCCTGAAAAATGTATTACTGGTTTCCTGAAGAAGTGTTGATTTCCTGCTGACTCATCTGTAAATTCTTACTCTTTCATTAGAGTTCTCCAGAGGCTGTTACACTAGCTGGCAGGGTAAACAGAGGGAATCTGTCCCTTCCCTCTGCTAATGCCAGCAGGGACTCGTGACCAAGCGCAGCTGCATAATGACTGCTAGAGGCTTAAAAACAGCTGCTGATCAGCTCCAGAAATTGCTGGTGGAGCAATTAGGTTTTCTTTTGCTGCTGGGTTGCTCACCAAGAGAGGAAGAAGTCTGATTGCTGGAAAAGCTCAAGTGAGCAGCATCTGGCCCCGTTCATGGGCTTTCTGTGCTAGCAAGGGGGTAACCTTCCAGGAGGGTGCAGGAGCATGGGAAACCCAACCAGCAGCAAGGAAGCCAAGGTCCCATGTTCCCCACTACAGCAGCTCCAGAGAAAGCAGGGAGGGCTGGACAAGCAGGATCTGGTGGGAGGAGGGCTGGACAAGGGCTTCAGAACCTCCAGTTGGAAAAGTGGGAGCTTGTCCTTTTCCTTCCTTGAAAATGTTACAAGGGGAGAGGAAGGGAAAAAAGGATTTTATTACATCAGTCAGATACCCCAAGGAAGCCTTTCTGGGGTGCAGCCACAGGGCAGCACGGTCTGTCAGCAGCTATTCTGCAATATGAGATGCAAGGAGCCTACCTTTAAAATGGGAGTACTTAGAGGGACTGAAAGCCAGTTTTTTTTCAATTTCCCCTATATTTTGCAATCAGCTTCTGTTCATTATTACCACAAAGCTGTGGGTCAGTTTTGGGTGGAGCATTTGGAAAATGATTATGCCCTCCCTTATCCCCAGGTAAGTCAAGTTACTCATGCCATTTCACATTACCATCTGGTTTCTGGTCTCAAGGCTGCTTTAATGTGTAAAATGGCCAGAGTCTTAATACTTTTCTTTCTAAAGTGAGATTTCCTTTTAAAAAGCACAAAATCTTTCTCTTTAAACAATGGGTTTTGAGATGTCTTCCCAGCTCATCAACAGAATAAAATCATATATCCTTCCATAGGTGCCAAAAGGGAGTCAGTGGAATACTGGGTGCAAACATACCAGTTAGATAATGTTCAGATAATGGGAGAGGCTTATAGATCCCAAATGCCTTTCATCAATTTTTTTGCAGCCCTCATTACTTTATTACACAAAGGAGCAAACATGTTCTAAACATTAACACCAAAATTAACATGTTCCTGTGGGATATGCAGGTGTACTCGAACCAGGAAGCATGGCTAGAGAAGGAAGGGGTATCAGAGCTTTGTGAAGCTGGGTTTAATTTGCTGTGTTAATTAACTCATTTTTCCATTGCAATTTGTTTTTTTTCACTGCTGTAGTGAGCTCATTTCATTAATTCTCAACAAAAGAGGCTCATAAATTATGAGTTCTCCACTGCCTTCCAGGTTTGAAGGAAACTCATTCCAAATCTGTTTTTCTTTTCCAGCTCTTGACCTACTTTAGAATATTTGTTTTCATATACTTTCCAAGCACTTGTATATGTTATTTAATTCATATTTATTCAAAATTTCCTTCTAAATTCAGCCCAGATCCAGAGGAAGATTTTCAAACCTCGTTCAAGTGGTAAGTCAGCTCTGGCTCATCACACTCAAGCAGAATGTTTCTCTGCTGCAAACAAGGAGATTCTTTTCGTTATACAAATGGAAAACGTATTTGCCCTAAGTGGTGTTGGTCACTATGATCTGTTAGTGCATTTGTAACTGTGATTGGAACAAAATGCTTTCCATCCTAGAAAAATGATATTTGAGCTTTCCATAAAATGAACACACTGGTTCCCAGCCTGTACCAAAACCAGAGAGACTGCTTAGGGTTTCATCACATGTGAAACTGCAATGTCAGGTTTCATAAAGTTTTAATAGCTGTGATACACCCAGCTCACAGGAAAGCTTCTGAAGCAACCAGAGCTTGGGGACACTTCAGTTTCCAGTGATTGGAAAAAATTAACAGGAGTGAAGCAGAGCAAAGAGGGGCAGCTATATCAAGGCAGGCCCTCACTTTGTAAAATGCCAAGCAATTTCTCTTGGCAGGCAGATGCTTGCTACTGGCACTGCTCTATGGCCCTCAGCACAGCAAAGACATAGACATGCTGCAACAGATCCAGAGGTCCTCAAAAAATGATCTGAGGGCTGGAGCACCTCTCCTTTGAAGATAGGCTGAGAGAGTTGGAGCTGTTCAGCCTGGAGAAGAGAAGGCTCTGGGGACACCTTATAGCAGCCTTCCAGTTTCTAGAGGGGGAAGAGAGAGCTGGAGAGGAACTTTTTGCATGGGTATGTGGTGATAGGACAAGGGGGCATGGCTTCAAACTGAAAAAGGGCAGATAATAGGAAAATATTAGATATTGGGAATAAGTTCTTTACTGTGAGGGTGGTGAGGCACTGGAACAGGTTGCCCAGAGAATCTGTGGATGCCCCACCCTTGCAAGTGTTCAAGGCCAGGCTGGACAGGGCTTTGAGCAACCTGGTCTAATAGGAGGTGTCCCTGCCCATGGTAAGAGGGTTGGAACTAGATGATTAACTTTAAAGGTGCTTTCCAACCCAAATCATTCTATAATTCAATAATTCTATTCTCTGATTTGCGGAGCTCAGAAGTGCCCTAAGTATCACCCCAGAGCCCGCGGCACTTGTCAGGTGCCCCTTCCTTCCGCAGCCCACAGCAGGGCTTAGCCTCACATCGATTTGATCTAATTTCACAGCGACCCCCCTCTTCTGTCCGTGGCCGTAGCGGAGCCGGGCTGTCTCTCAGGTCCTACCCAAATGCGGAGCTCCCCTTGCTGGTGACAGCCGGTATGGGACCGGCTCCCGGCTCCGAGCGCCGTGCAGCGACACAAGCGTGCCCAGGTCAAGGTGGGAATCCGAAATCGAGGTGAGGGAATCATCCTCTGCCTCCCCAGAACCTGTAAGCAGGCGGCTGCCGGGCTCCGGTGCGGGTGCAAGTAAGAGCACCTCTGGCTTCTTTCCAGGCACATCGTGACGCGTCAGTGAGGTTTAGGGGCGTATTCCCACCCTAGGAATGCCCTAAGAAGGGCACCACCAGGCCCACGATGTGGCACCCACCTTCCACATGCTGGAATCAGCTGGAGTTGCACTGTTTAAATAAACTCGTATTATTTACTGTAGTGTGGAATTCATGTGTTGCTTGCTGGAGCAGGTAACTAGTCAAAGCCTACTGCTTCTTTCCTGACTCAGTAGTGTTAATTCCCAGAATGTAACTGTAGTCTGGCTTCTTTGGTTTATTTAACAGTCTGACTATCCTATTGTTTACATAACTGAGTAACATAAAATAATATATTCCCCTGAGCTTTGTTGCAAATATATTGAGTAGTTGTCATTATTATTGTTATTATTGTTGTTGATATCGTTGTTATAGTTTGTTATTGTTATTTGGTAATAATTTCACTTCTAGGAAAAACAAATAATTTGAAAAGCATTAGACAAATTGCTAGATTTGACTTATCATTAGAGTAGGTAAATCATCCATTTGAGTACGGTGCTTTGCTTTTGTTTCCTTGAATACCCTAGGTCCCACTGAGTTGTCTGGGGATTTGTATGACACATGAACTTCATTAAAGTATGCAGTTCACTAAAGGATCCTTCTCCCGTAAAATGCATCCTCACAGAGGAGACACACTGATGAAGAGGTGTGACATCATGGCCCTTTACTTCCATATGGCCAGGATTTTGGTGGCTGCAGACTCTTGGTAAATTCATATAACACACTTTAGGCTGCCCCTGACAGCCTGAATTACAATATTATCATTTCCACGGAGGAAAATTGTATTCGACGTATGTGGGAAATAACAATCTGCACACAGAGTAAGGTTTTGAGACTGAGCAGTGTATAGAACAGAGCAGTGGAGAGCCCTATAATGACAGAGCATGAAAAGACATGAAAGATGCAAAATGCAGAGATACCAGAGACCAGGAAGTCAGATCCTTCCCCAGACAGTGCTGGGCAGAATGCCTGCTAGGCAAGAGAGGAGCCTGGTTGTTCCATTAATACTGTATTTACTGCAGTGAGACTATCCACACAAACAAAGGAGTCACCAACCCAGAAAGATTAGCCTAAGTCTAGATATAGTCAAGACTGAGTTTAAAAGCAGCCTTGCAATACTTCTTTTTTCAGGGACCTCTGGCCTCTGAGGAAGTAGCAGGTAAGTCACTTTAACGTAGATTCTACAGTTGCTTAGGTGTGCAAATATTGGAAGCTCATAGGAGTTTTGGAAGTGTGCAAACTTTCAAATTCCATTGAAAGTAGACTCCAAAACTACCTAACCTACAGACAATTCCTTTACATTCCCAAACCTCATCTTCAGCATTTATGGTGGTCTAGCTCACTTGTGTTCCGTTTCACCATCTGTAAAGTGAACTCATGACACCTTTATACAGTAGAAGGAAGTTTAATGAGAAGAATGTTACAAATGAATCATGTATTTTTTTACAACTGGTTAATTGTCTTTTTCTGGAAACAGGGTTGCTCTTCATGAATCAATATTACTGCTGTATTTCTTAAAGATGCCTGAAATCTACTGAGTTTCTCCCTACTTCTCAAAATAAAAGGTTCCTCAGCTTTTCCCACTATGAAATCATTCAGAAAAAAAATTGTGAAAGGTTAATCAACTATGGTGATTTAGAGTGTAGGCCAAAGTCCTCTGTAGTTAGTCAATATATTAAGTATTACTCATTATGTTTAATATTAAACCTGACAGCAGTCATATCCAGGACTCTCCAGACACAGATCCCAAGTACAAAGGATTATTCTGACAAGCCTTCCTACATATTCTTTACTGGCATTTTAGCCTTTGCTTGTTATTTCCATTTTTCCAATTTCACATAAGCTAAAATATTCTTTTAGTATAGGTCATAAAAATGAACATTGAGCTAGTATTGTACCAATTTTTGAAGGAAAATATTAATAAATCATTGTCATTGTATTATTTATTAATTTTTGGATAAAACCCCCTTTAAATAGATAAATATTCTGATTTCTGCTCATATCAAGGCGAACTCGCATAAATTACACATCAGTTTCAGCACTGACTCCAGCTGTGGAAGCACTGGACTCTAAAAACATAAGAAACAAAGATGGAAAAATGTGATTCAGAGCATGCATGGGTTTTGTACGTGGCATAGGGAATGACCCATTTCTGGATCATGAGAGGAAAGGTTATCTCAGCTTCCATGTTATCTCAGCTACTCTGCAACAGAAACTCACGTATTCGGAGTCAGGAGCTGCCTGTTATGACACAATAGGCTCATCCCAAGTGGGCAGCCTGCAGCATCCTGCCAGTGCCCAGGGAAAGGTGGGAGATGTGACAGCAACCACCACAATTCCCTAGAGGTAAAAAATACTGCTGGCAGTAGAAGGGACAGGGAAAACTGCAAGTGCCTTTTTTTTTTTTTGACTCTGCAGGTGCTGAGCTTCCCCCCCAGCTGATGTTCCCCCAGGGCTGTGCTCTCTGCCCTGGTCAGGAGACCCCATGGTGGGCCACACCTCCTGGACACTCAGTTACGTTTATTTCCCTCAAAAAAGTCAGAAATATGAGTAATCTCTTACTGCTTTCACAAACTACGTGACTTTATATACAGTTGCAAACGCTGTTAAAAATTAAGTAGGTAGAACAAGATGCAAAGTTATAAATTAGGCCACATACTCAGTGGTTATGATGTCTATTTGTTATAGGATGTTTGTATCTTTGCGCTGTGGTCACTGTTTTTTGGATGGTATTTCTGTTCATCCCATATTCCTCTTCACCTCAGCTTAAAAACAGTATTATTTACTGGGCAAAGGTTCTTCTTTTAGAGGATGGTTGGGCTCCCCAGGGAAGTGGTCACAGCACCAAGCCTTACAGAGTTCCAGGAGAGCTTGCATAATGCTCTCAGGCACATGGTGTGACTCTTGGGGTGTCCTGTCCAAGGCCAGGAGTTGGGCTTTCATGATCCCTGTAGGTCCATTCCAAGTCAGGATGTTCTGTGATTCTGTGAATCTTCCAGAAACACCAGCACCAGCTGAGCATGCAGGACAGTGCCATACCATGTGTTGGGCTGTTTAGAGCTGTGTCGCGGGTTCGGTTTGTAACCGGGCAGAAACACCAATTTAGTGTAGTGGTTTGGTCCAAAATACTCATTACTGTTTATCTGCTGTGAGATAAGAATTAGGAGAAATGCAAAGCAGGCACCAAACTTGAAAGAATATAAAGAAGTTTATTAACAGACCTAAAAGAAGGGAAAAAAATTATACCATAACTTCAGAACTCTCCTCCTCCCCCCACCTTCCTCCCTTCTCCCACTGACAATGTAAAAAGACAACCCTTAAGATGTTCAGTCTGTTTACCACTTCCATAATAACCTTGTTCAGTCCATTTAGAAAGAGAAGTCTCTTCTTGCTCGTGCTATGAAAACATTATCACAACGAGCCAGCCGCCCACTTCCAAATATTGTTCAGTCCATTTAGGAAGAGGAGTCTCTCTGCTCGCAATGTGAGTCCCTTCCCCCGACTTGCAGCTTTTCCTGCAACTGCTTTCGAGGGTCCACTCTTGAAGTTTTTTAGGGTGCAATTTTAAGGTTGAGCCGTTCAGGAACAAAAACAGAGGCCCTTCTCCTTCCCTGGGAGCAAAGGGTCTTCATCATCTTCATTGTTAGGACTATCTCTGGGAGCATCTCTAGGAACTGAGGTTTTCTCCTTTCCCATTTGGAGCAAAAGTCCTCATCTGGTTCATCTCTCCCTGTCCAAACTTCTCATGAAATTACAGCTGCATCAGCATCTGCCTATCTCAGCGCAGGTGCTTTTGCTCACGAGTTGAACACTCCACCCCCCATATCTTCATGAAATTACAACAGGATACTCTGATATATCATAGCTTCACAACAGAATTTCAGCTTTAAGCATCTCCTCTCTCTCTTCCCTCAGGTTTTCAGCTCTTCACAGCAATAAAAAGGGTTAATCTCACCTCGGCCTTGCAGCTTTGCAGCTGGAATGTTGAATTTTCTTATCGCAGTGGAGAGGGGGGAGAGCCGAGCCGCTCCGGCTGCCCACGGCAAGGCAGTGGGGGGGGTTCCATGGCTGGAACAGGTCCATGGCTTCAGGATGGCCGTGGCCTGGCCCCCACACGGGGCCTGTCCCAGCGCCGGAAACGAGAGAGTTTGGAGGGGGAGTTTGCCTATTCTTAAATGTGGATCACAGAGGTGATCACAACTTTAAGTGGCTTAGAGAATTGTCCATATTCAAACTGGCCAGCTGATAGGTTCTATCAGTTCCCAGAGGAAGCTGTAAGCACCCCTTAGCAAGGACGTCCCTTCCGGGACTATGCTTGCTAACCTATGACAGGCTGCAAAGTTCATCCAGAGACTGGAGCATCTCTCCTGTGAGGAAAGGCTGAGGGAGCTGGGCCTGTTCAGCTTCGACAAGAAATAACTGAGAGGGGACCTTATCAATGTCCGTATCTGAAAGGAGGGTGTCAAGAGAACGGAGCCGGCTCTTGTCGGTGCTGACAAGGAATAAGATGTATTGGAAGTGCCGCCTGAATGAGGAAGAACTTCTTTACTGTGTGAGTGACCACACACTGAAACAGGCAGCCCAGACAGGGCGTGCAGTCTCCCTCACTGGAGATATTCAAGAGCTGTCTGGATGCAATCCTGTGCCATGTGCTTGAGCGGAGAGGTCAGACCAGATCTCCCACTGTGGTCCCTCCCAACCTGACCCATCCTGCGGCTCTGTGATTCTGTGTTACCGGCTCCCGCCCCGCCCCGCCCCGCGCTGCCCCGAACAGTCACAAGCAGCTGGGAACGGGGCACCGGCAGCCCCCATTGCACAGAGCCCCTCGGGAATGCGGCGCAGGAGGCCGAAACACGGCTCTGGCGGCGCCGGAGGCCTGAGGGACGCGCACCCACCGGCGAGCCCCGGGGCGGGGCGGGGCGGGGCGGGGCGGGGCGGGGCGGGGCGGGGCGAGCGGGTGAGGCCCCGCCCCCTGCGCGAGCAGGAAACTCCCGCCGTTGCCTTACAAGGGCAGGCGCGCGGCTCCCTCCGCCCCTCGCCCTTGGAATGCGGTGACCACACCGCGCTGCACCAACGCCTCAGCGGGACAGGGGGGACGACACACACAGGGTAGAGGGGCTGAGCTCGGGGCTCTGACTTTCTCCTGCAAGGAAGGCAAAGACCACAGGGAAGGAACGCGAAGCACGCGCGCCACCGCGGGTCCTCTCCTCGACACGGGTCATGGCGCCTGGCGGCCGAAGCGATGAGCCATGCCGCCACCTCCCCCTCATGCGCGGATGGTCTCGCCCACAGCTTCCTTCCTGCTCGGCGGGGCGGTGGCCGCTCCGCTCTCCGGAAGTGTCTCTCCAGCCGCTCCCCGACCGGGACCGTCTCCCGCCGCCGGGTGAGTCGGGGGGCTTCGCCCGCTGCCCGCGGGGCCTGGGGCTGGAGGGTGGTGGGGTGGGGGCGTCCCCGGGCCGCAGGTCGCCTGCGGAGCCGGAGTCGCTTGCGGCGTCGCCCGCCGCTGGGGCAGCTCCCCTCGGGCCTCGTCCCGGTGCTGCTGCTCTTGACGGGGATCCGCCCTGCGGGCTGGGGCCGGGGGAGACCCCGGCTCCGGGCCCCCCGACCCCGTCCTGTGAGCCGGGCAGGGCCCGGTGCGACGGGGATGATGCCCGCGGGGACGAGCTGCATTTCATGCATCATTGCAGGGAATTGTATTAAAAGATACTATTTGTCTCCCTTGCTTGGAAGGGTTCGGCTGCCTCCCGGCCACATCGAGCCCTCTGCGGGTGTTTCCTCGGCTTTCTTAGAGCACGGGAAGGGTAGGGCTAGGAGGTACTGCGGTCGGAAGAGGGTGAGGTAGTGGGACTGGGTCTGTCTCTTCCTGTGCGTGTTTTGGAATAACTATAGCCGCACAGGGGACTGCGTGCAGTGGTTCCCGGGCTCTCAGAATCACAGAATCAATCAGTTGGAAAAGACCTCTGAAATCATCCAGTCCAACCTGTGACCGACCACCATGTGAACTGGACCATGGCACCGAGTGCACGTCCGGTCTTCACTTAAATACTTCCAGGGACGGTGACTCCACCACCTCCCTGGGCAGCCCAGTCCCATGTCTAATCACCCTTTCTGCGAAGAAATTCTTCCTAATGTCCAGCATAAACCCGGCGCAGTTTAAGACTGTCCTCTCATCCTATCGCTTGCTGCTTGGGAGAAGAGGCCAATTCCCACTAGGCTACACCCTCCTTTCAGTTGTTTGTAGAGAGCGATAAGGTCACCTCTGGGCCTCTTTTTCTCCTTTGCAGACAGACTCTGTTGACTCGCTGGCGCTGGATTTTGAGGTAAGTGGTTTTGAGAAACTTACTAGTGAGGAGTGTGTTAGAGTGGCTTTTAGGACTGGGTGGGACAGAGTAGGGTTTGGTTTTTGCTCGTTTGCTATTATGAAGTGTAATCTGCTCTTTATTGAGCCTTGACACAGATCTGCTGGAGAGCACCTTGCTCTTATCTCTTCCTGTTGCCGCCCAGATTGTGACGGATGTGTGACTGTATGTGATGCTGTAATTGACTATGTGGACAGAATGTGGGATTTAGCTTTGAGGTTGACTTTTGAGTTTGATGTTCTGTCTCAGTTAGTTTAGAGATTTCCTTGGCTATGGGTTGTGGGGATTTATTGTGTGGTGGTTTGGTTTTTTTGAATGACAGATACTGCAATTATTACAATATTCACAATGTTGAAACATGAGAGTGTTTTCCAAAGCATAACTTTTGGTCACTGCTTCTGAACAGGTCCAGCTTAAACCACTGTTAGTGGGTTGTAAATTTTCACAGCTTATTGCCTGGCTCAAAATTTTTAGTTGCCCAGGTTTTTTGTCTCCCAAGGGTTTATCATTTTCCCAGAGGAAGGGACCACAGGATGACTATCTGTGCTTCTGTAGTTTGATATCCACTGTTGTTGCTTGACTGAGCAATAGACAGTACAGGCAGCACAAAGCAGCACTACTACCTATTTATTATTTTTTTAATATGTGAAAATCTTCCTAAAGGAAGGTTATATTTTCAGAAGTATCTTATGGTGTGTCTCACAGGTAAGGTCCTACATTTGAAGTTTCTTGGACAGCTTCCAAAACAAGGCCCAGACCATTCAGAGTATCAGCATAGTATTAAACAACAGGGACTAAACCTGCATGTCATGACTTGCACTACCTAATGTGAAGTATTCCCACTTTTTATCTACTGAAATTCTATTTGCAGCCTCTACTAACCCTATTTCAATTATAAAAGCATTGGCTTAGGTGTGGATCTTTTTGTTGGGTCTTGGTTGGCTGGTTTGGGGGGCTTTTTTGGTGGTGGGTGTTTTTTTTGTTTTGTTTGTTTGGTTTTGGTTTGGTTTTTTTTTTTTTTGTTTAATGACTTGGTGAATTTATCAGGTTAAATTCTACTTTCTCTAAAATTAGGGGTCTGATGCTTGACTCAAATGAGCTTAGCTCTGGCTCGTTACATCATTCACTGTTATACAGAGAGATAACACAGTGCAAATACTTTTGGAACTTTTAAATCATAAATTGATCTCTTTGGCTAACTGTATTGATGGCTGGTTTTCTGAACATGTTTCAAAATGTACCACCCTCTTTCTAACAGAGATTCCTGGAGCTGAGTGCAGTGTTTCAGGCATAGCTGCACCAAACCTGTGCTGAAAGGCACTGCAGTCCTGTGAGATCTGATGTTTCTCTGTGGCTAGGCTGACAGCTCTTCGGGACTGGAGGAATTCCCAAGCCTGGTTCAGAGAAACTTAGAAAATAGTAGTGCAAGCATTGGCACTTTTTTCATTTGTTCTAGTAAAATATACTCTGATAGGTCAATCTTCTGAACAGAGTTAAAAAGAATGTGTTGGCAGTCTGCTTTTACCTCCCTCCTCTTGCTTAGGATTGAGTTTAGGGGAGAGAATTGCAGTAGTGACTTGCTGGGAGTACTGCCTTTGCAACATTGATGCCTTTTCATTGGTCTTAAAATTACAAGCCAGACACAGTTAGATGATAAAAAGGGATTGCCTTTATTAGGATCCTTATGGTGCACAGCACGCTGGATGAAAAAGCGCTGAAGATGCACACTGTAACATAAAGGGAGTACAGTTTTAGATGTTCAGCAAATTAGCGTAACTGACAAGAATCCCCAGTTAGAGACATAGGTGATGAGGTAATTCCCCCCTGGTTCTACCCTCTTCTGAACCCCCTCCCCCTTTAGACAGGAACTAAACTTTGTTTATGAAAAAGTGTCTCGGGAAGCTGTTTTGACCTCAGTTCCCCAGAGAATCCAGCCTTGGACCCCCAGGCCTTGGAGCTGTTGGGGAATGTATTTTGTAAAATGTTAGCTACGAATAGGCTATGGAGCTACAAATATATATGTAAAGAATATAGGGAATATATAAAAGCAAAAAGGCAAAAATCAATTCACTTGGCCTGAGCACATGCAAAGTAAACTTTTTTGTTTACTTTGAATGGGTCATATTCTGAAAACTGCATTATTTCAGAGAAGAGTTATTAAAAGATACTGTTTGGCTCTATTTTGAGTAGTGGAACTTTTAATCAATAATCCAGAGTTAAGCAGAAGCTTGCCTGAGGGTTTTTACAGAGGTAAGAAAACCACGGAAGTTATGCACAACCCTTGGCTGCAGCTTGAAAGCAAACTACCTTTGTTGTCAGCTGCCTACATAAATATCTTGATGTCGAGAGTTCACATTTATTTGTTGCAGTGTTGTGGAGGCCAGACATCTCGGGTAGCTCGTGGTTAGTGAGTGCAATGAAGAGAACGTCTGCATTGCTGAGCGATGCGCACTTGCATTTCAGGGCTATTTTTAGTTCGAGACATAATGGTTTGTTTTTTACGTCAGAAGAACGTTGTAGATGCACGATTTAAAAGTGTGGAATTAGCAGGGGAAGTCAGTAGCTGTCTGTGTGGACAGACTGAGAGGGACGTAACCATGGAATTTCCTTTTATGCTCCAGATGCTTGGTACACCCTGTCAGGTATCTAATACAAAGCAAGGTAAAATGTCTTTCCTTTTAGTTAAACAAACCAAATACTAACTGCTTTTTGCCTGCATATTGGGTTGGTTGTGTAAGGGAGTTACTTTGCTTAATTTTACTCCGTTTTTTTATGGGTGAATCCCAGTTAGTGACTTCAGTCTTACTTTTTGGGAGTCTAAGCATACTCTGTCTTTGAGCAAACAATCTGAGAAACAGAACTGTGCTATGACTCTTGATTAGCATTGCATTTCTGACTAGATAATTTGTTTCTAAGTTATAAAACTAATACTTAGTGTAAATTTCAGAATATTGATATTCTTGCAATTACAGGTGAAGCTTAAATATGTCTTCTGTCAAGAGACATTTGCTACAGGTGCTTTCAGTAAAAATTCAGAATCAAGGGTGGAAGGAATCTGGTTTGCATAACACTTTGAGCATAATAAAGGATTATAGCAGTATGGATTACACTTCAGTTTTAGCTAATGCAAGCAGAGGTTGTGAGACTTTTGGAAACAACATTAAAGAGGGTCTAACTTTGATCCAAAAGCAATATTGAGGGCTTTGTGTTTGCCTTTCAGTGAATGACTCAGCTTTTCGAGTTTGTACTGTCATACATTTAGTTAGAACACTACATGTATCTTCCCAGCTAAATAGATTCAGTTAACTTAAAAGCTTCATTTCTTCCCTGAGTGTATTAGTGTTATAATCTACCATGTTTATTTCTTCATTTGACAGCTTCAGGGGAAACAATGACATTGGTATACCTGTGATATGTGAAAATGTATAAAAATATATAAATGTTTCTAAGGGTTGGTACTTTAAAAGAAACAGTCTTCACATTTTTGTAGCTATTATGCCAGTAATTAATTTAAAAGAGAGTATGCTGGCATTTGCATGTGTTGTGTAGTACTTACACTGTGTAGGGAATAGCAATGTGAAGCTTCTGAACCAAGTCAGTGTTCTCAGTTTCTCAAAGGCAGCTATTCTAACAAAATGCTATTCAGCACCTAAAACACATTTTTTCCCTCCAAAATGTTAGTTTATCATACTGTCTGATCTATTTAACTACTGTGCTAGTTTAGCAGCACATATCCTTATATGTGGTAGGTCAACAGTGCCTCCCAAACTCCTCAGTATGTACTCTTAATTTGTGGAAGATGCAGGTGGAGTGTTGAATTGGCAATGCAAACACTTTGTGAGTTTCATTTCAAGAGCTATGATTTGATTTTGGTTTTTTAATGTAGCGTGCTATTGGCCTGCAGTGCCAATAGGCCCCTGAATGAAGTCCCTGAATTTTCAAAGACATTATGCTTTAATAGCAGGTGAAGTCTGAATGAAAGAAAATGGAGCAGGAGATACCAAAGTAAATGTGCACTTTGGGGTATATGCCGATAACATGAAACTTGATGTCCCTATACCCATCCTTCCCCCAAGGACTTGTAATGTGGTTTAATAAGGCTAAATCTTGGATATGTTTCTGTCTCCTTAGAACCAACAGCCACCATGTCTAGCAAAAGGGCAAAGACAAAGACCACCAAGAAGCGCCCTCAGCGCGCCACTTCCAATGTATTTGCCATGTTCGATCAGTCGCAGATCCAGGAATTCAAGGAGGCCTTCAACATGATCGACCAGAACAGGGACGGCTTCATTGACAAAGAGGACTTGCACGACATGCTCGCCTCCCTTGGTAATGTCCCTTTGCTCTTTATGCTTGCCAGGCGAATTTGTGGTGTAAAAATCAAAATGCTGAGTTTGGCATATGAGAGGTGTCTCAGTTTGTATTAATGCTCCTTTTGTATTAACACTCAGTTTGTACTGACATGACTTTTTCAATTGGAAAGCTAAGCCAAGTATGAATCCCTTTATTTGTAGGAAAGAATCCAACGGATGAATACCTGGATGCCATGATGAATGAGGCTCCAGGCCCCATCAACTTCACGATGTTCCTCACGATGTTTGGTGAGAAGTTAAATGGCACCGACCCGGAGGATGTAATCAGGAATGCTTTTGCTTGCTTTGATGAAGAAGCAACAGGTACATGGATGAAACAACAGAGTATATGTATTATTTCTACTTACTTTTATAACAATAAATTCTTGTGTTTATAGAAGCGGTGATGAATTTTTTAACTTGAAAAATTTTAATTTCTGCAGACTAAAAATCATGCCTGTATCCTCACCTGCTAAGTTTACCTTTTCAATCTCTGTAAAAATTTCAAATTTCTGGCAGTTCAGTTCTGTTGTTCAAGACAGGAGAAGGTATAAAAGCTGCTGATTGGGGACTAGGGCCTTAATTTATTCCTAACTTAAAATTCACCTCTGAGGCCACTTTTATGAGGGGAATCATTGTTTTCAAAGCTGTTGTGCTTTTATGAAGAACTTGTGAGCTGTTACACTTTTATGAAGAACTTGTTTTCTGTCAGCAACTTGTATCCACCTTTCCTCTGTTAAGCTGCACTAAAAGAAGAAGAAAATGAATGCAAGAAAATTCTTGTGTGACTCAGTGCTGATAGAAGCAACCACAAGTTAGACAAGCCCTTTTGTTTAATAAACAATGCCAAAAATTTATTCTTTGCAACCAGTAAATCTGAGTTTTACCCTGGTTTAAGATCAATTTGAAATGTTGTAAACTTTCCTGTGTTTCATGCCCTTGTTGAGTGTTAGTAGTCAAGTTCCATGACTTTTTTTTTTTTTTTTTTTGTGGTTTTCAATAGGAATGCTCAAGGCAAACTGTTCCCCTTTGTGATTTTTTAAATGCAGAGTTGCTAGAAGGCTCTTTGTACTACTGGGAGTGTAGCCCTGCTGTTGGGAAGGATGTCCAGTATGAATACTTACAAATTTTTATATTTGGAACAGCAGAGGGAAATCATAAAATGGTCTTCACTTGAAGTAGTGGGACCTTTCAAACTAAGATGCCTGGTTTGATTGAATCCTTGTAATTGGCAGTTTTAGTAATAGTCTTTAATGGCGTTTTCATTTGGCAGACAAGGACTGTAAGTATCTTTAATTGAGGGAAAGAACTCAAAGAAATTATCACCCATGTATTAGCAGATAAATGTAAAAACTCCTCTTCTGCCCTCCTGCACTGTGCTCCAGGGTTCATCCAAGAAGACTACCTGCGGGAGCTGCTGACCACGATGGGAGACAGGTTCACGGATGAGGAGGTGGATGAGCTGTACAGAGAGGCCCCCATCGACAAAAAGGGCAACTTCAACTACATCGAATTCACGCGCATCCTGAAACACGGAGCGAAAGACAAGGATGACTGAGCAAATCCCTGGATACCTGCGGATTATCTCGACACTTACGTTTCTTTTTAACGGTTTCTTCCTGATAGAACTTGTTGCATGCATTTAGCTCCAAAGCTTTTGTCTTTTTCAATATATTTATCTATTCCAGGCCGTTTAGGCACATTTGCACCTGTAATCAGACTGGAAGCGGGGAAAATATTGTGAGGGAAAGGCTACAGGACAAACATTCCCTGGAGTTGATAGTCCAGGAAAATAATCTCAATGTTTCTGGTTTTGCTGGATTTTTACATTTTTGTAATAAATGCCATTTTGAAATAAAGATTGCTATATAGATAAAATACCTCAATATCTTTTGTGAAGAATGACATTTCTATTACACATTTACAAAAGCAGGTGTGTTCACTGTATTTTTCTTGCAGTTGCAAGTCAAGCTAGAAAATTCATTTTCGTAGTGTTTTGTTCAGTGTCACAGGGTTCTGAAATGCTCCTAGCAGCATCTGCTGGCATCTTTAAAAATGCAGCTGCAGAAGTCTTTCATCTCAAGTTTTTGAAGTGGGATCTGACTACTGTGTGAGTAGTTAACCAAAGAAGTCGTTAGGGAAGACTGTTAAAACTGCCTCATGGCCAGCAAGGAACATCTGATTCTTAAGCAGATACCATGCCCAGCTTTTGCATCCTTTTAATACTGATGGGTTTTCTAGCAGTACTTTCATGTCAAAACTCTGCATTCTTTCTTAGCTAAGTCTTTATGCTGGCAGTAAATGGGAATTAGGCATATTTTTTGCCTTCTGCTGAAGGCTTCTGCAAAGGAATCTGTGCTGGCACTAATTAACAGCAATACATGGCCAGAAAACTTAAATAAAGCTTTATTTTTCTACACCTAATTAATTTGCATGTGAGAATGTGAGTCAAGTCGTTCTGAGAATTAAGTAGGTAAAACCCTACAGGTGCTGAAGTTGCTCTCACTTTTTAAAATACATCTTCCTCAGCTGTATTGGTAAGATGGCTTTTAACCAAGCACAGTCTTTCAGAACCAGTTGTGCTGATGATGTCTCAAATACAAAGAAAACAGGAAGATTGTTCTGTTAGTTCTTAATATGTTGATGCTCTTCTGTGTGCCTCATTCTCTTGGTTACTGCAAGTTAGAAAGTAGAAGGAGAATTTACTTTGCCTATGTATTTATCAGTTAATGACCTGTTATCCAGAAAGCTTGCTCTCAGCTATATCACACGACTTAAGACCCCAAGGAGTAGGAATTGAGCACAAAGGATTGTAAAGGCTCTGACAGCTTATTCTGCAAGGTGGGTTTGTCTCATTTTGTGTGTAGTAGCATGAAGGCTTGGTTACTTAATATTGCTTGTGTTCCCCTATGGCAACTCTGAAAAATACTCTGGCTTCAGGTTTGTAAATAACTTGACAACGTATACTCAGTTGGCGTACTTGGACTATTTTTTTATTCCAGGGTGTTTTTTTCCACTTATGGGCTTAATTAAAATTGAGTTTTTAACCATTCTTTTCCCAGTTCTGTGTTTTAGCTGCTAACAAACTTAGCCTCAGTTTTTCTTTTTCTCCTACCGACATTATGTTCTACACTACTTTAGGTTGCCACAGCTGCTCCTTTTTTTGAAAGTTTTGTTTTTAACTACCTTGGTGCTGTTCAGTAATGGCTGCTGAGGTATTTCTCCGTATGACACCTGCAAAGTTCTAGTAAGTAGTTTACAAGTATGCGTGGAAGTTTTCACCAGCAGTGCCCATGTGCCAAAGACAAGAGAGTGGAGATTTAGGAAACACTGTCTTGTTGAAATGTTGCTATGAAACATTAGGCTGGAGAACAAGTTATGCTGTCACTTCTTTAGACTAATCTTGTCACCTCTGCAATTCAATACTGTGTGCATACATGCAAGCAGCCTGCACAAAGGACACAATCAAAGATATTTTTTCCTTTGAGTGTCTAAATGGTGTTAACAGTCAGAGATCAGTTTACTTCTGTTAGAACACTGGATCCCTAAACCCTTCTTTTCCTGATCCTGTTTTCTCTGTAAATGTTAGGTGCTGGTATGTTACACTGAGTAATTGGCAGGTGTGCCAGCTGGATTCTTGCTGGAAGTAGTGATTTAAAAATCGTAAATATGAGCTACATAGAAGTGAACTTGGCATCCTCCTTGAGAGGAAATTGTCCACTTCAAAAATACTCTCTACTGCTGCTCTCGCTTTCTGAGCAGCCAGCTGAAATGTGGGGTGTAGCTGTTTTTTGCCTTGTCGGTCTTGGGTGCTCCCTCTGAGTAGAGGGTGAGATGGAACTGTACTCATGTAAAGATACCTACCCAGGAAGATGTGTTACTGAGAAAGAATATCCAAGAATGTTTGAGTATAATGACAACCTTTCAAGTTCCAGTTTGCCTGTTTGTTTTTTTTTTATTGCAGGACACCAGTTAACCTGCAAGTGGGGATAAACCTCTTAACCACTGAGAGGCTACAAAGCCAACAGCCCCTGCCAGGAGACCATATAAGAGCATCAGATGTTTTTTGTAGCTAGCCAGGGAGGAATGTGACAGCTGAGGTTGCGTGCCGAGGGCTGTAGGGATGTGTCATCAATAATTCACTTCTAAAAATAAAAATAACTTTGGTCACTGAAACAGCTTAAAATTCTGATGACTTAGCCTTAGCATTTTGCAGCCAAAATCTCAGAACCTAATCTTCTCTCCCTTGGGGTTCATATATAACAGTCTCCAAGTTCTACACCAGATTAAGCTTATGATTAAAAACTATTTTCATAGGCTCATGCACACATTTAATAGTCTTACAGCCACAGGGATCTGTAATGCCCCGTGAAGCACTACTGAAAAGCAGTGATTTATTTTACATGACCCATTTACCCTGTTCTAAGGCTACACATGCAGAGGTCAAAATGAAGCCAAAGAGCTACTGAGGCTGCACAAGAAACCTCCAAAGAGGACCACGTCTGTGTCGAGTGCTGCCAGGGGCTGTCTGCCTGCTGCCTTTTCTTCTCCCCTCTGTTGCTGGAGATAAAGGTGATGTGCAACATTTTACACTTGTTTCTGCTTGTTCTTTAAGCAAATAAACCCATCTTTATGGCACAGTGATCAGATGACCGAAGCATTTCACATCATGAAAGCAGCTTGTTACACTAGCTCAGCAGCTAAGGGATGTCACAGAGGTGGTATCCCTACACTCTGGAGCAAGGATCTGTTTCACTGCTGACCTAGGGACTATCTTTAGATCGCTTGTTTCTAGGATCACTGTCGTATCTGGAGAAACGAATCCAGCACGGCAGCCCCATCCTGGCACAGGGCATCACTAACAGCATGCCTTTGTGTCCTGACACCTGCATTCGATCCAAAAGCTGGAAAATATCTGAAATCTTGTCATCACATGTTTCTCGTGGTCTTTTCTTGTCTGAAGTGTTATTAATCTATTATTTGGGATGTTCCTGGTGATTTTCAAACAACAACAAATGCAAAGGCATTCAGACAATGTAAATCCAAATAACCGGTGAGTAACAATCAAAGTATAGTCAAGAACATTTTAGATATCAGCAGTTAATCCTCCACTGGTACTGCTTATGCACCCATGCTCCTATTTTGGCTTCTTACTTAATTTTTCAAAACCCTACTGTCATTTTTAGATAACTTCCTCCTTTGAAAAATGATTTAGGATTACAGTAACTCAGAAACACTATTGCAGAAACTAGGAACAATACAGAGGCAAAAAGTAAATGCCTCTCAAAATGCAGCTTAAAATTATCATGAAATACTGAAAAGTAATACTGGGGGGGAAAAAAACCCCTCCACACAGCACTTTTTTGTTTTTGTGCTCTGAGCAGCAACTCCTCAGAGATCACTGTTTTCCCAAACCTTTGATATACTAGATAGTAAACTTTCCACCTTAAAAAAAAAAAAAAAAAAAAAAAAAGTGATAAAAAATCAAAGGTGGCAGCACATGGTTGCTTTTCCTACTTTTCTCTGCAGCCCATGGGTAAAACACTGCCAAGGAATGTTTTCAGCCCAGAAGTGTGATATTCCCTGGAGATCATACATAATAGGCCCTGCATCACAGGACTTCAGGGGTCAGGCAGTTTGTATCGATGTAATAAATCTGAGGGAAGATGTTTACATGTTTCTCAGCAGCATGCACTTAACAGGAGAGCAGGAAATCAAACTGGCCTCCTGGAAAATCCCAACTGCTTGCTGCGTGCAGACTCCCCTGCCATGCAGCTGTGATTCAGTCCCTTAGTAAAGCAGCCTTGCACTTTGATAAAGCTTGAAAAGTCAGTTACAAATACTACAGGATTAGGCAGGTCGAGACTGACTTTAATATGGGTGCCTAAAGGAGGAGATGATGGCAGCAGCAGTCATTTTAGCGTCCTTGTAAATTGCTCAGTTTTGCAAGGTTTATTTAATCCTTAATCCTCACTCTGACTATTTTAGGGTATCACTAAATATTGAACTAGGCTTTGGTTTGCTTTTTAATTATGAATAATGGGGAGTTAAAAGACAGTATTTCACAACAATTTCCAGCCTGTGCCAAGCATAGTCAAGTGAGTGGGTGTAAACTGAGGCCTGCAAGACCTGTCTTAGTATGTGCTAACGTAGAGCCGGCATCAGACACGAGTTGCTCGAACCTTGACTTGGCCTTGTATCTCACAGACACTGGGGTTTTTCCCTCTTTTGAGTTCTTCCTTAAATGTGAGCTAAACATCTCTAATGCAAAAGGTTTAATAGTGGTAACATATTCCCATCCCATGAGAATTATGTTGATTTTGAAATTGCTCCACCAGCCAACCAAACTGGCAGAGGCATCAGCTGATAAGAAAACTGATAACAGCTTACTTTTCATGCCAAACAACTGACTAAATGTGCTGCTTCTTGTTTTCTGGGTACGTTTTAAAACACTATTTTAGACCTTCAGCCAAGCATTGAGCACATTTCATTTTCTTCCATATTTGTACATACACATTTTCAGATAGATACAAACTCTTAACAAAAGGAGAGGGCACATATGTACATCCTTAGGTTCAGCAGAATTAATTACATTTGTTTGAAAGACTGGAGGCCTTCAGCTCTCCTTATTAAGAATACCCATCAACATTTATTTTTGCATTTCAGTTTTCGACTTTATGGAATCACAGTGTCTGGCAATACTCCTGATTAAAACTAGTGCAGAAAGAGCTGAAAACTCCACAAAGACTTGGCTAGAATTGTTGCAACTTATCGACTATGATAAAAAACAAGGGAAGGACATACAGCACAAGTGGCGGTACAGTGACTTTGATCATAGAAAACAGGGAACAAAAGCCCAGCAGAAATCAACAGCCCAACAGCCAAAAATGTACTTTTCAATGCTTAGTTGGAGTTTTTAATTTGTGTTCTTCAAGTATAAAGCACTTTGGACCTGGGAATGCAAGGAGTACTGTGTCTGCTGAGTAAAGTCCCTCAGTACTCTCTCAAACACGTGTCAGTGCCCACTCATATAGTGAGTGAGATGCAGTTTTAAATAAATATATCGAGGTTTGTTTTCTTGTGTTTATAACATTTCACAGACTGACTGCATTTTATTTATGTTCCATTAAATTTCTCTGCGTTATCCTTTGACCTGCTATTATTGTCTTACAATGCTCTAGAGAACTCATGTTTTTGCCTCTTCCTCAGCCATGGACACTGGAAGTTGCTAGAAAGTCAAAACAGTGCTAATTTTAATTTTCAGTATGGAGAAAGAACATCTCTTTCTTCTATAGGCTCCACTACGTTCTCTGAGAGCCTTTATTTTTCACACTTCAGCATCTACCCTGTGGCAGGGACCACCTGGGAAAGCAGTAACCATTTTTATTCATGAGGTCATTGAATGCAAACAGGGAATAACTTGCAGTCTGTGGCCCTCCAAGAGACCCAAGTGAAGACACGTGTTCAGAATCCCTTCTTTAACTCATGACTCCTCAAATGTTTTCCCCTTGGATCACAGCACTGGAGTTATTTTTGGAGAAATTCCAGAAACCTTTGTGACACTCTCAGCATCTCAAAAAGAGTGACTGTCACTCTGACTGATACTGCACTGCACTTGGTATAGCTTGACAGAGGCAACAGATGCCAGCTGGAATCAGGGACGAAGGGGTGGAAAGGCAGAAGGATGAGCCAAAATACCAGGTGAAGCAGCTGACAGACAAAATGCTTCTATTAAATGATAGTTTAGACCTAGAACTTGGATATATTTGACTCTGCTATCAATACTTAATCTCTGTAATTAACATTTGTTGAACAGCGATAATATGCTCAGAAAAATCTCCTAACTGCAAAACCTTCCACTCAACTTTCACACAATTTTAATTCTTAATGTGGAAATCACACATCTGCTTTTTCATCTAGTCTCTCTTTTCAGACCCTTTTGTTTCTTATGCACATCCTCAGCCTTACTTTGATGACCAAGGGTATGAAAAGGCTTCTGGACAAGAAAAATTACCTAAGCGGGACTCTCTGCAACAGCTGGTGGAACACACAAGAGCTTCCTAGAAGCAAAAGTAACACAAAAGAGGTGGACACACCATTCAGCCTTAGTATTTCTTCCAATACAAAGTCTAGAGCATAGAATAAACATTGGATTAGGTCAAGATTAGTAAACTGCAGTTGTTCATGTAACAAATAGCAACCTTGCAAAGGGCTCTGAAAACACCAGCAGAGCATATTGTGGATGCTAAATGTACACCAAGTCAAGGATTACATATTAAGCAAGTTCATGACAGAAGCTCATTGTGGGTTACTAAATACCACATCTGGCTCAGGGTAGCTTATCCCTCCCTCCATGAACTAAAATAGTAGATATTGGGAGAGCATTCTGGGTAGATATCATAGGCTACCCTGATTCTTATTCTTCCCTAAATACCAGCACAGGCCATTGCTGCTGCTCGCCCCTCAAGAACAGGCTAAAAGCACCCAGCATGCTTTCCTCCAGAAAGAACAGGAAGCATAGAGAGAGATTTTTTTTTTTTAAATACGATTCCAAGTTTTGGGTAAAAAAATCCAAAACAATAAACCTCTCCAGTGACCTGGTAGGGAAGACCTCATAGCATTTATTATTTCTTGAAGGCATCCAAAAACCCAGTAGACACATCCCGGTGGTGCTCCAACCCAGAAATGGAAAGAGCAGCTGCTGGGCTTCCCCATCCCCAGTCTCAAGAATTTTTTTGCCAAGACTTTGCTCCCTGCCTTCCACATCCAGAATCCACATCTCTTTGCAGCTGAGCGCACTGGTCCAGGCAGACTTTTACAGTGAGCCAGTGCAGCCATTCCTGTAAAGTTAATTAGATTCACAAAGAAACATCATATGACACAGACTGATTCTGCTTCATTAAGCAACCAAGTTAACCACAAATATTTGCACTGTCATTGTAACTCAGCAGAGGTGGGGAAATAGAATCATAGAATTGCTGAAGTTGGAACATACCTCTAAGATCATCGAGTTCAACTGTTCATGGAGAGAGTTAAATGAAAGGAGGGAAAAGATTTGCTGTAACTTACTTACTGTCTGTAGCAGCCATAAAAAGTATGAAACACATAATTTTGAAGGTTTTTTGACAAATCAAAGAAAACAAGCATTTCAATGGCACCAAAGTATTTGAGTATTTTAGACAGAAAGGATAGGAACAATTCATACATTTTGCTTAAAAAGGTTTTTTTCTTAAATAAGACTGACATAAACAAGAAAGGAGAAGGGAGTAATGAATGAAAGAAGAAGAAAGAAGAAAAAATGAAGAGTTAAGAGCTCAGCTTTTTTTTTTTATACCATCTTTTCAGAAAGGATCATTTCTATTCTGAATGTTTGATGCACAGCTCTCAGGAAGCACCACACTCACAAAAAAGACCCTTATTTTTTTTCCTTTTCAACATTTATGTCAATGAGTTAAAGAGATATCCTCCAAATATTATAGAAGGCAAAACAAATCTCTTTTTTTTCCCTTTAAATTTCTTTTATTGCTGTGATGAATGCTGTAATCAAATAAATTACTTAGATTTACATTGAAGAGGAAATAGTCTGTCTGTAGGAACTGCTTCTCATTTCACCATGATGCAACAAATTGGAGACCAAAGGTTAAGAGAGAGACACAGAGTGACATGCAATTTTGTCATTAAGAGCTGATCTCATACTGGGCAAGTAATATTAGTGTACCTATCCCCATATCTGCATTAGTTAAATGCTGAGAACAACATCCACGGTGACAGGTATCATGTAACACCCTTTTAATAGCATGGAAAACAATACAAGACAGACTAGCATGTTTGCAGTAGTTCAATTTAAAGTAACTGATGAAACAAGTTTAGATCAAGAGATCAGATAATGTTTCATAATTAAATTTCAACACACAGTTCAGTTGTTGAACATTATCATGAAGTATTTTATTAACTCTCTTAATATCTTGATATTTCTGCTGCTTTTCTGCCCACTCATACTTTGCATGTAATTATCTTGAAACTATGTGCCATTACTAGTAAGAAGAGAATTTTTTATCCAAAACTTATTCCATTAATAGGCTTTCAATTTAGCAAAATTTAATCTTAGTTTCTATTTCACTTTGAGACAAACTTTAGAAGAGTGATATTAAAATTCATTGGGGAAGCATTATAAGCTAATTAGGCCAAATTCTCAGCCCTCATGAAATAACTTCTGATTTGAGAAGAGAGCAGGGAAAGAGAGTTGGGCCTCTTGGCAATTAAAACGTCTCCCTTCAATTTTGAGACTGCAACCTCTGGATTACATATTAGATTATATGTTAATTTCAGTAGGTCCAGTGCCTAAATGTAGTTCATTTACATTTATAAATATAATTAATAATTTCAGCAAAAGCCTGTGTGTCTTATTTTTTCCTTTGACAGAATGACCAAGGTTGGAAGGGACCTTTAAGATCATCTAGTCCAACCATCAACCCAGCACCACCACAATCCCCAAGTGCCACATCCAGACACCTCTTGAACACCTCCAGAGATGGTGACTCCACCACAATCCTCCTTGGGTGACTTACTCTGATGCCTGGCCAATGCCTTTCCTCCTTAAGAGCTCTTGTTTTCCAAGACACAGCCTGTACACCAACAGAGCCGGCAGCAGGAAGGAGGGGGATTCAAGGAATGATGATCTGGAAGCAGAGCTTTCCCATCTGACTGTTTCAGGACCTTTTTGTGCACTAAACAACAGTTTTCTTGAAGCCCAAGCTATTTATGTGGGATTTCAACAAGCCAAATGGGAATAAGTATTCCCTTCAGAATATTTCAAAAATGTACAAGTGGGCTAAAGCCGAACTGCTTCTCAAGCAATTTCAGATCCCATCCTCCTCGACTAAAACTAGCTTGTACCCAAATTTATTTGAGATCCTACATCAAATGACGAATGGAAAAATAAGTGTCATCCTTTTCCATTAAGAAAATATATGCAAAAAAAAAAAATTAAAAAAAATCCTCCCAGGAGCCTTACAGTGTATGGCTGCGAGAGGCATTAAGCCCTGCTCCTGCGGGAGCACTCAGTTAGAAGACTTTACGATGTAATCTAGAATTCTTCTGAGCCGTCAAGCGAAACAGGAGGAAGACTGAAGGTAAGGATAACACCTCACACCTGCTAATCCGGGCAGGACATCCCCGCAGGATGAGGAGGCTTCGTTCACCTCCCCGATGCGGCACCACCATGTGAACCTGGGGACGCACCGGCTCCAGGAGCACGGAACGGAGCTCCACCTTCAGCGTGCAGAGTTTTTAGGTGTACAAAAGAAGAACCCCGCGGGAAGCTCTCGGTGACCCGCAGAAGCCCTCCCGAGCTCCGCTCCCACAGGCTGTCTCCATCCCTGCCCTGCAGGCGGCGCCCGGGCCCCAGCGCCGGCGGCAGCGAGTTCCCCGGGATGCGCCAACGCGGCCGAGGCGGGGGGCGCATGGAAGCGGCCGAGGGGCCGTGCCGAGCCGGCCGCCGCCCAGGGCAGCCGGGGCGGGCTGCGATCCCTAAGGAAAATCCCCGGCTGCCGTCTCGCTGCCCTCCCGCCGCCTCTCCTGGCGCTTGTCCCCACCCGCGGCCCGGGAGCGCGATGGTTTCTCCAGGAAGCGCTGGAGCATCCGCCGGCGCCGGGGCCGCTTCCTGCCTTCCGCGTCTGTTCCTTACCGGGTCCCCGCAGCCACCGCCGGCGTAAGAGACCTTTGAAAACTAAAATTTAAGTTAATTAACGTCTTATAATAATGACTTTTTTTTTGGTTTATGAGTCTGTCTTTCATTTATCCATAGTCTCTTCTTCTCTTTTTCCCTTCTTGAAAATACTAGGGAACTACGTTATGATGAGAGGAAATGGGAGTGCGTTAGAGGCGCACTTTACCATTAAACCATAGTACTTTTTCCTTTAAGTCCTAACTCTGATCTTATTGCATTTACTGTATTTCCTTCTCTCTCTAGTGTCCAAAAATCAACATGTCTAGCAAAAAGGCAAAGACAAAGACCACCAAGAAGCGCCCTCAGCGCGCCACTTCCAATGTATTTGCCATGTTCGATCAGTCGCAGATCCAGGAATTCAAGGAGGCCTTCAACATGATCGACCAGAACAGGGACGGCTTCATTGACAAAGAGGACTTGCACGACATGCTCGCCTCCCTTGGTAATGTCCCTTTGCTCTTTATGCTTGCCAGGCGAATTTGTGGTGTAAAAATCAAAATGCTGAGTTTGGCATATGAGAGGTGTCTCAGTTTGTATTAATGCTCCTTTTGTATTAACACTCAGTTTGTACTGACATGACTTTTTCAATTGGAAAGCTAAGCCAAGTATGAATCCCTTTATTTGTAGGAAAGAATCCAACGGATGAATACCTGGATGCCATGATGAATGAGGCTCCAGGCCCCATCAACTTCACGATGTTCCTCACGATGTTTGGTGAGAAGTTAAATGGCACCGACCCGGAGGATGTAATCAGGAATGCTTTTGCCTGCTTTGATGAAGAAGCAACAGGTACATGGGTGCAACTCAGCTGCTTGGCAGGGATATGGCTGGGGTTTTATGTTGTTTATTTCGGTTTCTAAACAGTATGCTGATTTTTGCACCTTTATAAATTAAGTATGAGATGGTAATCCTAGATGGCATATTCTACTAAGTAATGAGAAATTGGCTTATTACAGGGTGAGAGTAAAACCTGTCTGGCTCTTCTGTGTCAGTACGGAGGACTAGTAGGACTGTTCTTCTGTGAGGCTTTCAAGAAGAGTGTTTTAACTGGGCAGTGTGTATGTTCCCCAAAATGTAAAACAAGATGTATTTGCTCTAAGATAAGGAATTCACATCAGTAGTGTGTGATTTTCTGTGGCATTGAAAAGGTAATGATCTGTTATACAATTGGGTTTGTCTCCCCTCTGCAGTAGGTCTGAGATGCATCTGAATAATTCTTCAGATGTTAATATTTCAAGACAGGCTGTCAAGATTCCATAAACTCTTTTGAACCCTTATCTGGCTGAGTGTTCTTTATGGCTCTGTGGACAAATGTTGTGCCCTCACCTGCAGCTCAGTTTGCTTTCAGATTGCAGGAAGGGCTGCAGCCTTAGTGGTCTAAAGGTAAAAACCGGGTGGGGTGTAGAAGACAGAAATGACAGATTGGACTGACTTGCAAAGCAAAATGAAGGGAAAGAGTAAAACACAAGAGCTCAGCTTTACTATATCAGACTTCCAAGGTTGTGCCTATAATCTTGAGGTTAGAGTTTATGCTTTTATTTATTCACCTAGGCTAAGATTCCTGAGAAGTGTATAGTAACTGGGGACGAATCCATAGGGCAGTCCTGTGGAATTACAGAGTACCGGTGCTTTGATATGTTGTGAACTTGTCTTACTAGCTCACATTGAAATTATGTAGCCACTGTACTAGAGACGACACTGCATCTGTATCTTTCCTCACAACTTTCCACTGCATATTTTTATTTAACCAGTCGATATATCCTCTGAATCTTTCAAAGGATATTGTTCCGTCTCATCAGCTATTTTCAGTCTGTGTATTTTTAGCACCTTTTGCCTTTTCAAAGAGCATCCCCTTCCTGCTGAGGTGTAGGTAAACAGGCTTTCTGTTGGAAAGGCCTTTTCAAATGTTAATCGACTTCCTCCCTCTCAAGGGAAATCTCTTTACCATCTCCTAGAGAAGGAAGTTTTGTTAGTGGGTTAATTATTTTCTCTCCACAGGTAGTCTGACTCACTATGCTACAGGGTTGTTTTCATGTGCACCAAAACAAGAGTCTGTGAATTACAATATAGAGAAAATGGTTGTGCTACCAGTTCTTTAGAACAGAAACCTTCTGTGTAGGTGTAAACAATAAGTGACTAGTTTGGGCACCCATATACTGATAAGATTGATTTTAATATCTTTTAGCTCTGTGTGGTAAATGTTTTAGTCTAGTCCTACGATGATTTGAGGATAATAGTTTGTTGTGCATGCAGTCTGTTTTGTGTCTTATGCCACCCTCAAATTTTAACTAGGAAACATGTGAGATAGTTATGCTGTTTTATTGAGTTTTGATTCATAATAGTCAAAATGAAGTCTTCAAAATAGTGTCTGATGTATTTGTACAACCCATGTTATGTTAATCCTTTATTAATTTTATCCTCTGATTTGGCTTCTGATCCATTTGTTCCTTTTAAAAACATACAAGACCATATCCAGCTATGTCAAACTACTTTTTATTTCATTGCATGGTTCCCACATGTGTGTTTGTTATGGGCCTGATTTTCTAGCTCTACATCAGTGTAGGTCTTCTAAAAGTGAGTAACACAAATCAGATACTATATATGAGGATAAGGTAGCCACACTCATTGGGTTTTCCTTACATTTCCTATATTGCTGGCCTGGTTGGATATGTTGCTTCAGCATTACTATCACATGTAGTACTATGGAATTGGTATAAAAGTTGGATCTGTCTGCATTTGGAGTATTTTTTATTTGCTTTTTGATCCTGCCTTGTCATCTGCTTTGTGCTGCCTGCAACAGGCTGAATCTTAAGTTTTGCTTCATTTATTTGTTACTCCCCATTCACACTGAAGCTGTGTGGAAAGGAGAGGAGCCCTGTTTGCTTTACAGTTCGCTGCTGATAAAACTTGTGGTGTATCCCTAGTCTGGCAGCTCAGTTCAGTGTTTAAACACCTAGCTGTTCAGACAGGAGCAATTAAGTCCTTGAGGCTAAACTTGCAGCACCAAAGGCCTTGCATTCTTTGAATACTAATCCTTGTGTCATCTCTCATCACTGCTTGGTCTCTGTAGGACAGCAGAAATAGAGTCTAATCTGTTTAGCTGCCTTTTTCCTCTTCTTTACACCCATCTGCAAAGAGACAACTCCAAGGTTTGACCTGATAAGGATGCGGCTGGCTAACTGAACATTCTCCCTACTTTTGAAGTAGAAGATTGCTGCTAGCCTTCTTCATCTGGAGTCAGTAGCCAAGGGCTGGTCTGCCCTGGGATATGATGCTGTTTTCATTAGCATATGTTGTCCCTTCCCCCAGCATACACCAACCCTCGTGCTAATTTGTCATGCTCATTGACTGCTTTTTGGTCCCCTGTTCCCTGTTTGGTTTTGTCTCACTAATGAACTCTGTTTGCTTAAGTTATTCAACTCTCTTTCCAAAGCAGAATTTTTTTTAAATCACATTCTAATTGAATCTACATCAGTTGATGTGGGTGTCTGCATATGATTTCCAGCTGTTCCACAGGGTTTATGCATCTTCTTTTTGGAGCCTACTTCTACCTAATGTGTTCTGTTATTGATACTTCTCCAACTAAAGTCCAATAACCAATTTCTTTCTCAAATGAAGCAACTATTGTGCTGCTCAAGGAATGGCTGGTTTTATTTCAGCATTTAGCAGTTTCTGTATTCTACTGTCTACCTTTTGTTATGCATGTTCCTTTTTTCATCTCTAAATTTTCCTGTAATAATTTGGCAACTGGTGGTTCTGCCCATCTGTTAAAATGGAATTAGCAGAAGATACCTAGAAACTGCTCCTTTTTATATCTTTGTTAACTTCCTCAAAAGTCTTCTGCTCTTTTAGCATAAAATAAATAACACATCCTTCTCTTTTTTACTGGGTTCTCCACCTTTACCTCTCCACCATAAACATTCTTCCTGCCTCCTGAGGTAACTTGCTCAGTCCTGCCTGAAAGTCTCTTCTGTTATAAACTCCTTCCCTGGACACTTGCCAGGAGTTCGCTGTATCTACATAAACTGCCTCCAGCAACAGTGTTGTGCAGTGCTGAAGAGCCAGAGTGGTTATTTAGTCCCCAGGGGAAAGTAGTTTAGAGAGGATGTGCAAATTTATCTAATTAAGTCAAGAAAAATATAGTTCATTTAAGAGAATTGCTTGTGTAATGTAGACTAGCAGTGACAGGAACTTGTTTTTCCACTCTGAGCCGTTGAAGATCAGTAGATGGAAATAAGTGTTATACCACAGCAGGTCAGGCTCTGTCTTCAAAAATCTGTATGAAATGCATTAAACTTCCTGTCCCTCTGCACTCAAGGAATATCTTTAGAATTCAGTTAAGGAAGTTGTTTGGGGCTTTCTGTGCAGATGCAAGTGTAATATATTATGTGCTGCGCTGGTTAATTGCCTGTCAGTTGGCATGTCTGTGCTGCTGCTTTAGGAGCCCCGGCTAAGAGGCTCGGCCTCCCTTTTGCATTTCTCTCTTCACGTCTCATTCCAGGGTTCATCCAAGAAGACTACCTGCGGGAGCTGCTGACCACGATGGGAGACAGGTTCACGGATGAGGAGGTGGATGAGCTGTACAGAGAGGCCCCCATCGACAAAAAGGGCAACTTCAACTACATCGAATTCACGCGCATCCTGAAACACGGAGCGAAAGACAAGGATGACTGAGCAAATCCCTGGATACCTGCAGATAGCGCCTTTAATTTGTTTTTTCTTCTCACTAATTTTATTTCTCAGGATCTGTTTTTTCCATTTTTTCTTGTTGGGACCTTTTGCATATATTTTTAGCACTGCAGCTTCTTCCTGTGTGGATCCTAAGGCTGCTCAGGCACATCTGCACCTGTGTAATAAGACGGGAAAGTGGCAGGGGGAGAGAGGACAGCTTACAGTGATAGAGGCTGAGGGACAAAGATCAGAGAGTGTGGAGGCCCGGGTAAAAATGTCAGTGCTACTCATCCTAGCTAGATTAATTTTACATTTTTAATGATCATTTTTCAAATAAATCACTGTTTTGCTAAGTGCATAATTAAAATTTTCGTGCTAGAAGTATAGTGCTTCTCTAATGATACCTGTAAATATTTTTGCAACTGTACACAGTCGTGTTGTTATCTATTTTTGCCTTAAGAATGATGCATAAGTCACTTAAGCATACTGATTTTGTACTTCAGCAACTGAGGATTTCACCTGCTACTGTGAGCACACAAAATGAAGAAGAAATTCCCATCCTTCGAATTTTAGTGTATAGTTAATTAATCATTTCTGTCCCAAGACTTGCACATTAAACATTTTAAATCTTATGGATGTAGTTGAGCATGTATTTTAGCACCTCAGTGCCTCCATTTCTGGACACTGAGTACTATATTAATAGAACTTTTAAAAAACTTACAATGTGAATCCTAGTGTTTTCTTTAAAACAAGATGTCATATATGGGTAGAGTTGCTTGAGTGATGCTTCTTACCAGATCTGTGAGGCTGCCAATATTGAATTATTGACATTTCATTGCAACCATTTATTTATTTATTTTACCTTTCTATCTTTTTTCCAAAACACAGTAAGAACAGGGTTGGATGAAGAAGGAAGGTATCCTGTCTCTGTCCTTTTGTTTTTCTGTCTGAAAATGTTATTCTTGGTTTTTAAATGAAACAATATACACTGTACTTTTAAGATCTCCTGCTGAGAGTGGTGCTTTGGATGTGTGAGGCTGAGGCATTCCTTTTTGTTCCATTTCTCATAGTTGTATCCGCTGTAGTTTTTGTGGTATGGAAGGCATGGCAGATTTGCTACAGTGTTCTGAAGCAATTTTGCCATAATCAGACCACAAGCATTTGTGGTCCTGGGGTTTTTTTGTCTTGAGAGGAAGGATGATCAGGGGTGCTTCTGACACTTCTAGGAATTACATTGTTAATCCCTTCAGAATTTACGTTACAAAATTAAGAAAAGTCATTTGGCTGGAGCATTTTGCTATTTCTTGATAGGCTGCTATTGTGAACTGAACTTTTAAGAAATGTCACTAGATGACAGTGATTAAAGCTCTGAAGCTCCTGCTCTACCTCAGTCCCAGTGAGCTTTGCCAAGGCGTGGGAGCTGTGTACACAGGGAATGACCTCCTCCTGCTGACTGTGGGCCTGTACGAAGAGCTTGGAAAAGCAGAGAGGGGGGGAAAGGTGCTGAACGGAATCAGAAGAAATCCAAACTGTTCACAAATATTTTGCCTTGGTTGCTGCTGGTTTTTTTTTTGTTGTTGTTTGTTTGTTTTTTTAATACTTACATTTGCAGAAGGCAGCGATTAAAAACTCGAACAAGAACTTTTGTAAGCTGTCGGTGAAACTAGTACCGATTTTCACGCTTCTGAAGGGGGCAAAGTCCTCCGGCCACCACCGGCTGGGGCCATCCGCGGAGCCGCCAGGAGGTGGCAGCACAGCTCCCGGCACGAACGCGGCTGCGACGGGCAAGCGGCTCCCAACCCAAGTTTTTGTTGGTTTTGGTTTGGGTTTTTGGTTTGTTTGTTGTTTTTTAGGGTTTTTTTAGTCCCAAAGAGCTCGTTTGGTGCATTGTGCATAGGGGAAAATACTCTCCGTTCCCACAGAAGTCCTGCTCCTCCCACAGCAAGGGCTAATGCTGCCAGGATTTTTCACATCGCAGCTCTTGCATGCGCCAAATTTTTGGTGCTTTAGTCAAATTCATTCATTACAGAAAAAAAACGAGGCCTCTGCAAGCCGTTGTTACAAGTTACATGCACAAACACACATGTGGTGTATGTTTGGCAAAGACTGGGTTTCAAAAGGACTTACAGACTTCCTTGTAACTCAAACCAGAGACACTGCTCCTGCGTTTCACTTCTCAGTATCTCAGTGAGTGCTCTGCTTTTGGTAAGATTACCTTTGAAAAAAACTACTTGCAAATTTAAATGTATATGTTTGTATAACTTTGTTTACATACGAAAGACTAAAACCTGTGATATAAACTAAACTGCTGGGGCTTAGAGTGAGGCAGCTGGTATTTACCTACAGCAATAAATGCCAATTGTTAAACCCCAGTGCTTGCTTACGGGGCCAGGGCTGTGTTGCTGTATAGCAACACCTATATGCCATTTGGCCTTGTGATGATGAATTGTAGTTCACTAACACTATTGTTCTTAGCCTTGCCTTCAGCAGAATCTTGGTTCTACTCTCGAGTTTAATGGCATTTAATGTTCTCATAAAACCACGTCAGAGAGAATGATAAAAATGGATTTTTGGTGTGTAATTCAGAGGCCTGGGATTTCTCTTGCAAAGAAATTTTAAACCCCTGCTCAGCTCTGATGCAGAGGGTGCCTTAAAGTCTGTGTGTGTCTGGAACCAGTAACACTGGTTTTATAGACTAATTGCATTCTTAGTCCTGGCAAAATAATTCTCAATAAGAGCCACAGAATTTTCAAGTGTTGTCACTGAAGTGGGTCAGCAGAACATGAAGGCGTTTGTCGTGGGATGTCTTTCTCCTTTTATTTTTATTATTAATTCAGCTGTTTTGTAGCTAGGTCACTTGAGTGGAGGGCGGGAACAATGTGCCCTTGAATCCTCTCAGCTAGAAGAGAGAATTAAAAGTAGGTCTGCAACATTCAGGCTGAATGTTAAACCACTGAACAATTGAGTAAGGGAGGGTGGAACCATCACAAGCAGCTGTGTTTCTTATTGTACCTTCTTTTTTCTTTCTTTTTTTTTTTTTTTGGCAAATGAAGGCGCTTAGGCAGTGATCCCAGGAGAAAGAATAAAAGAGATCCATTCCACCTTGAGAGGACTCTTCCCTGCTCTTCAAGGTGAAGTTCCCAAAATCTATGACTCACAAGTGGGGCTGGAATGCTTGTTTCCTGTGGTTGCAGAGGCAACAGAGCTTAACCCTGAATAAGTTTTAGCTTATAAACCGTTTCCTCTCCAGGACTGTTTGTGAGAAGTAGTGGCTTGCCAGGGAACTGTCTCACACATCCTGTATCTGGCTTAACACCCGCCACACTAACTCCTGCCAGTGTAGGTAATAACTTGTAAAGGTTCTCACTGTCTTTACTCTGTTAGAACACCGTGCTTTGTAAGCTGCTGTGGCTCAGCACCTGATTATCCTTGAGCAACTCAGCTCTCTCCGTACTGGGGCAGTCGATTCGAGAGCTGTGCTGTCCCTACATGTGAATTACAGCTCCTGTAGAAAGGGCAGTGGTGACTCCTTACCTCCTCTTCAGTATTTCTTGTTGATGAGATTCAGCGGATCCTTACCCAATACCCTTGTTTTAATAGTTACTAATTTTAGCTCGTAACTCCTCTGTCTGGGGAGAGAGCAGCATCTGTCAGTGTGGCAGACACGCCTCACTGTGGATAGTAGCAGTGGTGTCGAGCATTCTTCATTTACATACGAAGTAGCCGGTATTTAATACAGCAACCTCCAAATGCCACATTTGTGCTTGTTCTAAAACCCGCCAAGGTCTGGAGAGAATTCCTGTCACCAGGGTGGTGGTGTCTAAATCCTAAGCACTTGGTCTGACCTTTGTGGACGGTCTCCTAGCGGCAGGCAGGGCTCGTTCTGCTATTCAAATAACCCCAGCTTACTGCTGACTCATCTCTAGTTCCACTCGGCACATCCCAGTGCTTAAATATAAAAATTGTTTCAGTAGCACTCTGTAGCTGTGAAAGGCAAAGCTAACCAGAGTCCCTATGTAATCATCTTGAGATCAGAAGTGTCATGTAACCGGCGTAATTAAAAACATTAAAAAGCGTTCACATGACTTTAATAGGGATGCATACCAGTCCCAGCAGGCTTCTTTCACTGAGTAGGTAAGACTTGCAAATTAAAGATACTTGCAGCTGGAAACTTCCTTTTCAAATAACTGCAGGTCACTGTGACACTGGAAATGGTTGCAAAAAGCTACAGTGAGACCACAGTCATGGCACGCTGCCCCCTCCCACACACATGCACACGATTTCCTGGGAAATTTGCTCAGCTCCATGCCCCACAACCCTAGCAAGCTTCAAAGCTACAGGGCTGGAGTTAGTTAAAAGGAGAGTTGACAAGATTCATGTTAGTAAGATAAGCTCATGAACTTTGTGATTCATTTTTGGAAGAGAATTAAATGGAACAAAATTACTTGCCGCTAGTGCTTGCCTGTTTATTTCTTTCACTAATTCAGGGGATAAGGTATTGTATCTTTATAAGAACCTCAGATATATGTTGTGCAAAACACAAGTTATAACACTATTATTGCTATCCTGTTAGCAAAGAGGGGAACTTGGTCATGAATCTAAATCATCCCACTTTGCCTGCCCTTCATATTTGCTAATTAAAAAAAAAAAATGCAATTTTCAATTGTCAGAAGACAGCATTTTTTTCAGACTTTGAATTTTTGGTAACCTAATTGAACACAACCTTATAACTTAACCAACAATAACTAGTTTTTCTGCTGTAGAAAGTCTAGATATGCAAACTGTTGTTATTGGTGTTTTTTAGCATATCCATCTATTCCATGGCCACTTTGCCCAGGTGGGGCACAGAACAGCAGCAGTGTTACAGCTGTATGAGGGGGTGCTCTACTACATGCAGACCTAGAAGGAAGAAGGAGTCATCAAACTTGTACAAAATGATGAGTAAGGAATACACTGCAAAAATGCAGAACTCTGATTCATTTGCTGGAAGATGACATGGAGCTATCTGAATCCCAAAGAGGAGGATGAGCTGTTGCCATGAAGTGCTAGTTACAACTGCATGATAAGCAGAAAACCTACCTGATAACAGGTGCAGCTGAATTTGGAAGCAAGTTGCAATGTGGATGGGACAGCAATCAGAAGACAGTGATGACACTTGTTAGAAGTATTTGGTTTTACTCTGTTCCTGATGCAAAGAATGCAGCCTGCTGCCCCTGAAATTTTCTGCCCCAAGCTCTGGACACAGATTTTGGGTATCTGAGTAGCCATCTAAACTAATGAAGATTAAAATACCAGAAAAGAAGATAGGGGCCGAGGCACTCAAGTATTTCCTGATGCAGCTGATCAGACATATTACCCTCTAGCTGAGCTTCCAGTAGTCAGACTTCTCCAGAGGCTGGAAACCACTGTCCAGTCAACCGTTTTTGTAGCCCCATGCTTTGGCAGCTGACAGCAGCTTTTCCAGGGTTCTGTTTTCCATTTGATGTTTGACTCCTCTCCTCCCTTCCCCTCCCCTCCCATCCTTTGTGCAAGCACTTAAATGCCTTCCACATGTCAGGGGCCCGCATCTACCCTTTCTATTACAAGCCTTACATATGCTGAAGGGTTAAGACCTTCAAGCAGGAAAGGCATTCCCTTCTCTACTTTGTGTACCACACCTTGGGCCTCACTTTGAGATAAGATTCAAAGCAGCTAACAAGCTGTAAGGCAGGCTTTGCAAATTTTGATGAGCAAAACTTCACCTCCAGGATTAAAGAGTACTTCAGTGGCAGCTTTTAAAATGCTGGCAAGTATCTAAAGGGGATGGCAGTACCTCAGACATTTCAGGCTCTGGGGTGAAAGTGCAGATCAGATTCCTCTGCACATCTCTGGGTGCACAACACCTGACAGAACTGTCCTCTGAGGGCAGTGGGTGAATGGAGAAGAGGAGACTTTTGGCTGATGCTCTTACTAGTGAGGCCTGGAAGATCTTACCTTATGCCAGGTTTTCAGGGCTGGTAATTATGCCTCTTTCACTGTTCGTCTCAAGGATTGCTATGAAAGAGTGAGTATCAAACAAAAGGGTACTGGCTGCCTATTTTCACAACACTTTCCCATCTCAAAGTGCTCTTTACACCTCTGGATTGACTGGATTATTCCTAGCCAGGACAGATTTTGTGTTCACACACACCCTTTGCAGGAATGTTTTTGTTACCTCCCGGTGGTTTGTAAAGTGACTATAAAATCAAGGAAAGCGTTTGGGAGATGCTGTTATTATGAACAGGTTAGGGTGTGTTTATTTTAGTTATTTATTCTCCTTCCAATCCCTCCATGCCTCCCTTAAGCCTATTAACAGGCAATGCTTCTACGAGCAAAGTATACTGAATTCATTGAGGCTCACCTAGAAAGGCCATTTCAGCAACATTATTCAAGTTTCCAATATTTATCTTTACCTACCAATATGTATTTCTGGCTCATTTCTTGACTCTGCTGTTCTTAACCTTGGGGCATGAGAAGGGGTGTTTTGTTTTTTTTTTTTTTTTTTAAGGTATAATCTGCTTCAGTTTTAGCCTCTAATCACTATTTTATTAATGACTTGCCTATACAGCTTGCCCCATTTTATCTCTGTTGCAGTCAAAATTTTCATTTTGTGAATTTCCTTGCATTTCTCAGCTATACCCTGCTGAATGTCAGACACCTGTGACATCTGGGCATGTTCTTACATGGTCCACAAAAGTTCACTCTGAGCTTTTTTTCCCAAAAGCTACAGAGAAAAGCACTGTATAAAATCTGTTTAGAACAGAAGTTCGTTGGGGGTGGGAGGTGAGAAGTTTTATCTCTGGAAATAAAAGCAATGTGGCATGAAGGTATTTGTAATGTGGGTTCCTTTTAACGAATCTTAGCCACTTAGTTGACTGAAGACATTAAATTGGTGTTTCCCTAAAGTAAGTAATTAACTTTCAACACTGAAAATTAAATTGCCTAAGATTATTACACAGCTATCTGAACAATACTTCTAGTGTCTTGTTGCTTTTATTGCTTTTTTGCCCCTGGCATTTTGTGTGTAAGCATCCAGACACCATGAGACATATTGATTAAAAAATTTGGGGCACTTTGCACAGTACAGTCTTGTTTTATACAACCTTATGCTATTATGTTATTACTCTAGCCAAATACTAAGTAAGAGCAGAGTTAAGAGAGAAACTTTGGGCAGTGCCAGTCTGTCCTATCCTGTCCATAGTCAGAAGTAGTTTGGACTCCTGAAACAAGCTACATGTTCACTGGGAGAAAGACAGACAGACTCCTGAGCTGACTAGTAGATATTTTTTATATTAGGCTGAGAATATTTCCTCTTAATACACTGAGAAAAACTGTTTGAAGAGCAACTTCTGTGCCAATGCTCCCAGAGCTCCAGAGATGTGAGCAGTCCTCCGTGTTTGTACAGTGTCAAGCACAATGCGGATTGGAGTGTGAGTGGGACAATAAATGTCTTATGGCATTTTCATTATAAAAGCACTTTTTTAGTAGATGTGACAAAAGCTATGTTTAAAGAGCACTGGGCCCTCTCTAACTCATTGGAACATCAGTTTCACCTCTGGCTTGGCTAGGCTGATTTAGCAGCTTTCTGCTAGCAAGGCTCTGGATAGCAAGTGGCAACCAAAATATTTCAAGGCTGCCTGATCCTCTCTTATCCCACAGCCTAATGACAAAAGGAGACAATTGTACCTTGTTTGCTAACTACATGTTGTGCTTTAATCTTGCATTTTGGCTAATGTTGTCATGAAGTTGTTAATCATCATTTTGTGAGGCTGTCTGCACAGCCCCTCCACAGAGCTCTGGGCTGCATTGCATGGGCACGGTGTCACAAAAGAGCAAACACAAGCACTGGCACCTGTTGATAACTGTTGTTTAGCGGGAAGTTGTTCCTTTTGCCAGCCAGTGAAACATCAGAACTCCAGGCCACTGAATAAATGCTATTATACATCATCTGGGCACCATATGGTCTGCGTGCTCTGAGTGTAGCTGAGCCACAGCCCTCCAAGCAGTCAGGTGAGAGACCTGGCTTCAGCCTCAGTAGCTGTCTGCTTTAGCAGCAGTAAGGCTTCCACACTGGTGTGCTCTGAAGAGAATCAGGAAAAGCCTCTCATAAAGCACCAGAAGGATTCTGGTCCCCTGTACAAGTGCTGGAGTTTCTGCTGACCCTTCCGAGCATACCTTCCAGGGTACAGCTCTGCACCCTGGGGTATCTGCTGCTCAGATGCCCCCTCAGAGAACTCATCTTCTACTCTGGTAACCAAAACTGTGGATCTCATCTCATCTCATCTCATCTCATCTCATCTCATCTCATCTCATCTCATCTCATCTCATCTCATCATCATGTCATGCAGCTTTTATTATATCTTGCAAAAGAACTCCACTCTGCACTGAAGTCTTGCTTTGGCACCAAGCTTGAATGGACAGAACTGGCACACATGCATAGTTGGAGGTAACTGGGTTAAATGTGTCAGCAGGCTGAGCCCTTCCATGGAGGGAAAGAGGAAATGAGGTCTGAACCAGTTCCTAGAGTAGCACAAATTAGTGAGCTACTAAGAGCCCTGAGAGAGGTTCCCAGAGGATCCAGGTAATTGTGGCTGCAGGTGGCTACAACCATGAATCACGTAGGTGAAAGTAGTGCTGAAGCCTCAGCAAGACTGGTTTTATAAGCCCAGGAGCTCAGCCCAACCACTAGTCCACTATTTTATCTACCTTACTGCCAAACACCCTCAGTCCCTGCACTAACAGCTAGCCAGAGTAGAGCATCCTATTGTCTTTTGAAACACTGGGACTGAGACAAACTGTGTTGGCCAAACCCTAGCCTACATCCATACAAGTAAATCCAGTATGTGTACAAGTTTGACAGGGAAATTTGTCTCTGTGTCTGAAATTCACTTTTTAAGAAGTGAAGATCTGTTTGCATCCCAAAGTGTTTGAAAGGTACTTCTGTTTTTGAGAACATGAGATAATTACAGTAAAAAAATGACTTCATCATCTACCAATAATGTCTTGTATGAATATATAGATTTTGCAAAGGAACTTAAAACTTTCCGGTTTCACAGTGAACTTAGCCTTCAAGCTCTTAACAGAGTAAACTGTACTTTCCTTGTCCTAACTGCTTACATGCCTGATTGTCTGCAGTGGTCTTTTAGGTTTTTTTTCTAGAAGACTCACAACATATCTAATGTTCTAGGCTGAGCCAAACAACTTGATTGCTATTTCCAACCTAAAGTCATGTTTGTTCTACAATGTGATGATGTCTTTGAGCCTAACTTGTGTCTAGCTCCTTCAGAGCCTGAGTCCAGTATTAGGCTGAATGTGTTTAGCAAGGGCGGACAGCGTGGAGTTAAGCACAAGCTCAGTGGCATCTCACACAAAATCACAGCTGATGAGATTCATGCCTTTTGCATCTCAGCTCAGTATCTAGAGGTTGCATATGGCAAGTCAAGACCTGACTACAATTTCCTTTTGAGCCTGAGACGGTTCAAGGATCTTATAGCAGAAAGTCTTTTACAATGAGAGCTTTTTCTACTGTTCCTGTTGAAGCTGGACTTTTAAAAGAGGGTCGAATTCATGGGAGAACAAGGAAAGGCAGAAAGAGACAGTATACAGTGCCTGTTCCTGGAGCACTTGGGCTCCTTCATTGTGAGGCTGAGAGACAGAACTAAGGGGTAATGACTCAAAACATTCCCCTATTTGTGGAGATGCCAGAGTGCTTTGTTGAAACGGAGGAGGTGAGCTTTTGTGTGTCTAATGGCTAACCTCTGATCTGATAAGACAGAGGGTGAGTGATGGGCTATGAGTGCCACAGGAGACGATCCTGTGGAGATGATGGTGCCTCTTGTCATGGTAAGTTGTTCTCCCTTGCACAAACCACTAGGTTGTGGGGCTCCCCCTCCTCCTCCTCCCTGGGAACATTCATGTGTGGCCTGGGGTGTTCATCTCTGCTGACGGGCCATAATGGGCCATAATTGACTCAACTGCTTGGTGTGATGCACAGCTGTGTTGTCTTAGAAAGTGTGAAGGACTCCCAAAGGCTCCCATGATCCACATTAATACATCATCCAGTGTGAACCTCCCCACCCTGCCCCGGGGGAGGTACCTGGGCATTCCCACCTGAGCAGGAATATTAACCCAATAGATTTTGTGTTCTGTGGTTGTCCCCACCACCTGATGGATCCAGTCTGCAGCTATCGCTTTGACCAAGACTGTGACCATCACACATCAAAATTGCAATAACTGAGTCTCTTCGTGAGGCCTATGGTGGTGAGATTTCTACTTTTATCCTTTCCTTCTCTTTCTTATATATTTTCTGAAGCGATATTTTCATATTATCATATCACTATAGACAATAGCAACCCAAATGGCTGCATACCTGTTTCCCTTTGCAATCAAATTGTTCTAAAATAAACCCTACATATGTATATTTGCAAGCACCAATGACTCAGCACCATTTCACTCTAATCTGCCTCAAGGGATCTATTACCAAGAACCTTGGCTACCTGTGCTTGCAGGGACGGGTCATAACAGAGGCCCAGCTCAGTTTCACATTTTGTTCAAGCAAAAAATTCCTCATCAGAAGCTAGGCCTGTCTTCTCTCCTAGGAAATGCCCTTACTAAAATGTAAAAGGGGGTCCAGAATTACTTTCTCTTTTCCACTTTCTTTTCTGCTTTGTACACACTGTTATTATTGGCATTTCTTTTTGTCCAATTAAGATATTTCCTTTCCTGGTATGATGGTTGACACCAGTCTCATTTTTGCATGTAAAATTTTATTTTTCTATGGCTAGAAAGATGAAATGGTGAACTGCAGATGCAAACTTCATAATGATTCATTAGTCATTATAGTAGTTCCTAACATAGGTCTGAGTTATTCAGGATTATTGCATTTAGATATATCCTGCTTCAAGGAATACATTTTTCTCATTTGTGGAGGTCTGGTGTACAAATAGATGTTGTGATGGATTCTGCCTGGAGAAGAGAAGGCTCTGGGGAGATATTACAGCACCTTCCAGTACCCAAAGGGGGTCTGCAACACAATTGGACAGGGCCTTTTTACAAGGGCATGTAGTGATAGGACAAGGGGGAACAGCTTGAAACTGAAGGGAGAGTAGGTTTAGATGAGATATTAGGTAGAAATTCTTTACTGTGATGCACTGGAACATGTTGCCCAGAGAAGGCCCATCTCTGAAAGTGTTCAGGCTGGATGGGGCTCTGAGCAACATGTCCTTGCCCATGGCAGGGAGGTTGGAACTGGATGATCTTTAAGGTTTCTTCCAACCCAGACCAGTCTATGGTTTTATAATTGGGGAAGCAAATTTACATCAAAATTTCCCCCACTGGGGTAGGGTCACAAGGCAAATCTGGACCTGCAGTTCCTGGTGAAACTCCAGTAAAGTACAGCTCTTACACATTCTCTGTCTTGACCTGTTCCCTCTTCAAACAGTCCTTAAACGTTCAACAGAAAGATGGGCAAAGCCCTATACAGCAGATACAGCCTAGGCCTGTGATGTGGAAAGTTGTGGATGAGCTCCTCAGACTCCTAGAATGGTCTGCAGTGCCTAAGCACCTGAAGGAATGTTTTAATCCCAATTTAGAGGATTAGCATTTGTCAAGCCTAAATGACTGTAAAAAACTGGGGGAGAGGGGGTGGTAATAGGAGCATACCAAATCTGTGCTACACATTGTGCCTGTTTCTGCTCAGGTTCCTGCCTGACCTCAACCTCAGACACCATTATTGTCATTTTTTTTATCGGTCTAGTGTCTCTCAGAAGAGCTGTTATGCCACAGCCCAAATGTACCAACACACAGCACTCCATACCTTTAAGTAACGCGGCTTTTCCGTGCATGGGTTTTCCCTGCCCTCACCTCCCCAGCCAGACTGTCTCTGGTATAGTTTGAGAGAGGGATACTTTCAACAGACTCCCATTGTATCAGCTCACCATAAGAGAGAATGACAGGACAGTGGCCAAGCACTGCAGGGAAAGGGATTTACAAGTGCCTAAGTGAGTGAAGTCATGCATTGATCCCGTTCCATTTTTTCCAGATGTGGTGCTTAGGGTTTGTAACGTTGCAGTAGGCTGTGTAGGTCCTCTGTCAATGTTTTTACAGCGTACTGTGGGAGAATTCATCTGTCCCACCCCAGATCCTGGCAGAAGTAACATGGGTATGGCAAGTCATGAAAGTGAATTGGCTCTGGCTCCACATTTGTGGTTCCACTGGTGGCAAGGCATTGATCCAGTGGTTCACTCTCCAGTGTATAAGTTATGCAACAAGCCTGCTTGTCTGCAATTCTCCTTCTTTTAAACTGTCTAGAATCAAACATTGAGCCTATTTTGCACTCTACCTTCAGCTGTCTGAACCAGGCAGCCCTTTCCATATCTGCTGCATCCCAATACATCCTGCTCTTAGCTTTGGTGCTATGCAAGTCAGCACATTCCCCTTCCCCTGGCACACTTCTGCACAAGTCTGCCTCTGCTCAGCTTTCTAAGCCAATTTCAGCGGTGTCAGCCTGTGGCTTTCTAGGTTTTTATCTAAGCTCTGTGAATCTACAGACATGCACAAGACAATCTGTTCACTGATCCAGTCCAAACAGTCAGAATATACCCAGCTGAAACACTTTTTGCTGCAAGCTGACATAGAACTGTTGAATTGTTAGTGTTGGAAGAGACCTCTAAGATGCTCAAATCCAATTGCTAACCCAGCCACTGTCATACTCTAAACCCTGTCCCCAAATACCATGCTCACATGTTTTTGAGCACTTCCAGGGATGGTGATTCCACCACTTCTTTGGGCAGCCAAAGGAGTGACTACCTTTTCAGTGAAGAATTTCTTCCTAATATCCAACCTAAACCTCCCCTGGTGCAACTTGAGGCTATGCCCTCTTGTCCTATGTTATTACCTTGGAGAAAAGGTTGACCCCCACCTGGCTACAACCTCCTTTCAGGCAGCTGTAGAGAGTGATGAAGTCACCCCTGAGCCTCCTTTTCATGACTGCAGAGGAGAAAGGTTTAGGACCAAACATCACAGTCTGAGATGACATTTCTGGGCTGCCATGGAAAAGAAGTTATGGTACTAAAAGGGAATCACTATGAACAAACAATAGTGATGTCTGCATAACTAGTACATAAACAGTAACCAGTACACAAGGCAATACCAAGTTCAAGATCACATAAAAAGTGTCAAAAGGCAAGCAGTATTAATGGCCTATTAATTACCCACTGTGAAATATTAATAAAAGTTAAGATTAGTTTCAACTGTATTTGGTGAAAACCCTAAAAAGATGAAACAAAAGTGCTTTCATGATTTGCTTGCTGAAAAGGGAGCTTTTGAGATTCAACAGCAAGCAGTTGGACTGTCAACATGAAAGGAGCGATTGATCAGAGGAAAGTGCAGAGGGGTTCCCACTACAGTTAGCTCAGGAATTCTGTGCAATGGGCAGTAATAGTGATGATGGAGAGCCCAGACCAAATGTTAGAGGAGGGGTTATTAAGTGACAGGAAGGCATAAGGGTCTACTGGGATGAGCCAGGAGGCAAAATAGTAGTGGTAGAAGTTGAGGGGGAGGGGTTAAAGGAAGGAGAGAATTTAATACAGTGATACAAAATTCTTTGCATGTGGCTCAGGGAAAAGGCCAAATGGGGAAGATGAGCTGAGTAGAGTGATGGAAGCTACTGGTATTGGAAAGGGAGTTGGAATTATTAGTGTCTTCAGATAGCTGCGCATGACAGAAATTAGCGGGCTGGCTGGGAGCAGCAGAGAGTAATGTGGCATACATGACAGATGAGGAAAGCTATTATCTTCATATTTTCTATAACTGTTCAGGTTCATAATGGCTGCAGAAGAAAGGTTGGTAAGGGACTGAGCAAGATGGTGCAATCTGGCTGAAATAGGAACAGTGTGTTCAGAAAGGCACTGACCTGCTTCTTTCTGAGTGTGAGATGATGGAAAAACATCCAGAACACAGGAACATCAGGTAGGTGAGCCCAAGAGTGGTTTTGGGAGACAAGCAAGAGAGTCATTCCAAGCAAGGGCAAGAACAGAACTAACTGTATTGGAGTGTAATCAGACTGAGGCAAAAAAACCCACAAAAAATCACAGGTTATTTTAAAATCACGGGTAATTTTTGCTGATTCGCTTCATTGAGAAGTTTACTTAATATTTCATGTGGAAATCAGGAGTTTACATTTCTTCCATTCCTCTGTGGTCAGTTTTAGCAATGTAACCCCCGAACCCTGACAGCCATTTTAAAGAAAAAATACAAAACTTCCTGGAAACCAGAAGTTTTGCTATCCATGTGGCTGGCACAACCCATTCAGACGTGTATACAACTAATATGCACAAAAAATAAAATAACACCTTCAAGTTAAAATTTTGTTGTCTTCTGTGCCCTGCCGCTTTTTCTGCCTAGAAAATAGGTGTAGACATCAAGCCTCCTCTTTTCCCTCTAATGAGCACTGTCCTTGTGTGCTGCCCCTGGGACAGAGGATGAAGGCAAGGAGAGCTAAAGGCAGAGGTGTGTGGGAGAAGAAGGCATGATCAACTGAAGGGTGCCAGCAGATAAGAAGAGGAAGGGAGGAACATCTCATGGAGCTCATAGTTTGGCAGTGCTGCACAGGGCACATGTCCAGAGGAGGGACCAGGTAAGCACACATGGGCTGTGGCCAGGGCAGCTGGGTTGGGAAGCAGCCACAAACTCCTGCAGCTGGTGAGAGAAGGTGACAGACTCCCCTGCCAGGGATGGCACTCCCGTTTCTACTTTTTTCTCACTTTGCCTCTTGAATTTTTTGAAGCGGTATGTCATCCTTACTCAGGCCAGATTCATTCTTACCCTGGAAGTGACTCCAGGGATTTCAGTTCAGATGTTAACTGTTTGAACACAAATGTGTCATGCAGAGCATGGAAAGGTAAAATTGTGACCTAAAAGAGGCAGGATAAATATTTTGAACACCGAAGTTTCCTGTGTATAAGTTTTATTGAGGAAGGCTGTGTGGCAACATCGTGACATGACCAGGGCTTTGGGTGCTGGTTAGGTTAGCACTGTGTTGGTATCCTGCTTGGGCTTTCAGAGGAAGAGAGACCAATACCACCAGTAAGGTCCTACAGCAGCTATTCACAAAATAAAAAACCAAGTCCGGAAGCAGTAGTTCTGATGTGGCACTCAGATCTGGATCAGGAACTGCCTGTCAGCATCTGTGCCCAGAGGACCTAGCACAGTGGGACTTCAACAGAATTCCTCCTCCTTCCTGAATGGCTGAAAATATTGGACCCCATGGGCTCTGCTGGCTCCCTGCTCCCTTCCACATTCCAAATAAGAATAGGAATCATCCTGAGAGAAAATTAGTTATGTAGGCTGCTATTGCTGTCCTTCAGAGAAGGGAAACAAGCTAAAAAGCCACGTAGAAGCTGAAATTAAAACTGAGGAGTTTCTGGCTGGGTGCCCTTTGGAGCTTGTATCACTCATTCTGATTAGAAAGAAAAACATTTAATATACATTGAAATATTTTTGGCAAGAACAAGGAAAAATATGCTATATGATGGATATGGTTTTAATTACACTTTGAAAGTTTGGCTAAGTGGAACAGTAGCAGCAAAATAGTTTGCTGTTTAAGCTATTTCCCTCACAAACTTAAAATGAGCCTTTTCTGCTTAGCTAAATAGTAAGATGACATTTCTCTCCAAGTTCAATTAACTCCCAAAGTTGATCTCTCTTTACTAAGAAAACTTTTGACTTGCACATTAAAACAATGATGGGTAAAAATAATCTTGATCAGTCACTCATGGATCATCTCCTCCTGTTTATTCAGATGTTAGCCCAGTATCTTTTCCTTTCCTCATTACAACCATCACTTTAACACAGGAGCTCTTTAGTGGTGACTGATAAATGTGAACAGAGAAAGAAAAGGTATTTTTCCAAGGAATTACTGCACAGCACTAGCGCTGCAGCAAGCACTTTGTGTTATAACAAGTGCAGCAAAAGCCATATAGCTGAAATTATTTGCATATCTCCATTTAAAATTCCAATTTCACATACTTGAGATGTCCCATTTCTGGTCTGAGTCTAAAGAAGAAATATTTTTCTTCCTTTAGTTTAAAAATTATTTCTATCTCAGACTGGAAGTATTTTGTTTTTGCCAGAGTTCCTGCTGTTCTTTAATCTATGGATGTTGTGCATAACAGGCTGGACAGAACTACAGAATACCATTTATTCTGGTGAAGATCTCTGAACTTTAGAAAAAGGGCTGGCAAAAGGGGGATCCAAATATTGGATCTGGACTGTTCCCATTTGGTCAGGATATGAGCAGTATTCCCTTTTTATTTGCATACTCACCCTGGGGGTTGGGTTTCTTAGTCATTCTTTTATACATGCAGCATGAAAAACATGTTACTTACCAAATCACTCTGACTCACTAGATCCCGTCAGTTCAAGGGCTCATCTATTATACATCTGACCAATCTCTCTGGAGTCCTATTTCATGGCATAGCTAAAAGCTCCTCTTTCATTATAACTCACGACCATGGCAAGAATCCAGTTGCATGATTTGACAGACAGGATCTCCTGACAAAATTAACATGATCTTATAGCTATGAGTACATGTTTGCATCTCCAAAGCAGAGAAAACAATGTACAAGGTAAATATTAATGTTGCTGGATGCATTGTACAGCAAAAGCCAAGGTACTGAACACAGATTTTGGTTTCCCCTTCCACAGACACCTAGTTTAAGAACTGAAAGTACCAAGGTAATCTTTAATGCATTCACTACTCCTGGGCAAAATGTCTTTAATATATTACACTGCCATTCTACTAAACTACCATTCTGAACCTAGGCAAACACTTCTACAACCTTTATTCAGAAATTTTCCATCAAAATCCTGGGCAGCTAATTATTTTTTTAAGGAGATTAGGGTTCTTTAATAAACCCAAAGATTTTTTCACATAGAATTGAAAACAGCCATATCAAACCTGGTACTTGGGAAACACACTTGATTAAACAGGAATCTGTATTTTGTGAGTGCTTCTTTCATGGAATCATAGGACCATGGAATGATTTGAGTGGATTGGGACCTTTGAAGGTAGAATCATAGAACTGTTAAGCTTGGAAAAGACCTTTAAGACCATCAAGTCCAACCATCAACCCAGTACCATCACAATGTTCACCATTAAACAGAGTCCTCAAATGCCAAATCCATGCATTTTTTGAACACTTCAGGGATGGTGACTCCACTACTTCCCTGGCCAGGCTGTTCCAGTGCTTTACAACTCGGTCCATGAAAACATGTTTTTCTAATATCTAATCTAAACCTCTCCAGGTCATCTAGTCCAACATCTTCAACTTTCTGATCTGAGAAAGCCCTGCACCCAGGATATCAGGACACACTAAATCAGAAGTCCTCTTCTGTGGGGATCTTGAGCTTCCCTCCAGCATTGCCTCATGGTTCTGCTGGCATAGTCCTCATGTTGCCTCAGCCACCCTCCCTCCTATGGCCAGATGAGGCACAGTGGTCACAAGCTTCACCTTGCACCCTGAAGGTCAATAGTGGGGAAGACCTGAGTATAGAGCAGGGAACTCAAGGAAACTGAGGTCTTGAATAAGTTGCAATGCCACGGGACTGGACTCATCTCACAAACTACTGATGAGGCTGCTGGTGAAGCTGGGTGTGCTGGGAAAAGGGGACACACATCTCAAATAGGGTACTGCTGAATTTGTTGCTCTGTCTGCTGCAGTAGAACTTCCTACATCACCACTGTATGTGAAGCATCCCACCAGGGAATGTAAGAACTTTCACTAGGCCGAACACCCGGTGTAGGTCTGTAGAGAAGAGCCGTATGCCTGTGAGACCCCTCATGCTTACATGGAGTCAACAGTTCAGGCCCCTGGGGCAAGCAGAGAAAATTCCCCCTATTGAGATGCCACTGTTGCTTTGCCCTTCTCACAGGGGAAAAACCACCAACAGGATCATTCCTTCTGTGGAGGAGAGCCCAGTGTGCCCAGTGAAGGGGAAGCCCTGGCTAGGTAGGTCTCCCCCAGACCTGCTCTCTCCACCATGCAATACAGACCCTCCTTCAGCCAGGCTGCATGTGAGGTGTTCCCAGGAGGCTGCCGTGGCTCTCACTGAGCCACGGACCTCTCCCCAGAGCAGAGCAGGAGGGAACACTGCTTGTAAGGTTTTGCCTTGCATGCAAAAGATTTGCTGTTAGTTTCTGATAGTTTCAGTCCCCTTTCCCCAAACATCTTCCCAAGCAACACCCAACCTCCCTGCCCACCCTCCATAAACCCGTCCCTGCTCAGGGATACTGAGACCCTCCCAAAGACTGTCCTAACTCTACTCTGCCGTTGGCAAGACCAGGAAGAAAACTCTCAAATTCAAATAATGAAATTAGGCCTAAACTTCAACCATACTTATTTTAAAACATTTATAGAAAAAAGACAAGTAGAGAAAGCGTGCAATATTTGTCAGCATAAACTGAAATAAGCACTGAAAAGAGAATTGTGGAAAAATACATTGTACTTGCTGTGGTTTAGGCCACATCCTGATTTAATTCAACACATCTGAAACAATGCCACTAAATCCACTTTGCATTTACCCCAAATAACTGAGCAAATGAAGACCTGGAATGAAGTTGAACTAGATTTTAAATTAATTGTTAGGCTTAGTAGCACAGATGAAAGTATAATCCCAAAAAACTTCTTCCCCTTCCTTCATGTCACACTGCACTTTAAACATGCCAAGACAATGAAACTATTGCAGAGCTGGGCACTTCCTTAGTTACATAAACATAGTTTTCAGAGGCATCAGTTTGTGCTTTGATTCTTCAGGAGTCATTTATTTAGTAGCAGTCTGAATTGTAGCAGCTGGTTTTTCTCTGGACAGCTCTGTGCAGCCCTTGGATTCATCAGGTGATGCTACTCTGGGTAGTAAGTACTGCCTGGTGGTTTTCTCCAAAAGGTTGCTCAGCTTCCCACTGCCTGCCAAGACTTGAATAAAGCAATTGCTTTACTGAGCTTCTGTCCGTGCTGCAAAGCCTCTACATCTTCCTGATTTCCAGAGACTATAAAAAATGCTCCTGGAAGCAAAACCCCCCAACTGTTAAATCCTTCCTTTTGGAGAGGAAGGGGTATGGTGATATCCACCAAGCTTACTGTGATTATATCTATAGTTGAAACGAACTCAGGCTTTTTTCTTGTCACACTTGCAAGAAGCATCTAGGAACAAGACTAAGTGTATCTTTCTTACGAACAAGAACCTAAAAATCTACAAACAGTTATTTAGATCTGTTTATTCCCTGAGAAACTGAGGTACTTTCATGACTGTTTCAAGCACGATTTTACCTTTTTTTTTGGTTTTCATTCTAAAATGACAATACTGGGACATATATAACTAATCTATTCCTGTATCACTAACTCCAACTCAACATACAAACACCGAAAAAAAGACACAACATCAAGTGATACTTGATGACTAAGCACAGTGGATTTCTGCAAAAGCTGCTGTCTAACACTGCATGTAGGTACACTTTCATGATCTGATGTCCTCAAACCTATCCTAGGTATATATATATACCTACCTCCATAGGTATACCACTGACTGAAGCAAACTCCCGAAGCCCCAAAGCAGAAATCTTCAACCAGGCTCTTCCTCCAGCACATTCACCAGGATAAATGGACCCTGCAGGTCAGCTCTGAGCCATCCCTAAGATATACATAGTGCTCACAAAAGCCAAACCAAGATTTTTCTGCCTGTATGTTTAGCACTTAGCTTCTCATATTAGTTTAGTGGTTAGAGTATTTCCAGCTACCATGGAAGATCATGTTTCAGGCCCTTAAAATGGAATTTAACCCAGGAGTCTGTAACTCTGTGTAACACAGTGTTGGGTAAGTCTCTATTAGGTAAACTGTTTAAATAACTTTATATGGTTTTGTATAAATAACTACACAACCGTTAAAGCAAAGAAATGAACCACACTCAGTGACAATGCAGCTGAGTGAGAGAGGAAGTAATTCTCTCTCTCTGACTTGATAAATATTTAGTTAAAAGAGACTGGAAGAGATCTCTTACAGAGCATGCAGGAATCCAGTAACGGGAACATTCCCTTGGGATGTGTGTCACTTCATGACTAAGCAGCATATGCTTGTTCTAGTTAATGACTGGCATTACCTCTCAATGACTCTCCTGATTTAAAGATCACATCTTTTAAATAAAGAAAAAAGTTTCCACAGTGTGGTAGGGCAAGAACTCCAGAAGAGAATGATGACAGAGAGAGAAGGATTACAGCCTTAAGTGTTATGCAGGACTTGAACAGTCCTCATCATACTGGAAATCACAGCTGTTCCTGTTCCCTCCTGATTGCACAGCTGGCTCAATATAGTGACTTGGAAAATCAGCAATCCTTCCAAAAGGGTTTTTTAATGCAAGGGCAAGTCTAGATACCTACTTACTGGTGGAGGGACCCAATGGTCTGAATTGAAACTGAAAAAACATATAGTGTCTGAAGACAAGGAACATGTTTCTTAACAGTCACCAAGACACACTTGTGAAACTGAATCCTTGACAAAGAGGTGGTGAAGGTGAAATCTTCAAAAATGAAACCCCCTAGAATCCTACAGTGTTTGAATTTGAGCAGAGGGACTAGCAAAGATGGTCTGAAAACATAAAAGTTTCTAACAACCACCTTAATTTTCCTTTCTCCTGCCGTGTTGGAGATAAACTCATGAAACAATTAATTCTTCCTCTGGAAAATATTAAAATCAATTTCACCCAAGTTTAGGTCTTCTAAATCATGGTGTTTTCAGTATTATCTCTAGGTCACAGATCAAGGAGAAAATGATGTGCCACACAAAGGCATATTTGACCCAGACCTCTGGATCACTGATTTTTATCAAATGACCTGTGGGTGAGACTTGATCACAGGGCATCCGAAATGGTACTAAGCACAATGTAAACAACTTTCTGTAAACAAACACATGCAGATACAAATAAACATGAGGGGTAGGGGGAATAGAAGTCAGTTTAGAGGTATTTTTAGTTTGGTTGTAAAGGACCAATCCATTCCAGCAACATTACACAAAACCTGTGTCCCACCAGGGTGAGATCTGACATGACTCAGCATTCCCTAGGCTGTTCCTTCCATGTGGGACAGCCAGACAGGAGCTGGTGTACACACTGTTCAGTTTCCCACTTGGCATGAATGAAGAAACAGGACGTAGAGTGCAAGCATATCATCGTGTGTATTCATTCCTTAAAGTAAATTTAGCCCAAGCCTTCCTTGGACAGAGTCAGGGTTAGGGATTACGCCAGGGCTGACTGCCCAGTCAAACAAATACCATTTACAAAGCTAGACTTTGCACTTCAGTGAATGCAGGGATGACCAGAACTAAGAACTCTGGGCCCAAAATACTTTTAAAATTGCATAATCACTCTTTCTAATGGGATAACTAGATCTAACCAAAACTTTCCTCATTTAATCCACTGTTTTGAAAACAAACAATACTGGCACCAAAGAAGAAATATTACAGATCCAGTGTTTAATTCCTTTAGCAGGGCAGTTCCACCTCAGGATCCTGGCTGAATTATGACACTTACCAGAGTGCTGCAGTAACACAGTATGTGGTTGCTTTTAGCTTATCAAAAGGAGACAGAATGATTTAGCTTAAACCTTTTTTCTGGAGGTTCGTTCTAACACATTTTACCTTACACTTCATATAGCCCAACAGCACATATGCAGTGGCAGTTACCCACACCACAGCCAACATGCAGGAACTCTTCGAGCAAAGAAATGCAAATGTGTTGCCTCTACCCAGATCTCTGAACTCCAGTCTCTTACAAAGAACACTTCACAGAAAAGCTAATGTAATTTTTTTCAGTAAAAATATTCCTTTTTTTATCCTCTCCTCCTACCTCTTTTTTTTTTTTCCTGAAATTGTAAAATAAAAGTTCATGAAGGAAGAAGTACTGATCTGTTGCAAATTGGTGCATGATCATTATAGCCTTATCATAATGCTTTAGCACTGAGTTTATACATCTGGGCCTGTGAAGGCATTCAGTTAATTATGGAGAAAGGGAGTGATTCTCAACAAACCTGAACTTTGGCAGCTAATTCACTATCTTAGTAGCAGATATCGAAAGGACTGCTTTATAATTTAGCTCCAGCAGTATCTCAGTACTATCACTGAGAAGTGAAGCTACACAGAACAAGGGAAGACTTCAACGAATGTCAAGGACTTCCCACATGCAAGAACCTAATTCTTCTGCTTCAAAGCGGAAGAATAAAAATTTTAAGCAATAATTTCACTGATATCAAAGCTGACCTCATGATAAAATACCATCGGATTGGGAACAGGTCCAAAGCATTCCTCAGAACTCATTATGCAGGACATATATGTAGCCTCTTAGTAAGGCACTAATGAAGAACATGCAGTACCCAGAACATACCGTACCTAAATATAGGCTCTGTAATGTTGAGTTTTGGATTCAACTTCCTCTTTAGCATCTCCATCTTCCATTCTTAAAGGAGGATCACGACTTGCCCACAGTAACATGGCAAATGAGAACTCACAATGAACAGCGTCACATTCACCATTCAACCACAGCTCACATTCCACAAATGCAGCCAGACTAGAAGTGCCCAACAGTTGCTGTGGAAGGCAACACAACTTTTGGTCTTCTGAAAATCACGACTATTGGCACCATTAAGAGCTGCAGAATCAAAGATTGCTACAAGTCTTCAATGATATCTAAGGCTGAGCCCCCAGGCCTGGGATAACAGCCTTGCACTACAAAGGTATAGTGCAGCAGCTCTGAGATTGACCAAAAATTGTCCTCACCATGGCTGTTCTCTAAGGTGTCTAAACATTTTTTTCTGGGAAGACAGCAGCTCATAATTCAAAATGAATGTTCTAATGCACACATCATTTTGGAGAGTGCAAAATTCTCTGGAAGAATGATGATAGAAATCTGTCAAACATTATGATGTTGATGCAGAAAACAAAAATCTTTACAAAATATATAAAGATAATTTGGTATCTATACCACTTTTTTTACCCCACTGCATATAACCATATGTAAAGACACAGACATACTATAAAGATTAGATTCTCTGGGGGCAAAAAGGAAATTCCAGGACATAAGGTTACATCATTTGCAATCATGAGCAAAGAAGTGCTAATTAAGGAACTGTTCTCACTGAACAGGCAGCTTTCAAGGGTCCTGTTTTCATACCCATAAATCATGTTTTGTTAGAAAACAAACTGACAGGTGACAGTTGCAGCAAAATCCAACAATAGGTTTTTTCCCTAAAATACATTCTTCCAAAGTCTATGCAATGCCAGATGCTGGTCTCCTATTTTTCATTAAAACCAAATCACTCGGTACCTCTAATAATTTTGGTACAGAACATGAAGAGCTAAATTAAAGCTGAACAGAAATGTAAGCTTTCAGGATGTAAAGGACAAGCTGGGGTTATCATGTCAGATGCTTTAAAAGATGAATGTACAACTTGACCTGAACCAAACTTCAAAGTCATTGAAGGCCAAGGGAAGATAAAAAGAAAAATAAAAAGCCTTCAGTAATTACTTAGCACTGATATTTGAATAGTAGAGAAATGGTGTGTACTTAGCTTAGAAGAAGCCTCCATGCCTCTGATTAAATAACCTGAAACTTAAAAAATCCTCAACAATAAGCCCCCAAACTATGAAATATAATATTAATTTATACTCAAATTCATTCTTTTCATGTTACAGGATAAATAGCAGTAACAACTGTGCTTCTTATAACATAGATGTTCTTCAAATAAATACTAGCAAGAGGGAGATCATAGCAAGGGAGGAAATAATAAGAAGGGCAGAAAACGGGGAAAAAAGAAGAAAAAAAATTTTTCACCCTGCTACTAACCTAGAGACCTACTGGGATATATAAACACAGGGTGGGGAGAGGAAGAGAGGCAATTTCTTTTCTAAATCTATGAAATTCACCACAATAATCTGTATGGACTCACATCCATCTCTGCAGAGTTCTACTACTTCAAAATAGCATAATATTTCCTAAAAGGAGAATTACCCAAGCTACTCATGAAAGGCCAGAGAATTCTGAGGCCTCACAAGCCTATTATTCACAGTAACAGCTAGAAGAACTTGGAAAGTACAACTAAAGATTTAAGTAGCACATGGGAATCCTTGCCAAAACTCCCTTCCTATCAGCTTACTGCCTCCCACTCCTTTCTCCTGTTGCAATCTTTACATCTGCACTGGGTTTTCAGATGATCATTCCACAGATGATTAAAAATGACTTTGAGATTAGATACCACCAGCAGCATGATCAAAACATCTGATTTGCTGGTTTTGGCCCAACAAAGGCTCTACCAGCAAGAGCCGCCCTAATCTCCTTACCTGGCTCAAGGGATTAGTTAATTAGTTAACTAACAAATCTGTTGGTGGAATAGTAATGGCAAAGAACTATTTCAAATTGTTCATTAGAAGTGAGATCATGATCTTGGGATGGTTGTGGCTGTAAGGTGGCATTACATCATTCCCCCTCAGTGTTGACACTGGGGCTTTGGGTACACATTAGGCACACAGCACCTGCCTTACAAGAATTCAGATATGTAAGTCATTACTAATTCAGCTCCCCTGATATACCAATCAAGGAAGCCACAGCTCAGCTAAGAATAAGCTTTTTTTTTGTCTAGGGCATCCATATCTGACTCAGAGGAGGACCAGGTAGCACAATCACAAAAAGAAGTTCAAATTTTGTCTCTGCACCAGGTTCTCCATTCCCTAGCACTTGCAGAACCATTCCAGGAAACCATACCTCAGTCATACTAGAGCAGATACGCCAGCAGAGAAGTCACTGACCCACAACAGACAACAGGCCTGAACTCAGAGTCACATGCACACTCACATTGTCTGACCATCTAAACTAAACCCCTATTCTCATTTCCTAGGAGAAGTAAAACCTGCACCCACAAGGTGTCTGAGGCATCCAAATACATTTTGACTTCTGATGTCAATTTTCTTGGAAGTCAACCTGCAAACCACACAGCCCAAAAGCAGGAACCCTCATCACTCCCTGCTCTTGTCTCAAAGATTTCTGCTCACCATCTCCTCCCTCTATTCCTCAGAGGCCAGGTTGTGCTTTATAGCTTTTCAGCCTTTAACCCTGTCTAAGGCCCAAGTGGCAAGCACAGGTGTCACCACTAATCTCTGTCTATCCAACGAAGCACTTTCTTATGAGAACCTACTGACCACTTGTATGTCTGCAGGTAACACATGGGGCACCATTTCATTGCTTTGGCCTGACTTCAGAGCTGCCTTGATGGCTGCCACCCTCCCAGACAGCAATACCCAGAAAACATTAGGCATATACAGCAACCTCACACGAAGTCAGAGTATGCATAACAAAACAGCTCAAAGCAAACTTGTGAGCTTGGTCATATATGTGGCTATACAAATGGCATTATGTTAACTGGAGAGAACCTTTTCCCCAGCATTTGCCCTGCAGTAAGAGCCCTCCTGGTTTTACAGATATGGAAAGACCACTGCTCGTTCCCTGTGCAGAGTCCTTCAGTATCAGATAGGGAAATCAAGTCCCTTGACTTTTAATCTGCATATTCTAATGACAGCTATTCTCATACTTTGGATGTATTTCAAGTGTTCTGTAAATTATTAAGTGCAAGTATTGCAATGACACTGACACTGCAAATACCAGACAACACCTAAAACCAGGTTAAAATCTTAGGTCTGGACATGGGTGGTTATGTTGTGTCTGCATGGCTGGATGTAATTTTTTTCAAGCTGTTATTGCTGCAATCACTGCTATCAACAAAAAAAACCAAAACAGGATCATCAACTCTACAAGCTTTGATAGCCATGAAAGAACATGTTAATAAATTGGGAGTCCTGTGCTGTCCTCTGAGTAAGTATGTGGAAATCATGATATCACTGAACTAAGTAAGGACATCTAAAAGAAATTCTTGTGTTTTGTAAAGAAATATGAGAGGCTGATATTCCTTGCAAATATTCCCTCCTGTAACTTTAAAATCCATCAAAATTATCACCTTGGTACTCCAAAGAGAAGAGGGATTTCCTTCATGCTCAGTGCCAAAGCAAGAGGCAAAACGCCACACAGCCCTGGGAACTCCTGAATTGCCAGCACCAGAGGTTCATTGATAATCTCTGACTTGCATATTATGGTTAATTTTAATGTTTCATAACCATATCCTCTTTGATCTGCACATCTTCCATAGGCAGTTCTGTGCTTTGAGTTTATAGGAACAGCCACTGCTTCAAGTAGTGTAAGAGAGAACTGATTTCCATTACTTACTCAAAAAAAATACTTCCAGCAATATCAGTCATTGAAATAAAAGCCTTGTCATCCTTTACCCATTGTTTAAATTCCACAGGTGATCTACTATAAAAAGAAGAGGAAGACAACTAACTTATCTATTTTTTTGTGCTGGACCCTAGAAATTGAACTCTAATTAGGGGCAGACAAACCAAGCTATTGGTTTAGCATTTTTCACAAAACTAACTTCACCACGACAAATATTTGTTTTGGTGTGGTGGATTTTTATTGTTGCTGTTGGTTGGTTGGTTTAGGTTTAGGATTGATTGTTTTCAGAGAGAAATCAAGGAGACATCAGATTTGGTGTTACTAAGTCACTCATCATCTGTGCAATCACTGTAGTTATGCACGTGGATTTGTAACTGCAAGCATCCCTTCTCTGGTTTTAAAAACACAAATGATTCATCAAACACCATTTAAAAGGCCTAAATAATTCCACAGGGAGTGAAATATTCTTCATGTTTACTTGCTGCTTTGTGTCTCATGTTTTTATTACCCCATTTCAACTAAGATACAAACTCTCACCACTTTTTCTCTTATGCTTGGGGCATTCAAAATTTCCCCCTTATGGGTTTGTCACTGAGAACATAACTGAACTCCTGGCACTGACTTTCCTTCTGCAGAGACATTCTTTTGAATTCTGTAAAATTTATCGGAAACTGTCCTACAACTTCTAAACTTACTGAGGAACCCAGGCAGACCAACAGACAAGGGCAACACAGTTGTGTAAACCTCCTTTTCCCAGGAACCCTGTCTAAAATTCCTGACCTTGTTCTCCTATAGTGTTATGGCTGTAACATTTCAAGGTTCACTCAGTGCCAACAGCTACCCTTCGCTGCCTGCTCCTTAGAGGGGAAGCATTTCTTTGTTCCTAGGAGGAAACTCCACGCTAAAGCAGCACCTGGCAGCACCACCCCTGACCTGACCCTCTGAAGACTTTGCCCTGTTTTCTGACAAAGTCTTACGGGTACAACTTCCCTGAGACAGGCCATGGAGATAGACCACACTAAGCTTTTTGGTTTCATCTCTATTCAACTTCCACGAAGCTCATGGCTGCTGCTGCTGCTGCTGCTGCATTCTCAGCTCTGAACAAGAGCAGCACATTATGTTAAAGAACACCAACAATGAAGCAGCTCTGACTGATCCCATCTGTAGGGGCAGGTTTTCCTTCTCCCTCTGCCCCACTTTTACTGAAATTCCCAAGTTCCAGTGCCATCAGGTGCTGTTTCAAAACAGCACTAGGCACACTCAAGGCCCATCCAAACAAAAAAAAATGTACTGCCGTGATTTACAATGCATCAGGCAGCTACTCAACTCTTGTAACTGGCTCCCCTGAGAGCTCTTTTGAAATGTGCATGAGTCAACAGACTGACAGCAAAGCACAATATGCCATCACCAGGCATTCATGGGCAGCCTCACTGTTTCTTCTGCTGCACATCTCATTCTTCTGTCTCCGGTATATCTCTTTTATATCTCCCTCTGGCTCTGTCAAAGCAAGTTACACTTTATTAATTTGCTGTCAGGTCCTTTCATACTGCAGAAATTAAATTAATGAGAAGTGTAGCATCTTTGAATGCTAGCAGAACTACAGTCCATGGAAGTTTTTCCATAAATCTGAGTTAGGCCAAAGTCTCACTTCAAAATCCGTAAGACCATCTAAACCCCAACTGTGGCCACTTGAGTAATGCTGAGTCCCCCATTTGTTCAGAGTCCCAGGTGATCTTTTGCTTATCTATCTTCACCAACACCTGCTTGCCTTGCTGCTGCCTTAAAGTGCTCCTGACACTGGGCCACCAACAAGTCTTATCTTGTACTGAATTTTATATTTTTGAAGGATAATGGACATTTCTGTCAGGGACACTGTATTTCTGAAGCAGCAGTTAATAAATCGTTTAGCCACTTAACAGAAGGTGCTATTGCTGAAAATAATCATCAGCATGACTTTCTTAGCAGTTGTCATGTGTAACATGATGGTATGTGGACATGAAAGTCTAAAGTTGGTTTGAGAGTGAAAAGTAGTATGGCTGTATTAGTGCAGTGTTCCATCAACACTAAGCCTTACATCTTGCTAGTTAGTGAAGCAGGAATGCCACAATGACAAGATCATACTGTTACCAGTGCTCAGAGTTAATTTAGCATGGCATGTGTCACTTGGACAGGACTTAAATTTTGGCCAGTCTACAGAGAACTTTTACAGAGGCTTATCATTTCCCAGCAGACATTGGCACAACACACACACCAGAGTGATCATTTCTGCTAGGCATTCCATTCATTAAGCCTTCCAAAAATAATACTATTGTTACCAAATTTGCAGAATAGTATCTTCCATCTGGACGTGCATTATTATCATTATTAGTGTAGTAAGACAACAAGGAATATAAATAACTAACAGCATTGTGTGCATATTTACACAGGTGTATGCAAACAGTGCTTAATGTCGTCTGCTTTGTATTTTCTTCAAAGATTTACACCAACAGTGAAGCCTGGGAGAGGTTATTGTATTGCATATATATACATTCAGAAGCACATGCATATTTGTTAGCTCAGAACATATCCATACAAACAGAGCAGTATCAGTGTGAAGTGCTGGGTATCTTAAGGCAGCAAAGAATATGAGATAAATACATTCCATGTTATTATTCTTTTTGTTTGGTAGGATCAATTATCATGTTTTCATACCAAGACACTATATAAATTAACGTTGTTACTATGAAGTACAGCAAGAAACAGTACAGCACTATAAGAAAGTTTTCAACTTAACAGCAGTTTTCTCACAGTACTTAATCTCTAGAGCATAGAACAAGCTTTAAACTTTTGCATTAAAAAAAATACTGAGTAACAAAGTCATTCAGCACTCTTATCTGGAATGCAAAATAGCTGTTAGAGTTTTAATCTTTATTCAATGTAAAGCTATTCCATTTCTAAACACCAAACAATTTGAAAAATCACATTTTGGCAGATGATGCTTACTACCACCAGATTAATCACCAAGCCAAGAGTACTGTCATTTACATAATGTGACAGTGATAATCTTTATCTTTGTCTCTCTCAAATATGTCGTTTGTGTTAAAGAATCAGATAAAAAACTTCAGTTCAAAGCGGGAAACTAAAAAAATGCCCTGCTCATGGCACATGGCTCCTGTTACCCACAGGACAATCACTCACAGGTGAGCACTTCTGTATTTTAGCATGACTTGAGCACATTATGATAACAATGACTAGGTAGATGTAGGTTAACAATTTGACAGTATACAGCTATATAGTGCTCTGTGTCCACTATAATTTACTGTAGGCATACATGATTTATCTAATACTGAACCAGGAAGCAGTTTTTTCTAGTGAAATGAGTGAGAACACACACACTGGTACAATATCAATTACTTTTCAGCCAACAAGTCAAAAATATGTAAGGGGTTTTTTAAACTTTAAACATTTTTGGTTACATGTAAGGCTAAAAGGTTCTGTCTTCGAAGGAGAAGTTAGTCAGTCTTAAACTAGCATGAATTTAAGAACACAAATGCTAGCCAGAACCTTGCTACATGCAGCTTTCCTAGATTTTGTGGCTGTAGGCACATTTGCAAGAGACTGAAATAGATTAGCACCTCGCAAAATTGCAAACAACAGAAAGACTGAAAGGCATTCGAAAGGCTGTTGCCTTTTGTTACACTTTTCAGGATTAACCAGTTAATCAAACAGTTCCACATTTGAGGTTTATCTCTGAACAGCTCAAGTCAGGCAAGTCATAAGACTGTTAGCATTCAGGTGATCCAATTCCAGCTCCTCAGGAGGCAAACAAACCTACTTGGACTGATCACATTTTGTTACACTTCATGAGGGGTACAGAGGTGGAGTAAGTATAACAGATTCTAATATTTGATTGTAGTAGGATGGTAGCTCTTACTACACCTCTTAACTGCAATGGGAAGCAGAAAAACATAGATTTTAGTGTCTTAATAGTTAATATACACAGAGAGCAGAAAGCTCCATGCAGGCTCAGAATGTCAGCACCACCAAAAAACAGCATGCATTCCCATTTCTCTCCTCTGCCCAAACCTCCTTTGTCTGCAAACATTCATGTTTGGGGTTTCAAAATCAAGCACTGACAACTGACATTTTCCTTAGGAGAAAAAGTACTGAGGGTGAAGGAGCAGAAGCCCCCATCCAACTGATGTGATCCACTCCAAAAAACCAACAAAACCTTGATGAAATTACTTTCATTAGACTGTCTCTCAATCTCTTGTTACCTCGTAATGTTCCCTCTTGTGTGGGCCACATGCAGGTTTAGTGATCTTCCTTGGTGCCCTAAATCATAACTGCAGGCAGGCAGTCAGTCCTAAACCATCACAACATGCATTTGCCTGAAGGAGACTAAGGCCTCAGGCTGTGTCTAGGGTTTTATAGAAAGATAGTGGATGCCACACCCAGTACCTGTCACTTGAAAAACCTTGCACAACTTCTTCCGGCAGTGAAAACTTAACTCCTGTCTTTTGTGATCAAACACCCTTTTCACCCAGCTGAAAAGATCAGCTCACTACTATCACTCATAAGACAGGCACAGTAATCCCTAATTCTACAAGCCTCTCAAGCAGGCATTGAAACTTTTCAATGGACAGAAATGCTCAGTAAATTATAACATTAACAGCTTATTTATATGTTCAATTGAAGAAGCTGTCCCATAAGGCTGTAAATTTGACTGGTCAGTCAATCTCACTAACACATCCATAATTCTGCAAGAATATTCTGTTTGCATTTAAAACCACAGAATGGCTTGGGTTGAAAGGGACCTTAGATATCATCTAGTTTCAATCCCCCTGCCATGCACAGGAACATCTTTCATAAAGCCAGATTGCTCAACACCCCATTTAGCCTGGCTTTGAGCGCTTCCAGGGATGAGGCTTCCACAGCTTCTCTGGGCAACCTGTTCCACGTTTCACCACAGGCATACTGAAGTACTTCTTCCTAATATCTAATCGAACTTGCTCTTTTTTCAGTTGAAAGCCATTCTCCCTTGTCCTATCACTACAAGCCTCGTAAAAAGTTAATCTCCAACTCTACAGTTGCACTAATTTTAAACTGTGTAACACTGAAAATTAACAAAACAATAACAGCAGCAAAAACAATCAAGTGGATGCAAAACCTATAGGTGTACAAATCAGACAACTTTGAAAACAAAGCTCCCAGAATATATTCAGAGCAGGTACAGCAGAGACAGCAGTGAAAGCTTTTTAAAATTCAGTATATATATTTTAAATTCAATTTAACAGTGACCTGTCATAAAATCCTACTGTTTTTTAATTAGTCTGAATCCCTTTCAATCTTTGTTGAACAAGAGGTTATGTACCTGAACAGTTTTTTCTGTACTATTATACTTCAAAAATAACACCCACATTTACATTCTGCTAAAAAGGCATGGAAATTCTGCAGTCCCAGAAGGCACTCTTATTTCCTACATAAACCTTTCACCCCAGTGACAGGAAATGGTGACAGTGTGTCTTTAGCAAAAACTTGCTATTTCCCAAAGTATTAAGATGTGATTCCACGACTTCCTTCGGGTTCACAGGTATAACAAATATTCCAAGTTAGATTTTTCTTCTAAACTAGTGATATCATTTATTCTTCTACCAGGCAATTAGTGTATATTTCATTCACTACCATTACATTTTTTATCCTTCTGGAAGTCAAATTTAACCTTGTCTTGTAAGGACAGAAATAACTTCAGAGACAATGTTCCTGAAATACAATTCTTAAAAAACAAAACAAACTTTAAGTGTAGACTCAACCAAGCAAATATTTGGCTAGCCATAATGTTATTTCCTTTAGAGTAGACTACACTAAACAGAATAAAAGTGCCCAGATGCAGCTATTATTCTTTTAAAAGAGTTATTTTGTTCAAAATTAATATTCTACCCCGAAAAAAATACTAGCTAGCAAGTGCAGATAACCTTTAGGCTTTGTTTTTGTTGCTTTATACAGTGATTTTTGTACAGTTAGATATAGTTTGCTGATGCACAGCCCTAAGTGGAGATTGTCCAACTAAATACTAGACTAAGTCAGCTAAGCAAGGTCACTCTTGTTTTGGGTGTCTTGCAGTAAACCTCCTGCCTTGTCTTCCTTCAGTATGCACCACCAGTTTATGGTAAAAGCAAGTTAGGCATCCCACAATTAAAACAAAACAACTTAAAACTACTTTTTTTTTTTTTTGGTCAGCTGTACCTGATTTACCTGCTTGCCTTCTTACAGATAAGCAAAACCTGATTGCATAAATTGCATCCACAGTTTCGAATTTCAGGAAAGAGGGATCTGTTTCCTTGCATGCCCCAAGTTTTTGAGCTAAGCCGAGACTGTCAACATCATGCCATTTGTCATGCTGATCTTGTTATACTCACTTGTGTACTACAAAAGAAAACAGAGCCAGAGCACCCCTCTTAGACAAGAGGACAAAGCAGTTATGAGATGTGCCTGTGGTGGACAGAAATTATAACTTCTGCATCACTGAAAGGAGTACATGAGGTCTGTTCCTGTACTTTTAAGCTAAAACCTGAAAGGGAAGACTCTAACTCCAAGCAAGATTAAACTTACAACTCACTTTTTTGGTTTTTAATCTTTAATTTTACACAGGGATTTGTCTTCAAACTATGAAAACAAAACTTCATTTACATTAATGCAAGTTTCACAAACCACTTCCCAGAGGAAGCTACACGGATTTTAGTCTCAGAGTGGAAGTGATTACACTACTTAGGAAGTTTCTGCACTGTCTTATAATCATAACTAACATCACTGAACATACTTATACTTGTCTCTACACTAATACTACTATTCTATTTCCATATGCTTATGCACTAAATGCAGACATAGGGGAGGGCCCTGTGTAGATGAGGGAGCAAAGGGCTGGCACAGGGAATTGTTGAAGGAGGCCCCAGAGAGAGACAGCACTACAACCTGCCAGAGCAGCCACTGCTCCTCTTTGCCAGTAAATGTCTGAAAACCCCAGTGGCAAGCGCAGATCACTCCAGCAGCTGGTCCTCATCAGGGATCCTAAGTGCTACCCCTTACCTTGAGTGCATCCTAGAGTCCTTGCTGAGAACCAAAAGCTTGCAAACATGATGCTGTACCAGTCAGGAATCATTATGAGTCTATGTAAAGAATTCCTGAGGTTTTTGCTCTTGCTTGATCTTTGATAACCACAAGAATGCACACAGAAAACAAGTAAAAAGTGTGTTCAGGTTGCATAGTCTATTATGCAGAAATTCTGAAATCTTAGAATTGTCTTCATGACTTAGATTTACCCTTTCTGCCCTTGCACAAAGGCAGCAAAGGGAGCTCTAATTGTGAGAGTACAGCCGGTTGATATAATTTATTCAGATTTTAAAAAGATTTTAATGCAAGTTCCGTGCAAGGAGCTACTGGAGAAACTAAGATACTGCTAGGGAAAAAAGGCAAACAAGTGTCATGGATGAATATCTGGTTGGAGTAAGTGAATCCAAACTGTAAGATTAAATTTTATTTTTTTTTATTATGACAAAAGGTTGACAGCAGGGTACTTCTGCATCCTCTACTTAGTCCAGTGTTTTTTAACATAATAACTCTGACTAGTGAGAGAGGGAGAAATAGGGACAGGTAAAGAATAGTGATGGAGTCTGCAGATATAAAAAATGTATTTGGGTAAAGGGAGATCTGTGAGTAAGTTCAGCGTGACTTCTGTTACATGAGTGAACAATGCAATGACAAAAGATTCAGCACTGATATGAAATCATGCAGAAGAGAAACTTCAAACAAGCTATATAACCTCCAAAGCTGGTAGAGCCCCCCACTCAGTACACAGCAGCAGCCAAAGATAAAGCCTAACATGCTGGATTCCATAAAAAATAGGCCAGGGAGTAAGTAATATCAAATACATATATATTCTAATCAGAGGCATAAGCTTGTTTGAAATACTGCAAGCAGCATAAGTCGCCTTTACTGAAAAACCAAATACTGTAGGATTAAATACACTTGGGACAAAACCAAGGCAATGAGCAAAAGTTGGGAGTAATTCTCATAGGAAAAGAGTGACAAATTTTCTGTCAAAAGAGTGTCATGCTGAAAGTATATAAAATAATGAATGGTACCAAAACATGAATTTTTGTAGGATTTTTTTTTTTTTGTTTCAAAGCACAATAGGCTATTAAATGAAATAGGTAAGAAAAAAATGAAAAGAAATGCATTTTTATGTAGTTCACAACTCAGCGTGCTACTCTGCCACCAAATGCCATTACAAAGTTTTAATTCTATGAAGATATTAAACTTTTATACCAGTATAAAGACTATATGGCTAGGTCAGTAATAAAATCTGAAGTTCTATTAAACTGTTCCTCCAGTGCTTGTATGGAACTATTAAAAACTTGGATGGGACATTTTTTGGAAAACATTACCTCACATCTCTCTTCTGTAGCCTCTCCTTTTCCTCTGATACATTGAAACTAGTCAACATCATGGATTAGAAATGGTGAAGAATAGCTGTGACCTACAGCAGTGATTCCTGGTTTTCCATGCACAGATTTATTCACCTGTTGCATTGCTTTATTCTTACTGTCATAGGCATGACACGCTTAACTCTGTGCTACTTAATTCTGTTCTGACTACAATTTAATAAATGTTATCACAAACATTTAGATGACATCTGAGTGTCAATGGATTTATTTTCATAACAACTTCGGGAGCGGGGGGGGTGTGTGTGTGTGTGTAAAATGTTATCTAGTTTATAAATGGGAAACTGGAATAAAAAGACCAAGATAACAAACGTCCACAAGCCTGATTTGCCTAGGTCCTGGTTTCACAGAGTACTTCCTTTAATAGTTTCTAAGTTCAAAGCATTGCCTTGGAGACTTCAGCAGTTAGGCAAACATAGTCCCAGCACCTCAAAGCAAAGCACTGGCAAAGTAAGAAACATACAACGAGTTGTGCAAGGTATCACACGTGGCAGTGTGACAGGACAGAAACATGTGCACACCACCACTGAAAACTGATAAACCTATGGCATTGGACAATCACAGAGTAATTAAAAATCTAGCCCCTCCAGTTTAATTTCTCTCCCTTTTGGAATCCAGTTTTACAAACACTTACAGCATGTCTGTGCAGATGGGTCCAGACAGAGCTGAACTTGCTCCAACTAAACCAAGCTGTTCCAACCTGTTGGCACAGACATATCTTGATGCACATGTACACCACTACCTACCCAAGGAGCTGCACAGATGCCAAAGTTGCTCAGTGTGAAGCAGTTTGAACTGCTTGTGAGATACAATTAACAGTGCTGATGCAGCTCCAGCACATTAAGTAACTCTAAAAACACAGCCTGACGAACACACGAAGGGAAAATAAAAACTGCAGAAAGTTACATACTGTCTTCCATACTTTCTACTTCTGCTTGCAAGCAGCAGCCAGTACTTAGACACATGATCATCTTACAGGCCACCACGTCATTTGTTATAAAATCAAATTGATCTATCCATTAGATTTGAGCTGAGGCAAATCACCTGCCCTCCTTTTAGGTACAGCCTTGTTTCAGGTGTGTTGAAGCTTTACAGGCAGAGAAAGTTGTGGGGGTTTTCTTGCACTGCACCACTTTCTTGCAAACTTTAACCCACTACCACCTGGAACACGTATCAAGAATTTTCAGGTGGTAAAGGCAGCCAAAATTTGTGGACAAACCTGAGATATTGCCCCAGGCAACAACCTCAACGTGAACTGCACTAACCCACTTTCAGTCTTTCCCATCGGTCCCAACTATGGGTATACCCCTCCATATCGCATCCATGGAGTAACTTGTTTCAAAACAATGCCTCTCCACACATTTTCTACCACGGGAGCTAGGAAAGAACACCCACTGGTCCAGTGCCTACTCCTACTAGCTAAAAAGCTGCCACGCAAAGTCGAAATTGATCTTTTCCTAGAAAGGCTGTATCTAAAGCTCTTAAAAAGAAGAAAAAAAAAAAAGGTAACTTGAGCTCAGTGTGAAAATAAATCTTTATTATTTTTCTCCTTATAAAAATGACCTTGCCAAAGAAGAAGAAAAAAACCCAAACAACTCAAACAAACCTCTAAGAAAAAAAAAAAAAAAAGAAAGGAGAAAAATAAGGAGAGGGAAGAGCTAGTTTCACAGATTTGCCGGCGGTCCCAAGGACAATGAGCAGGCGTGAGGCGGCTCTGGCGGCACGGAGAGAGGGAAATCTCTTCGAATCCTTGACGTGTCTTTTGTTCACTTCCCATAATTGCTTTCTTGGCATGACCATTGCCCGGACGCTCGGAACAAGCAGTTCGAAGAGCCAGCCCTCACAGCTGGGAAGCAGAGCTTTTCCACAACAAAAACAAAACAGTAAAAGCCAAAATAAAGCCATACGGCGGCGTGCGCGCACAACCCCCGCCCCTGAGCCACCAGTCCCTCGGGGGCACGGCTCGGGTGAAAACACCGGTCCCGAGCGAGCCTCGTCCTCCCGGGCTGACACCACGCGGGGCAGCAGCACCGAGTTCTCGCACCCCCTGGACTCAGCCGGCGGTGACACGGCGGGAAGGAGGGGAAGGGCGGCGGGAAGGAGGGGAAGGGCGGCGGGAAGGGCGGGCGGAGGGCACGCGGCCGGCGGGCAATGGCCCGGATTGCGCCGCCGCCGGCGGGACCCCGGACCGCACAAGCTCCCGCCTGGCGCGGCGCTGGCCCGCGGCGCCGTCCGCCCGTCAGTCAGTCAGTCAGTCAGTCAGTCAGTGTGCCGCGCCCGGCCCGCCTCGCTGACCGACAGCCGGACACGCCGCCCAGCAGCCGCTCAAGGGTCACCCATCCTGGAGCGAACCTCCGGCCCCGCAGAGCAGCCGACACTGCGTCCTTGTTAAGTGGCGTGACTCACCAGCTGCCCTCCCCCATCACACATCCCCCGTTCGCGATGTAACAGCTGTTTTATCTCCCGCTGTAATTACGCCACATAAAAATAGTTACAAGGTACTCGGGGAGGGCTTTCTGTTAAAACGCTGTTGCTTCTCTTGTGCAGTAAATGCGGATTTGTGCGGATGCCTGCGCCGCCGGGGGGGTGTAGGGTGGTGGGGAGGGAATGATCCCTGCTCTGCCGTAGGAATCCATTATTTCATCAGACGTTTAAGGCGCCTGCTGCTCACCCCCGCGTCTGCCCGGCCGGGAACAGCCCCGCACGTGCCGGTGCGGGAGTGACACAAACACGCTCCCGTGGAATAAATGCACGCCGCACCCGCACGCCTGCTCTGCGGCCAGGCAGCTTCTTTTACTTTCCACGCCGAAACCTTTGCCCGTGACACTTGAGACCGCGGTTGGGTGTTCTGCACTTTTGATTTTTTTTTTTTTTAACCTGGTTTTGTCAGGGAGGCGGGGGGGGGGGGGGGGGGGGCGGAGTGCCGGGACCCGCCGCTAAGGCCGCCTGTGCCGGGGGAGACCTCTCCACCCCGTCACGCTCGCAGGGAAGCTGGAGCGAGCTGCTGGTGGGTCCCGCGTTTCCCATCCCAGAGGAAAAGAAACTTGCTGCTGCAGAGCGTGCTCGCCCGAGAGGGATGAGTCAAACTGTGAGACTTCTCTCTTTTACAGCTGCGATCATGTGCCGCAGCAAAATCTACCGGGCTGGGGAGGGGGGGAACCGAAGGGGAGAAAAACAACCTTTTACGAACTGATGTAAAAATAACCGCAGAAACGGGGCTCGCCTTCCCCGCGGGGGTGGGTGGGGGGTGTGCGTGGCCAGCATTGGCCAGGCGGGGCTCCTTCAGCACGACAGGGGATGGGGGGGAACAGCCCCCGCCGACCGGGTCGCTCGGCTGTCGGGAGGGGGGCGCCGGTCTTTGGAAGGCTCCTTTCCTTCCCCTGCCGTACGTACTCTCCTTTCTTCTCCTCTATTCACGCGAAGGAGTGGGTGGTTCGTCCGGCAGCAACAGGAGGAGGCTAGTCAAGGGCAGCTGTCAAAATCTCCCCCCCACCCCCGCCTCTTCCTTCTCCTCCTTCCAGTTTAATGATCAAACGTCTGCCTGGAAGAAAGGCGAGGGAGCGGGAGGCACGGAGAGCTCCCCCCGCCGCTGCTGTTGTGTGTGCATGAGCGAGCGGGTACGGGCGGACACCCCCCCGTTCCGGCCGGTCCCTCCCCTCCCGTCTGACAGAGCCTCAACACCCGGGAGGGGAGGGAGGAGAGAGGAGGAGGAGGCAGCCGCCGCCGCGAGTGCCAGTGCAGCGCACGGTTACTCTCCCGTACTCACTGCGGGGAGGTGGGGGAGGGCGGGCGCTGTGTACCTTTCTCTCCCGTGCATTTCCTCACTTTAACAGGCCGGGGCCAATCGCCAGCAGAAGGGAACAAAGGGAAGGGGGGAGGGAAGCCCACCCCGGCCGCACCAGAAAGCCCCTGGGGAGGCAGAGCCCTGCGGCTCCCGCTGACAGCAGCGCGGCCGCGGACCGGGCGCCTGGCTCCGCGGCGGTGTTTCTTCTTTCTTCATCGACCTCCTCCTCCTCGCCGAGCTTAAAGGGGGAAAGCAGCGTCCGGCGAAGGGAGAAAAACTTGGGTCGGTGCGTGGGGTGTCCGGCGATCGGCTCGGTCCTCGCGATCAAGATGAAAAGTAAAAAAGGTAGTTGTGATGGGGTGCCGGGACAAAGCGGGGTGCCCCGCGCCCCTACCCGGGGTGGAAGGGGGAAGGGGGGGCTGTCGCTAAGCCAGCCGGAGTCCCTTTGCCTTCTCGGCCGTTTTGTCCCCTGTGTGTCCCCCCTCCCCCCCCCACACCCCCTGGCCTGTATCCCGTGGAAGATTGCAGTGGATGCTCTGCTCCCAGACAAAACATGCGGGGCTGTTGTTTGGAGGCGGCCGTCTCTCTGCGCCGCTGGCTCCCTGTCAAAAACATGTCCAGCCGTTCGCCTCGTGTCCTCCGCCAACTTTTGTTCGCGCCCCCTCTGTCGAGCCTCTTCCCCCTGCCCTCCCGTAAAACACTTTTCAACTCTTTTCCACACCGAACCCCACCGTTCCCGCGAGGGGAACGAGGGTGCGGGTGGTTTTCCCAACTTGGGGCGAGGAAAGCGGGGCCGTCCGGCAACTCTTTGTTCGCGGGGACGGCAGCGTGGGGCTAAGGCGTGGGGGGGCATCGGCGGGAGGGCTTCAAACGCCTTCCACGCCCTCGACCGCCTTGTTTTGCTGAAAGTTGAAGCCTTTTCTTCCTTTTATCCCTTAAAACAGGGGAACGAAACAAGAAGTACAAAAGTTTTGACTCAGGGTTAAAGGGAGGGAGACTTCCCCCCCCCCCCCCCCGTAACCATAAGGCGGTTGAAGTTTTCTTTGTGTTCACTTCCAAACAGCCAAACTTTACGGTTAGAGGAGCGTTACTCATCGCGCTCGTGGTGCTTTAAGTGCCTTTAAATTAGTGCTTGGCCACAAAGACGCGGAGCGTGCTTTCGGATCTAACGCTCCTGCGCTGGCTGGGAAGAAGTTCATAGCAAAGCAGTGTCTGTTCAGTTGCGATTTGCCAGTCGGCGGTGTGGCTGAAGGGTGTTTTGCATTCAAAGACCATTAAATGCTCCGAAGTGGAGGGTTAGAGGGGAGCAGTGCGCATGTTCAGTACTCCAGAGTTGTGCTGTTTTCCCCCTATTATGCATTCCTGCGGCTCTGTAGTAAAGCAGCCTCTCTCATTGTTAATATCCTTGGAGCAATTAATGCATATGTAGTTCGTGAAATCATTGGGCTGTTGCAGACATGGTGTGTGCTAATATGGTTTGTAGCCCTCGTCAGAAGTTTTTTTTGGACATGCCACTCGGCTAAGAGGAGCGCACACAAAGGGAACTGAGCTACAAAGGCGAAGTTTAAAGAGCAGGCAGGGTGGTGTTGAGGAGCGCAGCGTCCTGCGGGAGCGGAGTGGGGCTTGATCCCAGTCACAGCCGGAGCTGCGCGCCGAGCTCAGCCCCTGTGCCCAGAGACAGCAGCAGCGCTAGCTTTTAAATGTTTCAGCCGTCTTAGGTAGGTCGAGAGTCTTCACCCTATTGGGAGCAGTTTGTGGTTTGTTTTCCCCCCCCCCCCCGCCTTTTTTTTTTTTTTTTTAATATAGTTTCGCTGAATTAATTTAGCCCAGTTATTTTTAGGACATTCCTATGCTGCCTATTTGCTCAGCAGTGGTGAGCTGGTTTCCTGTCTGCTGTTGCTTCCATTGTTCAGACTTCTCTCCCCGAGGGCAGCGGCTGGTTGGTGAAATACCAAGCTCCCTGCACTTTCAACTGTTGTTCTTGCCACCCCCGAAATAAATGCGTGTGGAAAACGCTGACGTAGTTTCTAGGTATGCATGTGTAGGGCTTTGTGTGTGAGAGTGTGTGTGTAAGCTCTGCTTTGAGGATTGCAAATCCTGGGCTGAAACAATGGAAACAATGAAAGGTGACAGGCGGGAGGGAGAACTTTTGAGAGGGGCCATGGGCCTGGGGTTTGCGTGGCACAAATTAAAAGGTGAGGAGACAAAGGCGGAAACTTTTAAAAAGATGTTAGGGCTAGGGTGCCTTTGTTTTAGTAAAGGTTGGGCTTGTACTTATTTGTGACCTCCTGGCATTTGAAGCTCTTTCAAGAAGTTTCAAAGAGTGACTTTGTTACAGATTTCTTGCTTGCACTCCTAGAAAAATCGCGTTTAGACGAAAAAAAGTATAGTACAGCCAAGTCGAGTTGCTTTAGAAGTAATAGAGTGCAAGCTGTAAAGTACAGAGGAAAACAAATAGGCTGGTTCCTCAATTATGAAACTCATTCAGAGGAAAGAGGTGTTTTTTTTACTGTGGAAATTCCCTTCTGTATCCTTGTAGTTCTTTGCCACTTATGAATAAGTTTAAACTAATTTATTTTTTGTCGTTGTTGTTTTTAAAATTTGCATTATATTTTAGGTTATTTTTGTATGTGTCTCGAGTTTTAAATTTTTTGTGTGTGATGCTGTGTTTTTGTTGTTGGTTAGTTTTGTTGAGGGTTTTTTTTGTTTGGTTTTTTTTATGCTTTTTTTTTAAGCTAGCAGACTGTGGATTTAAACCTCAAGACTCTTCTATAGATAGTTTCATTTACAAATAATAACGTGATAGCAATCACATGGAACCTATTTGGCTTGTTAATGAGCTGATTTAGAACACAGTCTCGCAAAGGCACAGGCATGTGCTCAAGTTTATACATGTGAAGAATCTTACTGAACTTGGTTACAACAGGATCGGGGCCTTAAATAGGAACTGGTTGTGTTTATCAGTGCTCATAAAAAAAAAAATCTCACTTAAGAAATTCAGAGAACCCTAAGAGGTGGGATGTTTTCTTTAAGGTGATTTTTGTCCATCCCCTCTGTGGAGGGCAGAGATTGTTCCTTGTGGTATACTTTGTCCTCTTTTGAATAACAATTGGCTTCTGCCACTTCCTCTGTGAAGCTCTTCCTCGACACAGTGGGATAGTTGTTTTTTTTTTTTTTGTGCCTTTTTCCCCCCTCATAGCCTAAATTTTTCATTTGCTTAACTATTTGTCTCAGCCTCTCCAAGTATTTGTCTCCCCTTCAAAGTATTTTAGCACGCCTTTTTAAGCGGCAGTAGTTTGTTTTGAAATCAGCTTTAGTCATCATTGTACTTTTACTCACATTGTTTCAAGCTGTCAACTAAAGGTTGGGTGTTGAGCCTAGACTCCACATCCTAGGTGTAATCTTCCCTGAGCTGATTATGGGAGGACGTGTAAAGTCTTTGGGCTGTGATATAATGCAACAGTGCAATCAATCATGTATATGACTTCAGCTGGGAAGCCAGGAGGATAAAGTAATTTATAAAGAAGGGATGCTGATCATGTAGTCCTTAGATCATTAATAGCGTGGACCACTCTTTTAAGTGGCAATGTGGAAGTGAAGGATTGGGATTTTTTGTTGTTTCTCAGACCTCTCTGCAAATGAACTTGTGCTGCTTTAATTTTAGTTCTATAAAAGCAGGATTTTTTTGTTTGGATTAAATGTATTTAGAAGGAGACATAAAATAGCCTGGCCCTAGCCTTCTTTTAATACAAAATAAATTAGTAGGTCAGCTGGGGCTACTCATCGTGTCCACAGGCCTTTATTCTGGGTGTAAATAACAGTAAGCCAATGGTCCAGTCGTGGAGCGTGGCCAGGAGCCTTTTCAGTTGGGCCCTGTTAAAACAGGAAACCAGCAGCGAATAGGCTGATTACTAACAAGACGGAAAAACAAAGCTGGGTTGTAATCAGCAGGAATGCTTTAATGAAAACAGAGCCTTGACAGCAACAGTGTGGCTCCTGCTCTAGTAAAAAATATCAGCTGGGGTAGTGCGAGATTTCTAGCCATGACTTCCTGTTGCTGCTAGCTCTGTGCTGCGCTGGAGAGATCTGCCACGAGTTCAGAGGGCTGATCAGCTATTTAAATGAGCTCATTTAAATGAGCACAAGTCGTACTATACTGGGTTTCCTGCTTAACCAAAACCTGCTTTGTGTCACTAACTTACTGTGTCAATTAATATGACACACTAAGCCAGTGGGTCAAAGGGCTGGCTCTGCTGGTGACTCATTTCTTGCTAGGTAGGTTACGGTTAGTCAGATGGCAACTTTTACTTTAGCAAAAGATCTTGCTTGAAAAGGGAGAAATGTTTTTGTACTGCCGGCTTGCAGACAGTATCTTGTAACTTTTCTTTTTTCTTCAGGTGAAAAAAAAAGCAGCAGTTCTAGGAGAGGTTTTGCTGTCAAGTCAGTTTTCTGAAATGCAGAGAGGTGTCCATGGCGTCTTTTATAGTTGTGTGGTAGATCCTGGAAAGGTTACCTCCGATTGGGTGGTGCGTATCTGGAGTCGTTTTTGTTATGCCATGTAAATACTGCTTGCAAAGCATTAGACATCTAACTTTTTCATAGGAGTAGTTTCTCCTTCCCTCTTGTTTCCAGCCCTTGCTGTTTGCCTCTCACTCTTTTCCAAGGTCTTGCCTTACTGCCCATTATATTTAAAAACAAACAAAAAACCCAACCCAGTGAAGTGCTGCAACAGTTCTGGTTTCTGACAAACGAGAACAGCGCACTTCAAAACATTGTCTGAATAGCATGGGCTAGTTTTAGCTAGTTTTTAAATTCAATTTAAAAGGGCTGAGCTTCTTTGCAGAGCTGTCCTGTTGTCTGTGCAGGATCTTTGTTTTCAGAAGTGCTCCTCATGGCTCCAGGAGCCCATGGTGCAAGGCATGTTCTCAGGCCAGGTTGCAAGCATGACAGCACTTTCCATGAAGCTATGACAAAGTGGTTTCCTTGGAATAATTTTAAAGCAAACTTTTGACATACTTTCTACATGAATTAAGAAACTGTTTAAATCATTTGGAGTTTATCTTGTGTTGGTTATTTAAATATTGTCCTATTGTTCCTGTTCCATGACTGGATAATTTATGTAGCTAATCATCAGATGAAAAATTTGGTGTGTTAGTTTGGTGTTTGTCAGTTACATAAATCAGCAATTGGGAGAATGAAAACAATACCAAGTAAGTTATTGAAGTAACTATGCCAGACAGATTGCAGATTGATCATGCTGTTGGGAATGCTTGTGTATCAAAACTGCATTTCAAATTGGATAACTTAAACTAAGGATGTTCGAGCTATTCATAAACAGGGGAAGGAAAGAATAATTTACCATGTCAGCTTTGGCTGAAGTTTGGAAGTGTGAGGAAAGGTCCTTCTCTGTTTCTCTCCCTACCCTCCTGCCAAGTATTAAGGAAAACTTCCACAGACATACCTTCTATCTTTCTTTGTGTGGTGGTGGAGGCTTTGGTGGTTAGTTGGTTATTTTAAAGGGCTTTACTTCCTTCTGTGCCTTTACTTATGGATATAACATAGTTTTATATAGTTTAGTATTTTCACAGGTACACTTCTTGTCATTTAGGGCTTACTTTGTTTCCTTAAATAGAATTTTTAAATTATGGGTGGTTGCCCACATAAAATTTTACTTTTGACATTGAGTTGGCTTTTACTATCAAGGTTTTTAGTTTTGATGTTAAGAATGAGAAAGTTTCTTCCTTTCCACTCCCTCACCCACCTGATCTAAGTTCAAAAGACAAAAAGATTAGGGGCTTGTTTTCCTTCTAGTATAGTTTATAAACTGCTTCTGAAAGCCAGTGTGAGCGCACTTGAAATGACTATTAATTTGTACAAGCTGAACATGGGTAGTATCTTATTTGGACTTGTATACAGCTTGTAAGATTCCTAAAATTCCTGGTGAGTTTAACCTGGTGAGTACTTAAAGCATCGTTTTCTTTGTGTTTTACAGAACTAGTGACTTGTGTATCCTACCAGAGGAGTAGAATTGTAGTCTTCCTAACTATTGAGTACTTGCTCGTTTGTTTGATTTACCTACCTACATAGCTTCATGTTACTAGTAGTGTGGTATAGATATATAAAGGGATAGTCAGATTTTGAAATCTGTTCCTTCCTTTGTGTTGGAGGGAAAAGGTATGCAGTTAACTTGTACATTTGGAGCCCTTATAATAAGCATAGCACAGAACACGTTTCCATGGATAAAAATATGAGATGAAAACCATGAAGTTGAAAAAATAGGATAAAAACTGGAACATTTAAATGATCACAGTTCTTTGATACACAATGCAATTAAATGAGAGTCCATTTCCTGATAAACCGGTGGACTCTTAGGCACCTGGTTCTTCCCTCTTTCTGCACTTTCTTTTCCTTCGTAAGTGAAGATCTCCTTAGGGGTGGGGACAAACAGTTTTTCCCTTTCTTCTTTCCTTCTTCCATTCATTTTTCTTAATAGATATAATTATTCATTTCAAAATCTACAACCTGTCCCTCCCAGTAGGAAAGAATTCAGCATGTTAAGAAGTAATTAAATAACTTACTGCTTGCGTTAGGTGTTTTAAGTTCTTGCTTATTGACCTTTTTGCCCAGCCACTGGATAGTTACCCTTGAAAAAAAGCGCTGGATGCATACCATAGCAAGCAAACTTGGACAATATTCTCATTAGATAGAAGCTATCTGATAACGTGCAGCAGATAAAAGGTTGCCAGGGGAACAAGAAAACGAAGGTTTGCAGAGAAGAATTCTTTTAGGAACGGATCATTGGTGCTACTTTTTGTTCAGCTGACAGAAAAGCTGCAGCATGACAAGTTAACGCTGCAGGACAAACCTCCTGTTCAAGAGGCTGTAACAGTAAAGACAGTTAATGTGATATAAAATGTCTGTGCCGTACAGTGCTGGAGCCGAGTAGTTTATGGATTTAGGAGGCTGATTGTTCTTGTCTTACAATTGTAGGTGTAGTTGCAATATCAGGCAGTGAAACGGAGGATGATGACACTATGGATGTTCCACTGGATCTTTCCTCATCTGCTGGCTCAGGCAAACGGCGGAGACGTGGCAACCTGCCCAAGGAATCTGTGCAGATTCTTCGGGACTGGCTTTACGAGCACCGATACAATGCTTATCCTTCAGAGCAAGAAAAAGCGCTGTTATCCCGACAAACACACCTTTCCACACTACAGGTATTTTAAAAAGTCGTTCTCCCTTCTAAAGGAGCCGTTCTCTGTTTTGATTCACCTGTGGTCTAGTCATGGATACAAATGTTTACACTGCATGTGAGATTTCCTTTTTTATTGCTCCTCTCTTGGTGATGGCACTTGTAAGGAGAGATAGAGATTGATGATGTGTTACAATGATCTTTGTTTATTGGGAATAACACTATTTTTCTGGGAGAACGGACAGGCACAAATCGGAGTATGCATGCTAATTTTTTGCAGAATCGTGCCCCAAAAGACATAAAGTGTCTGTACAAGGTAATTTATTGTGAGAAGAATGTATTTCTTTTTCAACAGAGATTTTATGGTGATAGATGCACAACTTAACATGTAATTCTTCACTTCTAAAATCAGCAGCTTGAGGCTCATTCCAGTAGAACATGCACATATATAATTATATGTATGATCACTGCCATTAAGATCAGTGGAACAACCTATATGGGATAGAGCTACTCAAGGGTGTTAGTACAGGTATGGTGAAGCTTTTGTGTGATTAGTTTGGATTCTCATCCTGGGATACCACTGGCATCTGTGAGGTCTCTTGGATGCATCATTCTCATCTTCTGTGATCATCTTTGGTGTAATAGCTTTTGACCGTTGCTGCTTCCCGTGTTGTTGGAAGGTGGCTGCATGAGAATTTGGGTAAACCAGGGTTTGGTTTTGGGAGCTGCTAAATAGAGAGCGCTCCTGTTGACTCCTGGGCTTTATTTTTCCATATTAATTCATTACTGCAAATTTCATAATTGGCTATAAAGTAAAATTTTCTTAATGCAATTTCATCAAGAAAACTTCCTTTAGGTAGTAAAAAGAAAAAAGACGTTAAACTATAAACTATCTTGTATCACCCAGGAAACTGGTTGATATTTAAACAAGGACAAACTTAAATGAGGTAATTCATGTTATGTCTGTCGACACAGTCAGTTGAACAAGGAAAATCAGTAACTATTTGTGGGAGGAGTGGCTCTCTTCAGAGAGAAAAGGTTTTCCTGTTGTTAATTAACCTAAGCTAGGGAACAATAGCCAATAGGTTAATGTGTGTGCACAGAGTTAAAAGCTAAACCCCTAGTTTGGACTTCAGATGTCCCGGGGCTTTCTGTAACAGGAGCAGGGAGTTGGTGCTAGAGCACCGGGACAAGGGAAGGGCCTTTGCCAGGCGTGTCAGAACTTGTCAGTAGGTCTCTATTTTGTTGTGCAGTGAAGGAAACTGCTTGGAGGGATTCATTAATCTAGCCATCCGCTCTAGTGACACATAGTTGGGAATGAATGAAGGTATAAATTAAGATGTCATTGTGTTCCCAGGTCTGCAACTGGTTTATCAATGCACGCCGCAGGCTGTTACCTGACATGCTGAGGAAGGATGGCAAAGACCCAAATCAGTTCACTATCTCGCGGCGAGGGACCAAGCTTCCCGAGGGCGGCCTGGTGGAGTCTGCCATCAGCACAAAGAACTACATTCCCTTGCTGGAGGAGACTGCCTTCCTTCCCGCTGCCGCACCGCTTGGCAAGACTGTGTCCTCTTCCAAGCCGGCTTCCCCGGGATCAGTCCTGGCTCGGCCATCGGTGATTTGCCACACGACTGTGACTGCGTTGAAAGACGCCCCTTTCCACTTTTGCCAGCCAGCTGATGTAGGCCAGACCACGGACCTGCAGCAGCCCCCGGCCGGTGGCTTCACAGATAACGCCCTCTCCTGCCATGAGGACGCATCTAAACTGGGACCTGGTGCAAACACACAAAGTGGGCTCTTTAACACTCCTCCTCCAACACCACCAGACCTTAACCAGGATTTTAGTGGATTTCAGCTACTGGTGGATGTTGCACTCAAAAGGGCGGCAGAGATGGAGTTGCAGGCGAAACTTATGGCCTAAATCCCCTTCCTTCTCCTTCCCCGTTTTGTTTTACCAGGCAGGGATCTAACAGCTGTGTGGTTATTGTCACCCACACGATATCAAAAGACTTCACTGCATTATTATTATTTTTTTTTTTTATTAATCTTATTTGCACAAGGGGATTGCTGAAATGAAGCTTCCTGTCACTGAGATGGTCTTCAGTGGAATACGGTCATTCCAAGAATTATAAACTTAAAGCTACTGTAGAAAGAAAGGATTGTGTGTTTTGTTGGGGTTTTTTTTAATGTTTTCTTTGTAGATTTTTCATAATGTGAGATGTTTCCCAAGATCATGTGATTTGTTTTGTTTCTTTCAGACTGTGCAATATCTAGTAATGATATAGAGTCTTCTTATCATTCCTATGTGGAACGGAATATACCAACACGCTGTCTAAATTTTCAATTTTTTTAACAATACAAACTTTGGATGATTATGCTTTTTTCCCATAATATAATAAAATATTTTCTTTAAAAGCGATGCATACAGAGTATTTTGTTGAATGCAAGCTTTGCAAAGAACACCAATTACCCTTGAAATAAATCGAAGTGAGAAATATTTTTGAGCTCATACTGACTTTGGTTGGTTTAGAGAGCTATGCTAGCAGTTGTTGTTAACCAGATGTTTAAAAGAATGCTGAAAAGTGGGCCAGAAGTTACCTGATTGTGTTCTGCTATGGTGAAATTTTTTTGAGTGGCCAAGAGGAGCTATGTAGGCAACTCTGACTAAATTTCAGAGAAAAACCTTGGGCCCCTCTAAGAGTTCCAGCTTTTGGCTCCTTGCAATATTTTAGGGCTGGGAAATGTGATGGCCCATGGGGAAGATCTGAAGATAAAAGGAAGAGGCCACAAGAGGGGCTGGGACAAGTGTTCTTTGCAGATCTCTGTGATGCAGCTCCTAGACATGACTGGTGACAAATTTTGATGGGGGAGGGCAGGGGCTTCTACCCTTACTTGGACTAGCAGTGACAAGGTTTTTCCTCAGTAATTCTAGTAGACTGAAATAAAGTAGGCTGTATTGCATTGAAATCTGAGTTCTGGGAGCCAGATCTTTGTGAGATACTTTAACAGGTGGTTGGCTAAGATTTAGAAGAGATCCCTGTTGTATTGGGGTGTATTTTTGCCAGCAGAATCTAAGTTACCTTTCAGAAAAGGACTTTGCTATCAAAATGACTTATTACTGAAAAATGTGAAGACTTGCAGCTCACATTTCAACTTACTTGAATGTCAGTCGCCCACCCTTATCCTTCCAACAACAGTGAAATAAGAGACCTCCAGGGTAAAAAATTGGTTCCGGCTAATCCTTAAAAACAAACCAGTTGTCTGTTTGGGATGTTGGGGGAGGGCTTTGAGAGCAGGAGAGTTGGTGAATTTAAGGATATCATTATGAGTAGAAAGAAGACTGCAATATTCCGACCACTCTGTGTATGCGTTCTGTTTTCTGTGGCCTTTATTGTTTTCTAGTGTCAGAAATACTCTGTTTGTTCTCTGGAGTACTCTTTTGAATTATTTTGAACTTCTGCCTTTCTTGAATATTCATGTTTAAAATCAAAATGGCAAACAGTAAACACTGGCTTAGTTATGACTGGATCAGCTTTGTTAACACAGTTATCCTAATATACTGTATGAATATTGAATTATTTTTTAAAATACTTTGAAAATAAAGCTGGAAAATAATTTTGAACATAGAGATGGCTGTATACTCTGTCTTTAAGGAATTGCAGGTGAGTACAGAAGAGCTTTGTGTAGTGTCTCTCTGGACACACTGTACTTGATACTTCTGAGCTATTTTTCCTGGGACACCTGTGTATGTATTATTTGGTTAGGCTTTTTTAATGACTAATTGTAAAACAGAAGTGTACTTTTTTGTAACTGTGAGGTTCATGTTGAGGGAAAAGTTGGTTAATAGATATGGTTTTGTGGAGTAGGTGATTTATCTTAAGGGGTGCTACACACCCAAAGTGGAGTGTCATCTTTGATAAAGCTTTGGAAGATGCCTTGTCCTTTCCTGTTCTTGCAGGAAGGAATGTTCTTGCAACACTCCTTACCCCCATGCTTCAAGCACTGATGAAAGAAAAACAGCCTCACAAATATGTTTACATTGTTTGATTTGAATTGCTCGACACTTTCCTCTTTTGTTTCCTTTTTTCTAAGTAGTTTGTTGGTGTTCTGTGGGGTAAAGAAAAAGTAGGGCACTCAGATCATTAAAGGGCATTTTCAGAGATCTTTACTCTTCATTACTTTGCTCTTTAAAATAAAAAATGTCAGCAAGTTTAGAAAGAAAAAACTTTGCTGGTTGAGCTGACCAGTTCTGTAATTTCACTATAGCAGCTGCAGTACTGAAAATGAAAATAGAATGCAGAAGAAAGCTGTTGCTATTCAGATTAACAGTTTTCATTGAAAGTAAAAGCCTGTGGTCTTTCTGCTGTTTTCATTTACCATTATGCCACACAAAGTGGCATTAGTGTAAATGACCACCAAAGTCCTGCCTGTGTGATGAGCACTGCATTTCCATTTTGCTGACTGACTTACCCCAGGAGCTTCACTGGTGACCACTTTTGCTTGAAGCCAATTATATACTTCTTAAATTATTACTTGTGCTAAGGTTACACTAGAAGTTCGGCTGTAGTCGTAAGTCAAACGCCTGTGGCTGAGTAGCACCTGACACCACACCATGTAAAAGCTTTTCCCTACCCTGAGGTGTTTAACTTAGAGGAAGAAAATGACTCATATTTCGTACCCACTAAAATGTCTCAAAAGGGAGTTTCTGCTTTCCTCTAATTTAGCACTGATAGTTTTGGTGCAGGCTACTGAAGTTTACCTAAATCTATTCTGAGCATAAACCTGAAGTAATTTTAGATAAAGTTATCAAAGGTAGGTAGATGTAGGGCAGTGGGTGGAGCTAGGATCCAGAACTGAGTAGGAGTCCTAGTAACAAACCAAAGCCTTCACGTGCTGGTCCCACATCCCTGGTGAAGTAAACAAAAAATTTTGTTTGTGAAACTTGTTTTGCCATGAAAAAAAAAGAAACAATGAGACAGCATGGGTGGTTTTGCTGTTCTTGCAGCAGTGATAAACCTAATTGCGAAGCAGTTTTGTAAAAAGCCAACCTCTGACTGAAAACACACACTACTTTGGCTACTCCAAAGCTGAAGGGAAGGCACTGCCATGTGTTATTGGAGACCGTGTGGCCAGCCAGGGCGTCAGCGAGCTAAGAGGTATGACAAATTCATGCCAGGGAAAACAGCTCACACACAGGCTTCGTCAACCTTGTTTTCATGGCTTTTGTGTCTTGTAAACAAGTTGTGGCAGCTGCATGTGATAAATCTCTGCGCCAAGCAAAAATAATTACAATAGGGAGGGAATCTTGAGCCTGGCGTCGCTGCCTGCGTGCATGGAGGGGGTGGTGTCTCGCTGCCTGTTGTGGAGGGGGGCTTGTGGTAACCCACATGTCTCCCAGCCTGTGCCATGAGGTCAGCGTGCATGGCTGTAAAACCGTTGGAGCTGCAACAGCTGGCCTCGTGCTATGGGGGAGGGAATGGGGCAAGGAGAGCTGGAAGCTGGGCTAACTTGCATGGCTGCACCCTCCCGGGCGATGCTGGTTCTGCTAACCGTGGGATCCTGCTGCCCAGGCAGAGCGGGGGCATGCAGTAACTTCACTGGAAAAGGGGAAGCAGGAGAAAGTAAGCAGCAACCAGGGAGGGACAGTGTGTGTGGTGGGGAATAATCAGTTTTCCCCTTGGAGATGAGGTAAGGCTGCAGCGGGAAGCCCAGCCCACAGAAGGTGCAGCGCAGCTGGGAGTCCAGGTGCACCATGACCCTGTTTAGTGTCACTTTTACACCTATGGTATTCAGGCCACTTGCAGTTAACTGTGTCCTGCCTGTCAAAGTCTCTTTTCATTTGCCGTTTTTCTTGCAGCGCTTATGCAGGTTTTTTTAAGAACCCTTGGAGTACTTTGTACTTCTCTTTAAAAGTGATTTAGTGGTTTTTTTTTCCCTTTCTCTACTTGGCATCTTGCAATTGTCAACTTCCCGCCTGGCTTTTTCCCAGTAGGGATTACTGGCACAAATACAGCTCATGTTCACTTTTCAGGACATTACTTGTTTTAAGTCTCCTGTTCATCAACTGCTGGCGTTGTTACGTCTCTATCCTGTTTCACTGGTTCAGCGGGTTCTTCTCCCATGAGTTCCAGTGTTCAGACTGCAGGAGAAGAGATTAGATTAGCCACTCACTCTAGCAAAATGTCACTTAGAGCTGTTGCTGTTCCAGACATGATAATTGTACCCATGTGTGCTGTATGCGGTTCAGTGTCTATTCCAGTCCCTGTCACGACAATGAGTGCCTGCACTTCTGCACACACAGAAAATCACATAAACCTGTGCTAGCTACGCTACAAAGTAAAAACTCAGGCTGCTTTCTCCATCTACATTTTGCATGCACTCCTACTGACAGCTCAAAGCCATTTTGCTCACCCTTCCCTTTGAAAGTGGCTTTACTTGCCTTTAGACTCCTTTTTCTTTCGGAAGCTGAGGCATGAGGTACGGGACTATAACTGGCAGGAATCTCAAGTCCTGCTACACAGATTTGCAGAGCAGGCAGGCTTTCTCCAACAGGCCGACTTCACAGCTCTTTGTAGCGCTGCAGTGCTGCTTCATTGTGCAACATGAATCACAGTCCCTGAAGCTGACGCAGCCATGAATAAGTTGCATCTGTCTTCCAGCTAATCTGTGTCCCACTGGATAGCAGGGTTTCTGCCAAATTCCATGTGTTTCTACTGACAAACAAGGTGTTGATCTTTCAGCTGTTTACACAATGTGTAATAAACCTGTAAAAACGCACAGAGGTAGCAGTGCTTTGAATTGGTTAACTGGAGGGATGAAGGGGGGGGGTTGGGCACAGGTGGCAGATTGTGAGTTGAATGAGTGCAGCTGACAACCATCTAACCCTCTCTATTCTTGAACAGATTCTCTGGGACCACAGACCAGGGCTGTGGCTGCTTCCTTTAGTTACAGCCTATGCAGTGTCTGCCTTGGGCACCAAGCCCTATCTCTAGTTGTGTAACAACATGACCCTCTCAGAGTGAAGAACCCTTGTCTGGGCATATATAAACCCTGCATGTGGTTTTTGTTATGAGTCTTTCATCACATCATTTAGCTGATGATGAAGATGATTGACCTCACAACGACGAGCGCGGGTCAGTCCCAGAGCTGTGGGTTTTGCGCTAGGTATATCTATGTTTGCATGGCTTCTCGGAGTCTTTCCATCCCTGCAGTGTTGCCACACTGATGGGGAAATAATGCCCTGGAGCTCCTCCATCAGTGACATTTCACAAGTTGGCAGGACTCACCTTCTTTTTGGGAATACTCATTTTTATATGTAGTAGTACAGAAACAATTCTCAACTGTGAGGCCAGTAGTTTTACTAGTATGGTATTCAGTAAGTATACAGAGAATGTTTGATCCTGCCTCTGAAGTCCCTACAGCCTGATAGCTCTGTGGGAAATCATGTGTCACACACTCCATACTTGTTTCTGCTTCCTCCCCAAAACTAAACAGTTAGGGCCTGAGTGGCTTCCATTAGGGATAAATTATTTGGTTTCTTTAACTGGTGCATCCTATCTAGTTTTAGCATAAACCAAGTGTTCTTCCCTATCTCAACTTTTCCTCTGGTGTTCTAGCTCATTTGCAGGAGCAAAATTGTTTTTTTGTTGATTGGCAAATAGATTTTAGTGCTTCGCTGGAGGCTTTTGGCCTTTAGAAGCCTCTCCTCTAGAAGCTGTTGATGGAGAAGACAGTCTTGATCATAATTTGCCATCAGCTTATAGAGTTTATCAAAACACAATTTGTGTGTATGTATTTATATCTATGCCCTATCTACATATACTAGAAAGGATACTATACATGTATTGGTCCTGGTATTTATATTAAAAAAATAAACAATATCACTTGACCAATGTGAGAAGAATGTGATGTCCCCTGGCTTGCTTTTATGAATTTGTCTTGGAAATTGTTCTGGATAGCAGACACATAACTGATGGTAAGAATCACTAGAGTTCTGTAATTTTCCTGAGTCAGCATTCAGCTGTTTTTCCAGAGCCTGTAATTTCACTTCCTTTTCTAGTCTGGAATGTTCTGATTGCTTGACCTTATATCCAATGTTTTATTTTGTTTTCCATTGTACTTCTAGTCTGATTCCTTGTTTGAACTCTCCCTCTATCATTTCTCTCCCTGTTTGAGAGTGCTTACACAATATCATGCATAGTCCATTTAACCAGGTTAGAGATATTTTGACTAGTTTTGTACTGTTTTGAAAGGCATCTGCTCTCCGCTACTTCACTACACTAACCACAACAGCAAATCTTGCTCTGATGCAAACAGATCAACTTCAGTTCATGAGAGAAAGCACATTTTCCCTGTGTAGATAGCTCAGCTTTTTTCTAACTTCTGCTTTCTTTGTTGTGACAGGGGTAAGCCAAAGAGAAAAGCAATTAATAATAAAATCCAATGGGCATTTTCAAAAATGGAGGGATTATTTTTAGTTTTGAGTGGCTGGTGTTGCTAGTTTCAGCGTGCTTTCAGAGTCCTGGCTCTTCTGCCATGAGCCTTCTCCTGGTGAGGTGTGAAGCAGACATTCCTCTGCCAGCCTGAACTAAAAGGTTAGTTTAGGTTATTGTATTAAACCCTGCTTAGGCAGTTGCTTCATTCTTCATGTTAAATTCAGCTGGCTTGTGTTCAGCCAAGGTATTTCCAGTGATGTGCTGCCAGCTTTCTCCAAAGGCCTCCTCAGAAGTCTTTCTTCCTTAGCTGGTGGTACGTGGAAAACACCTCCTGTAAATATCTTGGTTTAGTGTATAGATTTGCATCTGCAAAGCGCATACTCTGTTGTAAAGCAATCAGTCCCTCCGCCTCCCTTCCCCTACCAAACATACCTTGACCCCTGCTACTGTATCCATGACACCTGGGGCAGAGGGGAATGTCCCAGTCACCCTCTGAAGGGAGAGTGACACCCCTTACCATCTCCTTGGACCCTAGGAGAAGGTGATGGGAATGCAGACATTCAGGTCTCCCCATGGGAGAGTTCACACTTGGTCCTGCAGCACCTTACTCCTTCACCTGCATGTGATCACGGAGTGCTGGTGGTCTTGGGGAGGGCAGCATGTGAAGCCCAGCTGGGTATTGTGCCAACACCCAGCAGCACTCTCTGAGTTTCCTCTGATGTGGCAGCGTGAGTTTAAATAAGCAGAAGGCATGGAAGGAGGTATGGGGGGCTGCAGCAATTTCTCTCATATTTACACTGATAAGCAACAGGTATTTCCGCTGTGAAAATTTTAATTTCCTTTGCTTTTGAAATGCAGTGATGCAGAAGCTCAGGTTTCCTTCCACGGGGTCAGAAGAGCAAGGAGGGCTGCATGGACCAGCTGATGCCTGTGTTGCCCAGACTCTCCCCATCTGGCAGAAATGACTCATCTGTGGCATGACCCATCCGCTCCGTGAGGCTTGTTGAACTCAGGGGGAGTTTGACTTCAGATCCACTATTTCCTTGAAGATTTGCCTTTAGTCCTTGCCTTACCCCAGCCCTAATCTGCATTTGCTGTCCAGCCTGGGCTGAAGTGGGCTGCCCCAGATGCCTGCCTTCCCGGCGCCGGTGGTTCCCTTGTTTTAGGGTGCGGGGAGCTGCCATTCAGAGCTGAAACTGCTCCCTCTACCTAGGGCTCATTACATGCCGCTTCCTCTCCTGCTGCCAGGGGCCTGGACAGAGAGCAGGGAAATCACATGCAAGGCGCTTGTAAAACCCTCAGCCCTGTCTGCCACTGAAGGAAGAACTGGCTGAGCCTCCCTCTCTGCAGGATGGACTTCCTGCCCTAGGAAATCCCCTGCTGTAAGGCAGCCCAGGAGATCCACCTTGGGGATCTGAAACTGCAGCCAGTCAGCACAGGCTGGGTACAGAATGAGAGCTATGGGTTTTTAGAAAACCCTAATAAAACATTTTGATTATACATAAGAAAAAACACAAGTGATCCCGCCTGCTCCTCAGCTCTGTGGTTTGCCTAAACTTACTTCCCTGGGATACACTGGAGTTTGATCTTTGAGAAATGATATCTAAAAAGCCCACATGTAAAAACTTAACTGTTCCAGCGTTAGGATCATAATTTGCCTTTGATCCTGTAAATTGTTGAACCACAACCCTAGTCGTTGCCCAAGGACTGCAGGAAATGTGCACAGGGTTATGCAAATCTCTAGGAGAGGGAATGTTTTGCAGGGGTGGGAGGAAGATGGCTCTTGCCGCAACTGTCAGTCTCTGGATTGCAGCTGAATAGTTTGGCAGTCCCCGCGCTGTCCCGTGTCACCCCACTGCCAGTTCCCACGGCTCCTACCCCTCTCTGCTCACTGTCCAGTTGTGCAAGTCTGGAGCGGCGAGCTTTTTTCAGATCTCCCCCTGTGTGCGCTGGTGGCATTAACAGGCAGAGTCTGCAAGCTCGGTCCTTCGTCTGCGTTTTTCTCCAAACCACCACTGCGAGTGCAGTGTTCATGTTTTGCCTCTAAATCCCCAAGACTTTTGACATGGGGATATTTGCATGGGTGGATCAATCTGATGGTAAGACACAAAACAATTTCTTTGGGAACCTTGAGGGGAGCTAAGCCTGCACTAGACCCCAACCAAGGCAGGACAACAGCAACAACACAGCAGGGACATGGCCAGCAGATGGGGAGCTGTCAGGCAGGACTTCAATTTTGTGTAAAATGTGAATTTTCCTCTTTCCCAGATTTGCAGAGGAATACTCAAACCCTTGTAAAGAGGCAGGTTGGGTGTAGTGTGGAAGTGCATCCATCATCAACACCACATTCAAAACAAGAGTGCTTGACGTCCTAACCATGGCTCAGGGTAACAGATCCTGATAAAAAATAAAAGTAGAGGTTCTTTGAGACCTTCTCTGTTCTTTATTTTTTTTGTTTGTTGTTTTTTTCTTTTTTCTTTCTTTTTTTTTTCTTTTGGTGTGTAAGCTAAGTGGTATGACACAGGACTTTGCTACTTTACAAAATTTACTTTTTTACTTTACTCATCAAAAGGGTGGGATGAGCCCATCACTGCCCAGCTGCCCTGGCAGGACTCCCCTGGCAGCCGTGCTGTGGTGTTGTGCTGTGCCGGGGCAGGCTGTGCCGCATCCAGAGCACAGCCCAGCCTTTTCCATAGGCTGTGTATGCTGCACAGGTACAGGGGCTGCGCACGTCAGAATGTGGGGCAGTGCTGCATCAGCTGGGCAGGAGTTTGTTTTGCTGTTTCTGTTTGGTTTTTTCACTTCGGTGATAATTCTTACCCAATGCACGATCTCTGCTCTATGTACTTTACTACTCCTTGTGATAATCAAAATCCGGCCCTGAACTTTTTCACTACAAAGGAAACAAGAACTTTGCCCCGTTGGCTGTTAACAGGGCATTTGGTGATGCCGCAGCCTCTTCTCACGTGCAAAAACCCCAAAAGTCTGTGGAAATCAAGGTTATGCTGATGACAGAACGCTTATTGTTTTTTTACCAGTGTGGGTGGAGATCAGGTGCTTTGACAAGACATGAAATTTTTCGTGTCAGGCACCCGACCGGTCGGTAGAAAAACCCCTTTAAACACCAGGACCGCCAATAACATGCTGTGTACGGCTCAAAGTGCAACCTGTGATGGGCTCAAAGCGCTGAAACATTAACCAGACCTTGGGCCACCATCTGTAGTTGCCGCTCGGTGCCCACACCATCGCTCCCGGGAGCGGGAAATGAGGGCGGCACTATTATTATCCGTGTGGAGAAAGGGCGCAGCGGTGTTTGCACAGCGCGGACGGAAGCGCTGGCGGCGGCCCCGGGGCGCTGGGCGTGCGGCGGTGGGGCAGCAATAACAAGGTACGAGCTTCCCCGTGCGGGCAGCAGGGAGAGGCCGAGCGCTTAAATCGCAGCCTCCGGCTCTGGTTGAGGTGCTCTGATGAGCACTGCCGCGGTGGTGGTGGCGGCGGGAGGCTGTCCTTCCATGTCCACTCTCTTGTTTGCAGGTATAACCTGCCTCTGGCGAAACCCCTGACTCTAAGCCTCCCCCTGACTCCAGATGAGGTAAGGCTTGTGGGAAGAACAAATATCATTCATGAAATTGCAGGCTGCACTAGCAGGGGAAAAGGAGAGTGCTAGAGCTGCTTCTGGGCCCGCACCTCAGATGGTTTGGAGCTGGGTGGTGCTTTGGTGGTGTTTTCTTTTTAACAGTGGTGAGGTGTCCTGGAGATCAGATGAGGAGATATGAGGAGCCAGAAAGCATTTCTGAGCATTCAAGTGTTGTAATCACCTTACTGCTCCCTGAGCTCAGCTGACACAGGAGACAGGTAAACATCTCCCACTGCTCAGGTAGATGACGGTACATAAATCTCCAGAACACCCTGAGGAATAACAAGTCTTTTGCAACTTTGCCTTTGAACTCTGAAGAAGTTATGCTTGCATGATGGATGGCAGCAGCGCCCAGCTGTATTCTGAGGCATAGCACAGCTCCCAACTCCCTTGCAGAGGTTTTATCCTCAGCTGGAGTAAGTGTACAGCAAGCTGTGCGTCAGTGCTGACTCTTGCAGCTGTAGAAACTTGTCATTTCATTTCCAAACACCAGCACCCTCAGCAAGGCACTTGGCCTTGGGCCAAAAGCCATTCCTGTAGTGTCTGCTCCTGCTATATACATGTGTGATGTTAACTTACCTGATTCCTGGTGTGGGTTTCTCCACAACCACTGCCACATATCTGTGTCTTGTCAGTGTGGCAGCATTGGGAGCAGCCTCTTCGATTACCAGGTCTTAGAGTGAGTTTACCTGAGAGCATGTCCCTGTTCAGCGGAGCAAAGTGATGCTTTGCCCTGCTTGTGCTGAATCGTTGTTACCTGGCAAGGGTTTGGGAACTGCGAGATCATATTTTATTGTAGCACGTTACAGCTGCAGAAAAGGTATTGGATTCTGGGTTTATATCAAAAGACTAATTCTTGATTAGGATGATAAAATATTTAGGTCTAGAACTTTTCCTTCACAGCAAAGTAAAGTAAATTGCTCTACTAGTAGTGGCAAAAGAAAGGACATGCTCATTTATGATGCTTTAAATCAGACAAATAATTTCTGAAGACAAATAACAAAACTGTAGCAGGGAGCTCTGGTGCAGGGCTCCTTCTTGGATTGTAAACACTGCAAGACAGAAACCATCAATATTTACACCGTGCTCAGCCCAGCACAGTGCAGCTTCTCTTGTTGGGCCTTTGGAGGCACTAATAGGAATATTAAATCACGCTGAATACCTTCTTGCAATATTTACAGTTTAACGATAACGAAACGTGTGTGCGGAATACTGTGGATTGTGACCATGCACCAGAACCAGAAAACCTGTGATGAGGCCAAGCCTTGTGATATGACCCCCAGCTCTTCCCCCTGCTTATCACACGTGCACTGCAGTGGTTGGGACCCTTTCTGGTGCTCCCAATATTCATCAGAAGCAACTTAGAAGGAACGATGAGAGAGTAAGTGTGTTACTGTGTGAGCTGTCACCAGTTGTGCCAAGAACTGTGGATTGAAAAGTCGGGGGGGAGAAAAGGCATTAAAAATACCACTGCTATGTTGCCCTTTGGGCTCACAGAAATGTGACACAGAGAAGAATTAGCCTTTTGCGGTTTCATGTTTCCCTGACCTTTTAAGAGAGGAAGAAAAAACAGATCCAACTTCTGCTCCCAGTTACAATGTTGGAAGTCCAGAGCAAATACACTGCCTCCTGAGGTGCTAGAGCAGAGTTTCATGTTGTCTATTGAAAAATCAGAGAGACAGAGAGAGAGGTGAGGTGTAAGATAATTTAACAAAAGCTGTGTGAGTTCAAAGATAAGCCTACATCCCAGGCAAGTGTAATTACTGGTGTTTGAGTGTAATTTTGGTGTTTAAGGAGACCCATTCAACCTGCTCTGGTGGGATTTGGCGTCAGTGTGAGGTAAAGCAGAAAACACGTGGCTCCTAGAGCACAATGCCCTTGTACCGTGTGAGTGAGGGATGTGCCACAGGGGAGGCCTCCTGGCCACCAGCACTGCAGCTGACAGCCCCTGGCAGTGGCAAGTCCTGCTGATGCATGTGGCAGGGATGCTGTGACAGCACCTGCAATCACACCACTCGACACTTGGGACGGCCTCGAACCATTAGCGTTAAGCTCACACGTGCTACTCGACATGAAAACAGTTCCAGTTAAAAATCATTTCCGAATTGTTATTTTGGCTTATGCAACTGTCGGCCTTTTTTTTTGTTGTTGTTGTTGACAAACAAAATCTGCTTGGATTATACTTTAATGACAAACTCTGCATGCTTCACCAGGTTTTCTTTGTTTTGGCTTGGTTTCCTGGTTTTATTTCCCACCTTCCACTAAAGAAATTTTTCTCTCAGAGAGAAAATACAGGAGGTGGGCTGCTTCCTACCTGAAATCCCAGCCTTGACTGGCAGATGCTGATAGACATGAATCATCACAATGAATGCAGTACAGCACACAAGCAGCTTTTTTTACAAGCACAGGGTTGTTAAGCAAAGGATGAGAAACACGTGGAGTACACTGCAGTTTGCTAATGTATGGCTGGGTTCCCAGGTCCGTGTACATTCTTGCAGACAGGCTGCAGTTGTCATGATGCTATTGCCAGGAAAGATGTAAACAAAAGGAAACCTCTTGTCAGTTGAAGCATTAGGTTAGTAATACAAAAGAGTACTTAATGGAGTCTTTCAGATCGATACATGCCCTCTGTTTGTCAAAGATGTTCTTTTATGTGTAGTCATACAGCCTCTTCGATGTAAGTCACCAGTTTTTACATTTTTTAAGTAACAGCAATATTTACTATGTGGTGAATCAGAGCGGCGAGCAAGATCATAGGATCCTCTTGCAGAGGATCACGACTTAAAATTCGTGTGTTTTAGGCAAAGCTCTTCTGGATTCACTTGAAGACTGACACATGGACATGTTTCCATTGAAGTTGCTACAGGTTTGTCTTTATGTATGCCTCTACTAAATTTTATAGCTGGCAATTAGTCTGGGATGAAGTCTGGTTTCTTTCCCAACACTGCAAATGCAATTGTGTAACTTCATTAAAATTCAAAGCCTGGTTCTTATGCTGGATTAAAACAGTATATAGCAAGATGTAAAGAAAAGTCACCCTTTAAAACTCTTCTTTCCCACTGTGACTGCTTACCTCATGGAAGCAGCAGCCATATGGATTACTTTTGGGTTGTGTTTAATCCACACCACATTCCCCTAGAGTTGCCACTGTTTCAATAGCAATGCCCTGCCCTGTTCAAGGCCTGCTGTCGCCCAGGGGCTTGTATCTCCCTGCCCTCAGCTGGCACCATGATACTGCCCTGGGGCTGATGCTACCTCTGGGGTTTGTGGAAATGGTGGAATTGTGGTCACGGTGGTACTGATGCACTAGGAAGGGATGTCACATATTTAAAAGCTGTTTACTGAAACATTGCTCCAAGGTGGGAAGGGATTTCCCCCTTCAGCTGTTGCTACAGGTGTGATTGTCCCACAGCATAGCAAAATGCCATCTCAGCTTTAGTGCATCATCTGTGAGCTGCCTGACCCGTATGATTTTTTTTTTCCCCTTTTGTTGTCAATTATTGACTGGAGAGATGAGGAATGACACATGCTTAAGTGCATCAGTTATCTCAATTTCCTTCCCCTTAGGCCTAGCTTAGCCAAGATTTACCAGAACAATCTACAAAATGAAGAAGTTCCAGTATTTTTTTTTTTTTCAGGTGATAGGAGTTTTCTTCTGAAGACTGACAAAAGGGCTGGAGCACAGTGAGTTATTATTACAACCACTTACTAAAAAAAAAAAAGAAAGAACATGCTGTAAGATAACAAGTAATATAGCCCAACTGGTGCAATGCAGTAAATTTTCAGTGCTACAAAAAAAATCAGGGATGATCACAGTCCTGAACACACACTCACAAAGCCATTCCAGATTGCAATTGTGAGCACCCAGAGTCAGTACAACAGGAGAAAGTAAGATATAGCATTTTAGGGACATGACTTTGATAATTCTCTAGTTTGAAGCCAGGGATAAGTGATAGGTTGGATATTCCCACTGGGGAAATAGGCTAGTTACATCGGAATGGGTTATCTTTTGCTATTCAACATCTCAGCACCCTAGTTACCATCTCCAAACTAAGGTGTTTGCCTCAGCACATGGTTGTTTACACAGTGACTTATCTTACCTTGGTGAGATATTTGATACCCATAAAACATCCATCACACTCTGTCCTACTGCTTTTCTTTAACTCAAGGCAAGGCCCATCCCTCTCCCAAAACCTTTGACAGCTTTGAAATATGGCAGTGTCACCGTCCATGTAGCTCAGGGGCCGTGCAGTTGTTGCCTTCTCCAGAGGCTCTGCAACACCTCAGTATTTCCCTCTCTTTGAACAGAGGTGGCAAAATCCATAACTGTTTCCATTCTGCTTGGCTGAAAATGAGGAAAAGCTCGTCACCCTGTCACAGATAGTTAAGTGAAGAATCAATATGATATGAAGGCCTCTGCACCAGGAGTAGCCCATAATAGGTGGAGGCAGTGTCACAACTCAGCTTGTTTTTTAATATAGCTCTTTTTTTTCCAGTTCTTTAGTGTGTGGTTTTTTTTCCCTCTGGGTGGAGCAGAGCTGGGGAGGTGATGACTTACCTGCCACAGCTCAGTAGATCGCAATCTGGAACTGGCAGAGTGTTAACACAATGCCCCAGCAGAGCTTTTCTGTCTCTAATTTCAATGATTATGTTGTTACTGGATCAGTGAAGAGAACCATGAAAAACACAATTACCAGGAAGCCCTGTTCCTTTGCTTGCCCCTTTGTCTCACTGCGAGTGGGGCATGTGAGTCACGGAGCAATAGAGGACCGGCTGTAATCACACGCACTACGAGAAGGGTGCTGTCCACCGATGGGACCCAAGCGTGGGAAAGCCTGGCTGCTGGCTGGAAGGGCCAGTCACGTCATGTTTTGCAGCTGGCATCCAAATGCATCCTGATGAATCAAGTGAGAGCAGCTACCTTCTTCTGCCACAACGGTGGCCAAGCAGCCATGCAGAAGAGGGGCTGTAAAAACCTCCCCATGTGCAAAAGCACGGGGAAGGGATGATGTTGTGTATAAACTTACTGTGACAGCACAGCAATGTTTTATAGGTCACTGGCATAGCAGCAGACTAAAGGGAAAGGGGATGAGTATCTTTCAGCTATGAGCGCTGGTCTCAGGTTTGCTCAGTGCAGGACCATGGTTAAGTGGGGCTGACCCGACCCTGTAACGTGATGCATAATGGGAAAAGAGAAATTCACTTGCTCTCTGCACTCCAAATCATGTATAAACCTATGACCTCAAAAACAAATACCAGTAGCAGCAGAGCAGCCAATATTTTTATCATTAATTGCTATCAAAAATGTCAGCTCAAAGTCATCAGATTTGATAGGCGAGCATGCTCCAAACTGACGGCTGAAGTGAATTATTTGCCTATTGCGTGATGCAAAAACAATGTCTTGCAGGAGAGACAGACATTGGCAAACAAACTGGCAACAAGATATGCTTCTGGGGAAGGCTTCTGATTTGATCTGGAAGGAAACATTGAGTATAAATAGGGATAAAGTTTACCTGCATGAAAGGCGGGGTTGCGCCATGCCTTGGACTTCATAATTCTGCTGGAGAACAGTGAGAAACATACGTGCTGTTTTACTCCCTCCGAGCTATCCTCATTACAAAAAGGTACCAGACACCTCAGAAAGGTTTTTAAGTAATAAAGCATTTTTTCCACCCCATCCCTGCTGCATCCATTTATCAGTCACTAACAAGCACATAAATTCCAGCATGTGAAGAAAAATCCCTTCATCTTGGGATTTTTCCCAAGAATTTTCCGTGCCCATGGATCTATAGCATAAATCTTTCTGGCCTTTCTGTGCTGAGGGTCTAAGCATGGGCAGAGAGTACATGGTGCAGCACTGGCACACTAGGTACTACAAAGTGAATCAGGACCTGTTCAAGTACCGGTATAACCATGAACATCATCATCCAGGACATGTTTCTGTGGGATTTGGTGACTGTCTTTATTTCACACAGTGGGAAAAAACCCCATCTGGATGCAGGATTCCAGTGAAGGGAAAGTTAGCTATGCCTGCCAGGGATCTCTTTTGCCCCTCAAAATTCAGACATCATGGGACATAAGTAGAAAATGAAAGGGAAGCAGAGAGGGGAAAACCAATCAGGCTGGGGTCTTCTTGCCACTTCTTTTGAAGTCCCCAGCGTAACTCCTGGCATCTTCAGTGGGGTTTGGCGGGGCTCCGTGCAGAAGTGCCTTTGAAGATTTTGCTAAGGCTCAAGGCCTTGATCATGGCAACTTTTATGCCTGTGAGCAACTCTGTGCAGATGAACACTTCCAGGGTGCTCAGCAGGATGCTTCGGATGAGACTTTGCAGGGCCGGTCTTAAGCAATGAGAGCTTAAGAGAAACATTCTGCTTGTCGTGCTTTTATCCTTGACCACATCAAATGAAATGCCTTGGCAGTTCTGGAAGAACGAATTTGCATTGAAAACCCACAGCTCTTACAAGCAGTGCATTAATTATTTTATTAATTTGCTCTTTTTACATTATGGGAAACATTCATCTATTTACATTTTCCTGTCCACACACAAACCAGATAGATAATCCTATGGAAACCCAAATCGTTAAGCCATAAAAACACTCTCCTCTGTCTAAAGGCTTTCAAATTTGTGTCTTTTGTTTCAAATCAAAAACATTTTAAAATCACATTTGGGAATGCAGGTAGGCCAGTGATTTACATTCTACTTAAAATATGCATTTGACCATTTTCCTTAAAAAAAAAAAAAAACCAAACTGAACAAAAAACTAAAAACCCCAATAAATTCACAATGATACAGTTTAAATTAAAGTGATAGTGCACATCAAAGCATTAAGGGAACACCAATAAATAAACAAATATATTACAAATAAATTATTTCTATTTACCTTTTCAAATATTAAAAATCTTTAATCCATTTCTTCATCTTTCTTTACAAAAAGATTATGAGAATTTTATGGAAACATCTGCAAAAAATATAATAAATACCTCTTTTTTTTTTTTTTTTGATTTTTGAAGCAGGAGACAAAACCAACCTTTTCTAAAATTTCCCCCAAGAAAAAAAAAACAACAATAGTTTAGTCCCAAAGTGAAACAGAATATAGGCATTTTTAACATACACTGGGCAGTTTAGACTAAAAACAAATAGTTACAGATTATACTAAAACAGATGATGGAGCAGATATATTAGCATTAGTATTGGTAAATGAGTCAAGTGGTTAACTAGTGGCATTCTAGGGGCAGAATTACTTTATTTTCTATCTTCTGGTATTGGCTGTATTTTTAATATTTTGCTAAAAAACTAGGCAAACATTATAATAACCTCTCCAGTGCCAAATGAATTAACAAGCATTCAGCTAAGAATAAAGTCATTTAAAATAGATACAAAAAATATTCTATGATATACAAATACAATAAGTTGTAATGTACAAGACTAGATAGTCTTCACTTTTCTGCTTTTTTAGGGGGGAACTTGCTGGATATAAATTTCTGTAGCCACTTGTCAACCAAAGTCTTAACTCATCTCTCATAAAACGTTCACAAAACTAAGTAAGTCTGAGACACAGTTGTGAATGTGGACTCTCACCTAGGTACTGCTTTGAATACTTCAGTACAAATGAGTTCCAAATAAGTAATACTTCCTATGACTATATATGCTCAAAAGTGGCAGTTGGCACTATTACATACTGCAAACACGGTGATGTTTTGTTGCTGCTAAAAGTTAAATGCAGTGTTTCAAAACTAGCAAATACACTGGTATTCAAACGCTTAGAGGGTCAAACCTTTTGAAGCTCCTGTAACACCAAGCACTCTAGAGTTACACTGGATTTCTGATTACTCTAGTTAAAAGTCTTTTATATATTAAATTATTAGCCCTTTTCTTGTAAACCACAGCAGTAAATATTTGTGCCCTGTTTATAAAGACATAGCTCAGATATCGATGGCTTTGAGAGGTAGCAAATTCTCTAGTGGTTTTAGTATGCTCTCATGAAAACACTTGGTGCCAGAACCTATTACCTCTCCTATTTTCTCGAATAAACTTAAATTAGCACCTGGCTATGATGTCATAGGAAAAGAAGCTGTCTGGCATGGTCTCGATGAAGAGTTTTAGCAAGAGCTTAACTTCTCGATGACGATTTTCAACGCTTTTTAAGTGCAAGCTGCAGAATTACGCCACATGTGCAGTGGGATTTTTCACTGCTTGGACTGTCCATACAGGTTGAGCAGCCATGGGCACAGCCAGCCAGCACTGGCATGCAGCAAGGGCTGCCACCCGTGCCTCTCCATGGTGGGGCTGTCCTGTGCCTGTGCTCACTGGGAGCAGAAAGCAGCCTGCCTTTCCCTCCTGCATCCCCCTGCCCTGGCAGATGGGGTGAAGAGCACGCAGGGAGCAGCAGAGGAGTCTGGAAGACGTCGCTGCAGGACTGCACACGTGCTGGGGACTGCACAGCGCTCCTCTGCCCACACCAGTCCTGTCACCCAAAGCAGCCCTGTCACCCAAAGCAGCTCACGCTAATTCTGCTGGCAGCAGCATGTGCCAGCTAGGCACGCGTGTGCGCACTCACACACGCTCACACGCACGCACACAACTCGCTTTCAGCAACATGCCTGACATAGCTTTCCTAATGTTGGCACAAGAGATTCCAGTAGCAGCGTGGTCGGCATTGTTCCTCATCAGAGGAGCTGGAGGACAAGATCCTACCCCAGCCAGAGGTGGCTGGAGGGGACAGACACACAGGAGTTGACCTCTCAGGCTCCTCTCCAGCCCTATTATCTGCCATTTCCGCCCACTCTTAATGAGCTACTTAGGATGCATATTTTTAGTGATTGCAAAACAATGGCAGAAGCCAGGGTAGGAAGGCTTGTCGTGAAAAATATTAAGTTCATATTGATCCCATAACTTGTGAAAAATAGTCTATTGTTCTTGTTCAAGTGAATACTTTATACTATTAAGAGGAGGCTGAATCAGAAATTTACTCCTAAATATGGACGGTTTGGTGATAAGCAGTCTGAACTGTAGCATACAACCAGCTGTGGATAGAGCAAAGCAAGCCTGGCCTGGAAAAGCATCAGAGGCTCCATGTACAGTAATTCACCTACAGGTGTCCGTGTGTGGCTGCGTGGACGTATGAGATTGGATGGTCCCACCGAGATTAAGACATCAACAAAACCAAGCTTTTTTCTTTTTTTTCTTTTTTTTTTTTTTTAACCAATATAATCCATACAATACAATACAAGAGGAATTGACAATACAGTACAATTTTAAAAATTCTTAATACTTGGACAAGAAAATCCTTCTTTTATATTATCTCTTCAACTGTCATTGCTTCTTATCTCCTTCCTTTTTACTCTTTTATTGCCTTTCAAAATAGATTATTTCCCTGGAAGATCGAATTTACAATCTTCTGCTGATTGAAATGTTTAAGTAGTGATTGATGAAATAAAAATGAGGCAGTTTGTGCAGCTGTGAGTGTGCAGGTATCTTTCCACAGGATCTTTTATATCCCTCGCCATCTCACCTGCGGGATATACTTCCACTTTTTCACCTGCCAGAGCTGTGGGGTTTTTTTTCTTCCCCCCCTCCCGCTCCCACCCCAGCTCCCTGCCCTTGTGTGACTCCTTAATTCAGGTGAAGATGTGATTCGGAGGTTTAGAATAAAGTGCGCCATCTGCTTTAAAAAAAACAGTAATAAAAAGAGGGGAATCCGAGTCATAGCTCCTTTCATCTTTTGTGAGGAAGACGGCAGAGTCCGAAAGGATCACCCTGCATGACTGAAAATACCAAAGTCCCCTACAGTTTGATATTGCTGTACACTGGGTAACAGACTAGCTTTAGGTCAACTAAAGATCATGAGTAAGTTAAATGGAGCATCTACTGTACAGGTGCATGGGTGTGTGGAAGTCTGAGCGCTGCATTTATTTGTTTCAAACAGAAAAGAAAAAAGGATCGTACTCGTTTACATGAGGCGAAGTGGCAGCATCAGTACATGTGACAAAGCATCGTGATGACATGGGCGAACCTTCAGAAAGCAAGGGTGATTAGAGGACATCTCTCGGAGGACCGACAACTACGCCACGGCAGTGGAGTTCACTGGGAGCATTGGGGCAGCTGTGTACAGAGAGAGGGGAGGGGGAGAGGAGGGTAGAGAGAGCGAGAGAGAGAGGAGGAGGTACAAATACTTCGTGGTGACCTTGAGCAGGAGCCTAGAGGGGCAGATTATACATGAGGCTTGTCTTGCCAGAGAGAGTCCTCCTGGTTGGATCCCTTCATAGCCTGGTCTGGGCTTCGGGGATGTATATCTCAATGCTTTCGGCGCTCTCGGTAGCTGAGTTCTGGCGGACCGATGCAGCGCGCTTGGCAGCCATCAGCCGTTTCCGGGCCTCTTGACGCTGCGAGCTTTCCAGAGAGCGTTCTCGTATGAGTGGCACCTGACCTTTCGATGGCTTCTTTGGCACTGGAGGAGGGACCCTTCTCTCCTGATCAAAGCAGAAGGTTAATGGCATTATACAGCTTCTCAGGGAAAGGTGGGAAAAACTAGGATATGTCAGTAGTTAGAACACACATTTTACCTAAGGTTTGTTAGCTCTTATCTGCCTTTCTGTCTTCAGTCAACTGGCTTTTGTGCTCAAGGGTTCATAAACATAGGGCAAGGGCAAAGGGGAGGGGAGGGCGGCCGCCGTGCTACTTCTCCTCGGGGATGGTGCTGCCAGGGCCGAGACCCCCACCGCTACCTGCTTAGTGCCAGGGACTAGGAAAGAGACCAAGCTCTTGCCACTGGCGTAGCCGGGAGGGAACGCTGCTCTCAGCAGAGGAACTCTGGAGAGCCCCAGCTCCTGGGCCACCCTCTTCTATCCGTGCATAGCGCTAGATGCTCCTGCAACACGGAGATGCCATGGCTTTGGCGTTCCCAAATGCAGATGGGAACTAGCTGTCTGCAGCTGGTGCATCAGAATAAGTAGCTTTTAAAAAACACCATATATTTATGTATCTATTTCGTAGCAGTTTAGTGTCTGCTCAAAAATCCCACACTCTGGGTCTCTCCGCCCAAGCTCACACACTCTGGCCTCGTGCTAAATAGGCATGAAGCTACATTCAGCTAGAAATAGAAAATCTGGTAGGAAAAACTTAAAAACAGTTAAGAGAACATGCATCAATCATCATGGTGGCAGCTAGCTCCAGATATGTGACCAACAAGGAGGACTTTTATGTATATCCTGGTGCATGTACACACACATACACACACAAAAAAAGAAAAAAAGCCAACAAAAAAAAACCCTCAGAGAGGGATCTCTCCCGCAAAAGAAAAGTGTATTCAGAACTGAATTTCAGGCGTCCACAAAGACTTTGTCAAGTTAATTAGATTGTCTTTTAAGTTACATCCCCTTCCAACTGTGAACACGGTCTCTGAGCGAAGGGATTTTATCACACTACAAAGGTCCCATTCTGCCCTTTCGTTTTCTCTCATGCTGCTCACAACAGCTTCCATGGCTCAAAATATAAAGGTGCTTAGTTACACTTATTCATACTTTGCTTTTTCTCTCCATCCAAAGATTAATCTATGCTGCTTAAAAAGGGCCCAGTGGCAAAGGCCAAAGGCAAATATCAATTCCGCAGAAAGTTTTTTCTTCCTTTTTTTTTTTTTAATCCTTTTTAAGAAAAGAGATCATCTGTTTCATCTAAAATCATAGACAAATGCTGTTGAAACAAGAACACAGTGTAATTCTTTAAAATCTTTACCTTCCTACTGTAGGTCCCTTTCTTCAGCACTACTTAACTTCCTTTAAACCGTTATAGTCTTCTTTTTGTTGGAAACTCTTTGAAATGTTTTTCAGAAGCAAAGAAAAGGCACATTTTTTTTAAGGAAAGCTCTCATTTCTTACTGCTGCAATTGCAAACACTCAGCCTACCCACTTTACTGTAAAAGCTAATGAAAGACCATATACCAGCATTTCTGTGCATGCATGTTTGGCATTTTAAACTTCCTTTTCTGATAGATACTGGAAAAAAAAAGAAGATAAGAAAATGACTTGCCTTCAGTACCTTGGGCTAGGAAAACACATTCCCATTCATTCCCCTACAAAACACACTAGGTGTGCACAAATGGTGTGAACATGGCACTCCTAAGTCAGGAATGAGTATTTAGTCTTGATTGGAGGAGGAGGAATAGTGCTACCAGCACTGCCTGTACAAGCTTCCTGCTGCAAGATTAACGGGGTTTGATATTATTATGGTTATTTGTCCAAAAGAAAACACCACTTTGGTCATCGGCAGCCAGCTGACCATAAGTTGGGGTAGCCAGGACTCCTGTCTGAGCCGCTGTACCTGTAAGTCATGCTCCCCCTCCTTCTGGTGACCCTACCTGTTGGCTGTATTCATTGCTATCAGACCAGTCACAGCAGAAATTCAGCCACCAAATTACATACCTATAGGAGCGTGACATTAGACCGTTGATTCCTCTAGGAATGGGTCTGTGTTCTAAGGATTTTCTGAGACATTTGTGTATTTTGGCTCACCCAAGTGCTGTTTGTCTTGAGGTGGATAGTGAGGAGAAAAAAAAAAGATGGTGGTGCCAAATGAGAATGTCAAGTGAAATGTGACTCACACTTGGAGATGCGGTAGCTTTTTATGGTGACAGAAGAAGACTACATTTACCAAAAAAAAAAAAAAAAAAAAAGGAAAAAAAAAGACCAAAGCTCCAGATGATTTTTATGTTACCTCGGGTAAACAACACTACCAGCAAAGTGAATGTGTTTGTGAAATCACCCATTTAAAAAAAGCCCCCCCCTAAAAAAAACCCAAACAAATGGACAAAAAAATGTAATTCCTTCATGTAAGATTTTGGAAGGCATATTTTTGATATTGCTGTTTGTAATCTGGCTATCAAAGTCAGCGATGGTTACAGTGCTTCCCTAGTTTTTTCAGTAACACAACCTAGAACTCTTGCTGTATGCAATAATATGAACCGTAAATGTGATTTATTTAATTTTAAGAATCAATATATAAGGCAGTTCCTTCCAACGATTGATCGTCTAATATGATTAAATGTAAAGCTTAACAAAGTACCACATTCCCATTATCCGATTCACAAAGACAGATTTGGTTTAAAAATATGCCTGAAACATATTACAGATAATATCCCAGATGATTATTATGTAAACATTGTTATTACAATGAAATTAATTTGATATGAGCTTCATTTCACATTTTTAACGTCAGCGCTGTAACACAGAGGCCTATTTAATCGGTCCAGTATTTGTGCAGGGTTTTAAATGAAGCATACAAAATCTACAGTGTTCTACCTTCTTGTCATGAGGATCCATCTGTTTCCAATTATTGGCCTTTAACTGATGAAGTTCATCAAATTTCATACTAATATTTTCTATGGACAACTGCAGCATATCCCAAAACCCTGCTAAATCCTGGGAGGTCGGCCGTGGATGTGCATTAGGATTCTGTGCAACAGAAGAAAAAAACATGTTGGCTTTAGTACTTCTTAATGTAAAGCATTTGTGCAAATGGTTATGAATCTCGCTAGCAAAGCAGTTTGAGCAGATCCAAGTGATGGATAAGACCCAGAGAGAGGAGCAAAGCAAAGCATTACTTACTGGTGGGTTTTATTTCGAGGAGTCTGGCTCGGTGTTGAGCTGCTGTGCCCTGCAAACCCCCACTCGCCAAAGGCAGCAGGTACCCCTGGCAGACTAAGGGTAAAGGGCCCCTGTGGCAGGAGCTGCCTAGGGATGCTCCTGGGCACAACTGGTGGCAATCCTATCTGCACTGAAATGAATTGCCAGCCTCCTCTTCACTCTCATGAGGAAGGATTCCCCCCATGCTCATGCTTGTAAAAAAGTGATATCTGTGCAAATTTACATTTCCTGCATGTGCAAATAGTGATATACCAATGTGTGAACACTTTTTCTACACTCTGAGAATGTAAGGTTTACAAAAATACACCGTTTCAAGTAAAATTGTCTCTTATACACCTCAGGCCAAATTCTTCTTTTTTTTGTTTGTTTGTCAAGAATAACCTGTGCAGGGTGAAAAGCTCAGAAGACTACATGCAGAAGCACAGTAAACCCATTTTTACATGTAGATTTTTTGGGAGAATGAAACTGGGACACAGGTGGGGAGCATTGCTTTGTGTGTGCACATCATCAGCCCAAGAGCATTGCTCAGAAGAGCACATCTGGACAGTCAGCATCTTCAGCACAGCTTGGGCCGGAGGCTGGTGACCCAAGAAATCCTGTCCTTCCTTCTGTCCCTTCAGTACACCACGGCTCTGAATGCTTTTTGCATGCAGTGGGCGTACACGAAACTGTCCCTGCTCCACTGGCAAGGTTAGCATGAGGGAAGGCTTTCTACAGGATGTGTCTCTATCAGCTGGTTCCCAGCTGAAACTCTTTAATTAAAATGACATGTTGCATACACTCACTTCAACCGTGCTTTTCATAAATGCTGAGGAGTCTACACCAGTCAGCAAGGTGTCGTGTGTGCCATGGCCTTGTCAGACTACACTGATAAACTGTTATTAATTTTGTTGTTAATAAATAAATAAATTACTAGTAGCACCTTGCATGATGTTTTACGTGGCTCAAGTTTTACTTTGCCTTTAGTTTTCTTCCTCTTCAGAAGCAATAAACCCAAAAGACTCAGTTGCTTGCCTCATAAAATTTCTATTTGCGCTTTTCACAGTCACACTGACAACAGATTTTGATAGGATGATTATACCATGAAAGGTGCAATTATTGAAAACAATAAAGTATATATTTTTAGAATCATAAGGAGACCAGAGATTACACTTCGATTCCTAGTTTTTCAGTACTTGACACTAGCAGGTTGCCCAGTTGTAGGCTGTTACTTGCAAAGATGTGCAGTCAGAAGGCTTTTTCAATTTTTATGTTATGAATTGGAAGTCTTATGAATACAGAGCCAGTTTCTGTTGCATTTGTCCACTGAGGCAGATTTTAGTCTGGGGCTTGTTTCCCAGGAACACATGGGAAAGCCCAACTCAGGAGATTTCTGGTCTACCCTCAAAGACCTTAAGATGCTGTACCCATCTGTGTACCCATGAACTCGAGGGTCAAGGGACAGACCCTTGCTCCTCTGGGGACAGTAGCAGAGCCTCCTGATAGTTCACCCAAAGCTTTTTGCCTTTATTTTAAGAATCTCAAGCTATTGTGAAACTCATGATGACTCTGACAAGTTTGAGTTACTCCCAAATTTATATCAAGGCCTTTACTGGGAAAGCTGCTGTGTTGGTCAGAAAATCAGTTTAGTTTATGTAGGATTATTCACAGGGTTAGTAAAAGGCACACAGTAGTATCTATCAGAAAAATTACATACCAGGTTTTCTTCACAAAGTTCTCTGAACTGGTAAAATTTCTGGGCCATGAGAAGCTGGGCACTGCCCACTGCAGTTCGAATTTTCCCTAGAACTGAGAGAAAAAGAAGAGTAAGTCACAATCTTTCTTAGCTGCAGGCAACTAAAAGCCTATAAAAAGAGAGGAGAAAGCTGTGTTGCAGTCAGCTCTGGCTTTCAAAAGGTATGTTATCTTTCAGTCACAAAAAGAGAAGTGCTGATAAACCTAAGGTCAGATCTCCACTAGGCAAAAATATGTAAAAAAATGCTGCATCTTACTCTCATTCCTCCAGTGAGACCAGTTGTAACCGGTTGTAATGACAGTGTAAATATGGCTAACCAAAAGCTTTTGCATGCTGTATAGAAAGCTCACCAGAGATGTCACCACTCATATCACTATGACCCAGGCTCAGGCTTTGAATGAAAACCCAGCTCCCTGCACAAGGACATGCAGCTCTCAAACCCTGTTTGCTTCTCCACCTCACTTAGCAACTCAGGCCTTATTGTCACGTGTAGCTGGGTGTTGCTCGATCAGAGCCTCAGAAAGGGGATGATTGTTTTAGTGCATGCCAATTAATCTCTTTTGGACCCTCTGAATACTTTCCATGAACACAATCCAAGGCTGCTTCTGCCTTTGAATTCAAATGCCTGGGAGTACTTCAGGCAGCAATCACACCCTGGCCTCTCCTCCTTGCTGGTGACTTGGAGGGAGGTGTTGAAGAGTCCTAGCACAGCTCCTGCTCTGTCTGAGGACTCCTTTGTACAGACAGCTGGGTACTTACTGCCCCTTTGGACTGACCGAATGCTGTGAAGGGCTGCAGTGAACCAGAAGACAGCCCGTAGTAAATGCCTCTGAATAAAGCAGGAGCTCATACTGTTTTGGTTGCATTCAACCTCACTCAGACGCTGGGATTTTACTGCTGCCAGGGGTAGTTGGCAATACACTGCCCAAACCCAAGGCATAGACTGGTGCATTCAGGGACTCCCTGGGGCTTTGCTGATTTCTGGTCCAGGGGGAGACTGTGTGTGTGCACCTGTACATGTGTATGTACACGTGTGTATGTGTGTACCTCTGGGCGTGTGAAAAAAGAAGCAAGAATGCAGAAACACAGCGGAAAGGCAGACATAGCCTCAGCTGGCAGGAAGACAGTGAATCCAGAAAAGAGAGTGTGAATTTAGGAACTGCTGAGTGAAAGAATTGATGCTGTGAGCAAGAAAGCAGCTACCGATTTGTTTGACACTTTCAATGCTCAGGAAAAAAACCAAAACTGCCTTTAAAAAACCGGCGTGGCATCACAGATTTATCTGGCTCCTTCATTGATTTTCCCTCTCAGCTGAAGCAACTTACTATCCCCAATTCTCTGGTTAACAAGTGATTAAAAATTAATTTAATCTAATTTTTAAATATTACCACTTCCTTAATGAAAAACATGAATGGCAGGCACTGTGTCACAGTTGTCACTATCACTTCTACTCAGAGATATTTGTATTGTTCCAGCCCTCAAACAGACACAGCAACTTTTCTGTGACAAATTTACTGCCTGGATGTATGAGAAAGGTGAAGGAGGAACAGGAAAAACAAGCAGATGAAGTGGACTGCTCAAGGTGACTGAATTGCTGGCAGAGCCTGGAAGACATACTACTCCTAAGCTGCCATCTTCTGCACCATCCCTTGAGCGCTTTTTGTATAAGAGCTAAGACAGCGTTAACAGAGCTCCTCTGGGAAAATACTGCTAGTTATTTTGACTTACCACAATGAAAAAAAAACAAACAACCAAAACCATACATACATAAATACATGTAACAAGATTTTTAGCACTTCATCAGTCCAGTGACTGGCTGCAGTGCTGGCTACCAGAATGCCACCATTCAGTGCTTGGTAAGAGAAAGGCCTCTCCAAGGGATTGAGTAGCCACACGCTAAGCAGATTGGCACAAATACTCATGATAAACTGAAACTCGACCCACAGTAACGTGAAATCTGTGTTCTCCTCCATCAAGGCAAATGGCTTTTCCTCAAGCAGCCTTAAAGCTCACTTCTTAAGGCTGTTGAAGGAAAAGTGGGATGTGGAGTTCATTTATACTTCAGACATACAAAGGGGGGGAAAAAAAGGGGGAGGGAAGAGAGAAGCTTTTCACATTTTTTCAGAACCTATAGGAGAGAGCTCTGTGAACACACACAGAGTCCAGACCTTCATTTTGTTCCCAGAACTCAGCTCAGCACTGCCAGGAAATAGCCGTGAGCTGGAAGATTCACTAAGCAGAATATTTTCAGCATATTGCGCAGGGAGTTTTGCACACAACTCTCATTATTGTTAGCAAGGCTTGCGTGTCTAATTCTATGCGCACAGTGCTGAAAATGGACCCCTTGGTGTGTCTAGCCGTTTATGCAACCCAATATGCAAACCACTCAACTGAAAGGACTTTTCAATAGTAGGAGGAGCTACTCCGAGAGCTTTCATGTGGTTCCCATTGTTATGAAAACTCTTCCCACTGAGTATATTTGGGAACAGCTGCCTCATCTGGAGCTCGGCCACTCTGACACTTCCCAAGACTTGAGAAGCGGAGAAAAAACAGTCTCGACTTCTTGGGATAAAAAAACCCAAAAGAGATGAGGTGGGCTTTTCTTGGAAATATGCACAAAATAAATTGGAAATCACATCCCAAGAATGAAGAAATGTAAATACAACTTGTTGGTGATGGATGGGAATGTGCCCCTTTCTTCTGGGGAAGAAGAGCTTAATATTCAGAGATCTCAGCAGAGGGAAAAGGAAGTCCTTGTCCTTGGCTGCCTAGTGACTGGCTATTTGCCTAAAAACCATCATCCCAGCTGACTGCGGGATGCATGCTGATGCTGTTCTCTATTGTTGCCACTTCTGCTGTAGCTGCGGCTGTATCTAGTCAAGTGTCACTGATTCCTCGCCCCTCAAAAGCAAGGGGTCTGTTAATGTGCAACTCGTCAACAACCAACTCTGTCACGGAAGTTAGGGGGGAAAAACGGACAAAAAACAAAGCATGCAAAAACCTGAAAGGAATCTCTCCAGAAGGCACAAAGCCTTATCAATAGCCTAAGTTTTGTTTCCAAACCCACGTTGCTTTTAGAGTTTCAAGGCAAAGTGCTCATTTTGCTTACTCAGTCAAAATCTCTGGTGCCCAACAGAAAGGCCAAGGTGTAGTGAAAAACCAAAGGCAAAAATAGACCAACAGACTTTCTTAGAAGAAAAGCCTGCAAGGTTTGAAGCCTAATACCAAGGAAATAAAGGGAATTGCAAAGATGATTACTCAAAACACATCAGAAAAGAATCAGAAAAATCTTTAACAGCAAGGGACATGGGGTACAGGAGGAAAAACACATAAACATTTAAATTGATGTGTTCAGCTAATAGGATACAAAGAAAACATATAAAACCAAGCAACAAAAAATCCCGGCCCATCGAGATGCAATCATAATGGATTTAAACACCTGTATAATGTTACTCATGTCTACTTTCTGTTCCATACAGGGCTATACAGCACAGTCAGCACTGTTGGATCTGAATGCCTTCCAGTAACGCATTAAGCAACATTATTAACATCCATCATGTGCTTTGCTGTCACCCCTTCCCCAGAGGGAGAAGTGTGTGTACTGCAGTGTTTTGTTTTTATAGTTTGAATTTTTCCTTTTTTTTTTCTCTCCCTTCTTGCTTTGACCTCCCTTCCTTCTAAATCCAGTTCTCTCCTGTAACATTTTTTAAGAGATAGACAATTATGTCTATTCTTGAAGAACTGCTTCAGTATAGCTATTTTGATGTTATTCAGCTACTGTGGGATGCTTCCTCACTATTACTGTTCTTAACTAGGAGTCACAGAATATTATTCTAGGACACATTTCTGTGAATATCCTTGTGTCTCTAATGTCCCAACATGTTCTTCTTTTAAAACATTCTTGAAAATAGACTTGGACTATGTGCTGTTTAAGCAGTAAGTTCTTGCTTCTCTTGTTTCTAAAAATTGCATAGGACCTGTTTTGAAATTGTAGAGCTCTGTGTATCTCCCCCTTCCACGTTTTCATCAGAAAAGAAACAGGAAAACAACAAAATAAAAGAATTGTGAACACAAGCAAAAAAATAGTTGTCATCTGCTCTATCTGGGAAGGTGACTGTGTGTTTAACAAGGATAACAAAATATAAGAAAAGAACAGAACCCACCTGAAGTGATGTGAAAAGTAATCATGTAGAAGCCTGGGGGTTTTGAGAAGGGGCAGCATTATTTGGCCTTAAAACCCCAACTGATGTATTTGCATTTCAACTTTGACAGGCCCCAGGGTCTAACAAGTGACAAAGGAGGCACTTTAGGACTGTGACTATCAAATGCCCTTAATGTGAAAACACCTGGTTGATAGTCAGGGCCCAAGCTAGGGAACAGAATACCAGAGACTTGCTCATTGCCCCAGGAGCAAGTGGCAGGAACAATGGCTGAAATTACAGGGACACAGCCCGACATTTGCGTTGCAGATGTTGGCTGGGCACTATGCATATGAAGCAATCCTGCCACAGAGCTGTCACAATCCATTTCCAAGCCAGGATGGACCAGCATTTTAGCCTATTCCTGTTGACAGACCTACATTTAAATAACACCAAGCATGACAAAAGCCAGGAAATTCAAAGTTAAAGCTACTGCTCAGGTCTTAAGCTCAGCTATTAAGGAGAAAACAGCCAAATGGAACAAACTAGGGAAGGAGCAATCCTTGCTTTGAGTAATATATACTCACAGGAGCGATCTTATTGAAATTAATAGGGCTGTCTGCATGAGCAAATGCTGTTCATTTGGATTAAAGCAGTTTCCATGTGTTGTCTGACTTACTTGGATTTTATTAGCACATTTAATGTTTTTTTCCCTAACTAGATCGTTTCCTTGCTTGTGGATTTCACTTTTTGCCTAGATAGCCTCTGGGCACTGGTAGGGCTTTCCTTAATCGCTTTCCTTTGAGAAACCCTCGTGTATGGAGAAGTCCCTTCTGGGGAGAAAAGAAAACCAGAACAAGAAAAGGATGAGTTGGGCATACGGCCAGAGGCATGTAGCCGGGGGAATTCCAGCAGGACTCGGCCACATAGTCAGGCTGGTGACCATCCCTCTGCACGGCTTCTCCAGCCCACTGCAGGATGAGGCTGGCTCACTCCTCAGAACGGCAAAGATCAGGATTGCCTGGAGAAGCCTCGCAGAGGAATGGCAAATGGTTTTCCTTGCTCATGGCTGAGACTGAACTCTTTTTCTTTTGCCATGCACAGCTATTATGAAAAATGTACCTTTTCCTTAATTTTCTTCTCTCGTGTCTAGCCTTTACTCATGTTTTCTTTTGAAACAATCGAAACAAACCAAAATAGCAGAGAGTGTGTAAGCATTGCATAATTTGCCAGAACTGGATGAATTTGCAAAGACTAGTCCTAAGCAGTAAGGTTCCTGCAGATTTGAGGTCAACCTTTATTTACAGACTAGCCCAGAGGCTTTATTCACAGATTAGCCCATATACACTCAAGAGTTAAAATGACATATCTTGTAAGAGCCTTGGTTTTCTGTTTTTAGTTTTTACTTGATTGGCCTGGCTTGTCTCGCCACTAAACCCACATTACACCTGACTTGTGGTGAATCAGGCCTGCTGTTTGTTTCCGATAGTTATCTTTACACCAAAGCCCCAGTACAACCCCATGTGAAAGAGAAACTTCTGGAGGGGGGGCGCAGGGGGAGGCAAAATGAAGATTTGTGGTTCTTCCAAGAAGGTCAGTGCTCCATGTGAAATACAAACAACAGCAAAAAAAACCCCAAACCTCTAAAGACAGGCCAAGGCCATAGGATTATGTTCCTGTGCCCACCGCTGCTGGGGAAAAAAGTGGTCAGAGATGTGCAGGGAGCCAGGTCTGATGCTGTGGATTTTGTGTGTAAATGGTGACAACAGAGGCCTGAGCCAAAACAACAACTGTAGTGAGGTCATCAACCAACAACTGTAGTGAGGCCCTGCCTATTTGAAATTTTGCAGGGGAGAGGTAGGAGGAGTAAGCAGATGGTTGAGGAAAAAACAGAAAAAGTCAACTGTTGATTTCACTTGAGGCCTGATCCAAAGTGTCAATCAATTCTCACAAGGTGTTTAGCCTCAGATGTGTAACATCTTTTTTTTTTTATGAGAGGCCTAGAGTTTGTAGCCAACCTCCCTGTAACTGCAAAATACACTGAAATCATATCAAGTATGTTAGCTTAAAGTGTGAGTGGTGTTCATCTGCCTGTCACACATGTTGCGGCTTTATCAGAAAATGATTTCAGCTAAAACCAGAATATACTATACAATAAATAATTCATGGCGGAAGGGAAGCCACATTTCTCTCTATATTGGCATTTCATCGTGCAGCCGCTGAACCACAGCTTGTTTTTATACAGAGCAGCAGACTCCATTTCCCAGCTAGAAACATTCAATCCCATCTGGTAGATTCATTCCCAGCTAGATAATACCCAACGTATCTATGTAACATACAAGCTACTGTCAAACAGCAGCGAGCCGTCTCCCCGAGACAGCTGTTCCGCACAAGGGCCGCATTGTCTGAGGGAAGCGCGGATCGTTTTACGTGGAGCGCCGGGGGGATGAGCCCTCTGTCAGCTGCCATGGCATCGAGAAAACCTCGCTCATCACACGTTCTCGTTATTTTGTTATCTGGCCAAACACATGCTGGGGATGTCAGGTTGGAAACAAAGGGTGCATTCCCTGCTCTGGTTATATTTCATTAGGGAAAGCAAAGCAAACACACCTCTTCTCCTCCTTTCCTCTCTCTCTTTAAAGTTTATAGATGTATGAAAAAGACGTTTTTCGGGGCAGGGTTTGTAACAACCAGGCTTTTGTTTCTGGCACTGCTGAGCGGGCAGAGCAGCCCCGGCCATATGCTTTTCCTTGGCACCAGGTAGAGTGGGACGTGCTGAGCTGCAGCAGAAAGCCCTGCGCAGCCTCTGTGGGAGGCATCTGACACGTGCCAGAGCAGCTGACAGCGTCACACTGGAATAAGTACTGCAACAGCGGCTACCAGACCCAGGTGACCCTTTTCCTCCTGCCATTTCCAGTGATCACAAGAAGTGCCAGGATAGATGCCATATGTGCTGTAAGGAGGCATTGGGAATAGCCAACCTAACCATTCCTTTATCTTCCCCATAACTGACTCCTCCACCTGATAGCTCATAGAGCCCTTTAAAACTGCCTCATATCAAAGACACCAAGACATTGAGAGAAAATTCTATGTAGATACACAGTTTCTGCATCTATCAGCCTCGTAAAATTCACTTCATGTTCTTTACCTACTACTTTATTTGTGCACCAACTACCTTGGTGCACAAATAAAATATTAATAGGTTTTTCCAGTATTATCAGTTCATAGAATGACAGAAGAGTTTGGGTTAGAGAGGACCTTTAAAAATCATCTAGTTTCAGCTCCACTGCCATGGGCAAGGATATCTTCCACCAGACCAGGTTGCTCAAAGCTCCATCCAACATGGCCTTGAACCCTTTCCTGGCATGGCACATCCACAACTTCCCTGGGCACCATCGTTCCAGTGCCTCACCACCCTCATCATAGAATATGTTTTCCTTATGACCAGTCCAAGCTGTTATGACAAAGAGAAAGCAATTGGGTTTTGTGGCTTTGACTTATAAAAGTTGTGTGTTTCCTATTTGTTATGTGCTCACACTTCTTTTTCAATCTAAAATCTCATAGTTTATGAGGTTTATGTATTTCTTCGTACTACAGAAACAACATAAACCCTTTTATTTGGATACAGGTTCAAAGAGACTTTTGAATGCATTGATGGTGTGAGGGGAAAAAAAAGATTCAAAAATTCTAGAATTTGAGCAATCTGGACCTGCTTTTAACATCAAAACTCCTATATTTTTTCTTCAGAAGAAACTGTTAGCCTATATATAACATAAATTTTGTAGAAATATAAAACCTTTACATATCTTAAAATTCAGGTTATCTTATACCTGCCATTAAAAATCAATTTCCAGTTGCTTGCAATTGTGTCTAACTGACTACCTAGATCATACCTCTTCATTCACTAAGTTGAATGGAAAGTTCCAGCAGAAACAGCTTACGCATTTCTAAGGATTTTTTTTTCCAGTGCTAATTTCTTTCCTTTCATGAATCAAAACCTTTACATTTCAAAATAATTCAAACACCTCTCTTCTTGAGAGGAAGGGTTAGAAATTTTTAAGAAGCAATTCTGAAGCTGAAGTCCTTGCTTTGGTAGAGACTAATTTGGGGATTGGAAAAATATTACTTGTATATCCAGGAAAATAGGTGTGCCTATATTGTAAAAAACTGAATTCTATATATGCAGCTGCTCCTTAGTGTTTCCCAGAAGCTCCCTTCTAAAATTTGAAACAGCTTCATTAGCAAGGATCATGCTCGCAAGCTCACAGATTTACCTCTGTCTAAAAGCTGACAGCTAGCAATAGTACTGTTCCTTGTAAGAGAAATAAATGGAAAAAACCCTTCAATTTTTACTGGGAGAAAAAATTGTGGACCAGGAAACACATGTTCAGCCCTTCTGCCCTAATTAGAGTGAACGGATAAGATGTGAGCAACTCAACCCTCAACCCTTCTGAGTAATGAAGGTTTATTAGACAGTCCCATTACCTTACAGGTGGGTTAATATTGCTGACAATGGTGACAACTGAGATGTAGTTTGCATGTGTGTGGTCTTTTATCACACAATATGAAGAGCTTGTTTTATTGGGACAATCAGAGACAAATGAGAACTGCAAGGGAGATGTAGGGAAGCTGGAGAGGGCAAGAGAGAGAGAGAGGACAACTTGGAAGCATAACTGAAATCTCTTTCAGTAGGGAGAAACATCTAAATACTCTTATGCCAATCACCATCTGAAAAGGCAACTGAAATATTAATTTAATTAAAAGGAACTACAATCTGTAAAACTATATTCAAAGGTTATGAGAAGTGATTTCAAGTAGAAGAGTTAAGAAACATTAATACTACAAGATCCCTAACCACACTCTCCTAATTATCCGTTGAACTATGCAATCCCAAAAGCTAATACCACTGGAGTTTCAGAAGTGCCGAGCATTTGCATTCCCTGCCAGCTTTAATAAGGATTATTATATACATACACATACAGTCCTTTTGAGAATCATGACTGTATCTTCATTAGCTAGGTAAGAAAGAGCACAATATAGAATTCACTGGAGTGAATTTGACCTATATTAAATCTGTCTTTGCAGTTGCAATATTACTGTGTGTGGTTACTTACTGTCCTCAGGTAAGTTGTTTTCACGTTCTTCTCTCTCCATCTGTTGGCACCAACCCTCCATACGGTCTCTCTCTGCCTGAAGTAGCTTCAGAAACCAGTGGCCGTCTCGTGGGCACACTGACCTTTGAACAGCTTCTAGAGGATCTTCAGTAATAGAGTCAATCCATGGGTCAGGAGGAGGTAAAATTGATGGATCAAAATCTGTCTCAAAGTCATCATCCACTGCACATGCATGGTAATGGTTTCCTGACCCTTGTATGCTAACAGTAGAGGTGCTTGCATCTCGGGAGAACTGTCTTGATATTTGTCCAGAACATGTATTGTCCTCTTGAGGGTCAATTATTTCAAAGTTCTCATGGAAATCCAGGTCTGCTTGCACAGCTGTTGTTACACTATTAGATCGTGTAAACCTGCGGAAGCTTTGGAGAGCACAAACAGAAAATATTTAGAAAATTTTTTCTAGGTAACACGGTATGGAAGGACTTACTAAGATTCTACCACTCTTCCTAAGACTGGCAGTCACAGCTCTCAGTGCTACATTCAGGTATTTTTTTTCTTGAAATGATCAGCATAAGCTTTTTTTCTCATTGCAAGCAAACAAACAAGCATCTCTCTTTTTCCATGCAAGCTCACTGTTTATTGAGACAAGGACCTCTAATTGTTGTGTGGTTTAACAAAGCCAGATGCCAGCCCAAGAAACAGCTAACAATGCCAGTAGCTCAGGATTTTAGTCTACTGATTAATGTAAAGTTAAAGGGGTCCAATTTTCAGAAGTGGTTTATCTTTTGATTTTTAAAATTCACACCCCTTTGAAGTTACACATCCAAACTCACAAGCCACATTTAAAAATCATACATGCGAAATCAATCAGATAGTAACAGCACTGAGTCTACCACATATGTAACATTGCACATCCCATTTATACAAAAAAAGTATTTTTAATTCAGAAAAGTATTTTTATTGCTTCTTCATAATTACTCTTCAAAATTATACATCTTCCATCTCTCACAATTTTAGCGCCCATTACCAGTGTCCAGACATTTTGTTTTTCACATTTAAACTTCAGTTTCAACCTGATCTTCTCTTTTTCACCAAAGCTAGTGTTCTGCCTCTGTCTGTTTTACCCTCACTGTGATGGCTGCTATCCTGTAGGTAGCTTCCTTTCACCTTGCAGAGTTCCCCTGTGTTGGGGCATCTTACGGCCGAGAACAACTCTGAGGGTGAAGGCAAGAGCAGGGGAGAGAGGAGGTTTGGGGGTTTGGGTTGGGGTAGGTTTTCTTTATGTAAACAGGACTTCAAATTCTGCAGTCCAAGGCACCTGAGGTGAAAAGGCTGACAGAGGAGGAGCACAGAGAAGTATAAGGAGTGAAAGACAACTAATGCTGTTGCAGGGGGTGGTAATTAGAACCCATTTGATCAGCAGTGAATTGTGGAGGGCGTAAGTGGAAAACAAGTGAGGCAGACAGCTGTCTTGCCCCATGATGAAAAAGAAGGTAGAACCATAAATTAATTAACATAGATGTTTCTTAAATTAGTAATATTTAAGGTTCAGAATTAACATAGTTTTTAACTGAATAGGGACAGATTCCCATCTCCTTACTAGTCTAGGATGTCTGTGCACTCATGCAGCTAGTAGTTAGTCTCCAATTTGTTCCCAATCTCACATCTACACTTGAAACTAGTGTTAGGACCCATTTCCCTGTGATATTTTGGCTGTTTTGCCCTTGTCAGTTCTGTTTTTAGCTTGAGCTCAAGCAGCAGTGAAAATGCTGAAAAGATGGTGAAGCGGGATGCTGGGCACCATTTCACTTCCTTTCGTTTATATTCCACCTTCCGCTGAAGAGCAATAGCCAGCTAGACAAGTACAACTAACAGCATAATTTCTTCAAGTATATTTAGTCTGCAGTTGGTGAGGGAGCAGATGGAAGGATGCTGGGGGAGAATTTAATGTCCTATATACCTGGTGCATCCACATAGCTCAGGAGGACTGCAGCAGACTTCAAGGAGAATTGTAATAGGTCCTGCTGATAGAGGAAATTAATGGCTGTTGATCTGGGGCTTTGAGAGGACTAGAGCAAAGCAAAACATGAGTTGAGAAAAGCCCTTCAATTAAAAAAAAAAAAATTTCCTCTGCAGAGGGAAGCTCAAATTAACTTCTCAGGCATACCCATCCCAGGAAAACTTTAATAATAGATTGTGTACACAAACATTTTAACATACTGCTTGTTGCTTGCAGTTTTTTTGAAACAGGCTTTGTTAAGTGATACAAAAGTCATGGTTGTGACACTAGTTGTGCATGATATGCACCAGCAAACTGAAAAATAAAGAATGAGCAGAATTCTTCAGCTTGGTAGTATTTATCCTTTGGGAAGCAGAGGAAAGCATTTTGTTACAGATTGATACAGCAGAAAAAGTTAGAAAGGGAGGACAAGAGTAGCTGGGGAGGTGGAATCACTTCCATAGGAGAAAACATTTAGAAAACAGATGGCTTATGAGGACTATGAGAGATCTATAAACTCCTGTCTAGGGGATGTTTCACCATTTCTCAGAGTGCAATAACGATGGGGAGGAAGGCAGCTTAGAAGTCTAAAGATCTACATCTAGTGAAAGGAAGTACTTCTTCACACAATGTGTAATTAAATGGCCACAGAATCTTGGAAAAACCAAAGGTAAAAATAGGTTCAAAGAGAACCTGATCAAATTTGCAGGAAGAGCCATTACACAGATGTTATATCGGCTTAGGAAGTCCCTGAACAGCAGAATACTAAATTGGGAATGTCTACTGGGAGAAGTAGTACTTAGTTCACACCCTTTATCCTTTACACACACTCCTTTACACTTTTCCTAAGTATCTGCTATGGGCCCCTGGCAGAGAAAAGCTCTTATACTACTATTAGTGATTAGAAAGACACTAACATTAGGCTGGCATTACAGTGGAAATCTATTTGTCCAATCCATGTTAGTTTTTTAGAAATTGCTTTAATTTGACCACCTTACAAATCCCTTATCTGCACTGAAGTGCATGCATGCACACACACACACACACACACACAGAACATGTGTGCCCACACAGGCATGCTGTCTGAGGATTTCTTTTTAGTTATTTAGTCAGGGTTCACTGAAAGCCAAGGCATTAGTACACAGTGTACTTTTCCACACCTTCCACAGCACTGGTGAGAAAAGCAAATGCCTTTGTCCAGGCTTGCTCTTCTCCATGTCCCTACCTGCATGTCACAGCCACCTTCTGCTTTCTTCAGTGCCCTAGACTCTGACAGTCTTCTGTTTCAGATGACCACTTGTATTTTCAGTTCACACCCTGGCTTTTCAGTGTACGCCAAAACCCAAATGTGAAAACATCAAAATCTACTTGACAGGAGGACGTATTGCTGGAGGCTCTACATTTCATGTCTTTCAGGAGTGTACTCTTACTGGGTGCAATATGAACTAATGCCACCAAAACCAGACTCTGCTTAACAAATGAAATAGAATGACCTACTTTTTTTGCCTTTGTTTAATCTATATAATAGTATGCTACAGGTTTGCTTGACAGTTTCTTGGCACTGGATTATGTAACTTATCTGTCTTCAAAAGAAAAACAACTTGGCAATAGAATATAGCATCAATTCAAAATTAAAAAAATATTTCCAAGGAAATGCATTTTGAATAAAATGGAAATACAGGAAGGCACTTACTATCTGCCTGCCTCCAACTCATCTATACAAAATGAGTAGATGATAATAGATGGTAATTTTAGTCTCTGACACAGCTTCCTCATTCACTTCCAGGATGTTTTACTCTTACAAAATACCATTTGTGTCCCACATGAGCGTTTTTTGCTTTGCTCTCAGTTAAAACTCCATACTAGAGGAGAGCTGTTGAAGCTAATGCCAAAGTTTTTGATACTTCTACCATATAAAACATTTACAAGGCATTCACATTCTACCTAAAAAAAAAAAGTTCAAAACAGAGGTTTGCTTCTTCTTCTGCTTTCAGGCTTGGCCCTTTTGTACTCAGCTGTGCCCTGCAGGCACAAGGTGTAATTACAGCTTCAGAGAATTGCTGCAGATATCTGGCCTAAGGTGCAGAAAGCCATGAAACCTCAGACTGGATAAACCAGTAAGGAGAACAACAGAACGATGTGTTTTGAACAATAGCACGGTCACTTGTTAGCATTCAGCTCTCAGCTTCTAAGTCTTCTTTTGCTTTCTCTTGCAAAACATGTTTAAAATTCAACTTAGATAACTTAATTCATTTCTAAAAAAACCCTCCAAACCCAAAACCCCAGAAAAGATCTAGATTTCAAGGCAACTGATGCATGGTCAATCTCACAGGCATTTAGGTTAAACTCAGCCTTTCTTTACCCACTGGCTGTCCTCCTTCTTTATGGTGGGCTTCTCTATTAAGGTTGCAGCTGCTGTCAGCAGAACAAAAAAAACTGCAGAAGGAGTTAGCAGATATGGTACTATGTCTTCTAATGGCAGAAACAATATTCCTGCCCCAACCCCATTCCTTACAGCAGCTCATCTTTGTTTGCCACACTGTTTTAAGCTGGTTGGTTTATTTGTTTTGTTGTTTTTTACCAACTCTTGGCCTTTGCATTGCAGAGCAGACATGCTGGCTGGAGCACTCGGCCTCCCTCCAGGGCTCGGTCTGGGGCAGGGAATCTATTGCCAACCAGCAGAGTGTGATCAGAAATTTATGGCCCCTTCTGCCAAGGCTAGGCCTGCAGCAGCCCACCAGCTGTCTGGGAGCCACCAGGGCTGTAAGGGTTTCCTTGGATCATGGGCAGCTGTAGCCATGGAAGGAGATTGGCCCTGCCAGAGCCAGGGCCTGCTTTGCCTTTTGTTGACCAGAGCAGCAGTTCCTCCACCAAACATGCACAGGGTGGGAGGAGGTGTGGGGAATGAGTTCCACCAGGCTGGGACTGGCCAGAGGAACTGGTCTGGGTTGCAAGGGACGTTTAAAGGTCACCTAGTCCAACCTCCCTGAAATGAGCAGGCATGTCTTCAACTACATCAGGTTGTTCCAAGCCACGTCCAGCCTGACTTTGAATGTTTCCAGGGGTGGGGCATCTATGACCTTCAGAATTTCTCACTGGAGTGGCTTCCACCATGGAGAACATACATAGCCAGAAAATGCTGCTGAGAAAAGCCATGCAAGTAGCTCATGGAATCACAGAATATTCTGAGTTGGAAGAGACCCACAAGGATCATCAAGTCCAACTCTTAGCCCTGCACAGAACATCCCCCAAGCATCACATCATGTGCTTCCTGCTTAGCTTACCCAAAATACAGACTTGAAAGTCTTAAAGAGTGCAGAGTTGAGAAGTTTGAGTTAGACTGTAGGATTGGCCTATTGGATAGGGAAGACACTAAAACCTGAGTATTTTTTGTTGGACAGTAAGTAACCAAACCCAAAACCCCACATGAATAAAACAGAAAAATATGGCTTTATATAGTAACAAAATCCAAAGGTGTGAGGGTTTTTTTCCTGGAAGAGACAGCACAGGATTTTTGTTTGATTGTTTGCTTTATGTTACCACATGGTTATTTCAAATTATTCCCCTTTATACTGTATCAAGAGGTGTGCTGTGGTAAGACATACTTTGTGTATCAAGATCTTGTGGTAAGACACACTTTTGTGTGTCAAGATATGGGGGCACTTTTCTCGGTGCCGCAGAAACCAGAAACCGGAGAAGGACCATCTGTCTACTGCAGTCTCCCATGGCAGTGTTCTTACTCCATTGTTTCAGTATTCAAAAATTCTTGTGATGGCAAATCAAGTACAATTACCAGCTGATAGTACACCTAGAACAATGAGCGTGGCAATTTTTGGGGTGACGGCGTAATAGGAGGAGATCTTGTGGCAGACAAGATAAATTGCAAGAGAGGCTAAAACTGATTACAAAGCTGTGGGACTGAAAATCCCTTGTTCACAAAGAATGCATGCTAATTGTTCTGGCAGAATATATTATTTCTTTTTTTTCTGCCTCAGTAGAACTGGTTGACTTCTAACAACTCAGTTATCTTCTGTAAGTGAGGAGGGTGGTCCCTTGAGGTCAAGAAGAAGTTACAGGTAGAGGGAAAGGACAAACAGAAATGGACAGAAATTGAAGTGCCCTGAGATTGCATGGATCAGTTTCATTAAGTACACATTTCAAAACTGCCCTGGAAGGAAAAGGGGAAGAACATCTTGGTTAGGGTTTTGTCAGCATCATGGGGAAGGTCAGGTGAGAGATAAAAGACTAACAGCAGTAAGATCATGAGGTTGAAAGAAATGCATATCAATTTCTCTCCAAGAGAATGACTGGACAGAGGTACTTTATAAATGTTAGAAATCACAGAGCTGCAGGTAGTGAATGGGTATGAAAAAGATTATTGAGAGCAGGCAGCATGAAGAACTGAGGATAAGATGAATACCAGCAATGCATCCAGTTGTTATGTGGTCAGGTAGCAGGAGGCACATTTATCCTTTGAGCAGTTCAAGAGGAGAAGGCAGACTGAGGCATTTGTCTTGGCAGGAGGCCCACGTCACAGAGAGTGAAGAGCCAATGAAAGGTCTGAGTTGAGATGGAAGACTGAAGAGAGAGAGCTGTCCTCTGAAGATGCTCTGTTTTTGAATTACTTAGATCAAGAAATGGAGGCAAAATGTTTTGCTTACTTGGTGCAAACAGAGAAGCAGGAATATTTAAAAGGACATGAGGAGGTAAGACTCCCAAGAGTGAGAATGACAATCGCATGAGGTGAGGGAAAGGGGAAGGAAAGAGCAGGAAGCCAAGAAGAGGACTGAAAGTTGTGGTAGGCTTTTGGTGCATCAGGCAAAGAGCTTTCTTGTTTTGTAACAGAGTACTTAATAGCTTCAACTGTCAAGGAAACATGATCAATTTACTGTATTTATCCTTTCTGCTGTGTCCTTCTTCTCATTTTATATTTATTTAGTATTTCTGAAGTCTGGAATATTTTTAAAAACATTAACTTCTCAAAGATTCAGGTAAAAAGGGCTTTTCTTAGTCTTTGCAGATGTTATGGTGCAGGGGCAGTGAAGAATGTACTGTATTTACAATTCTATTCCTGTAACAGATAATCAATACATTGTGCTCTGCTGTGTTAGGGAAAAAAAAAAAAAAAGAGTGTGAGTGCCCAACTGTGATGATAAGCCCTTTGTGTCTTGAGTGCACTGATTTTCTAAGGACTAGGGGCTGTCCTTTATCAGCCAGTTTACTTCTGAAAGTCCATGATAGATTGCTGCTTGCTCGTCTGCTCCAAACAGCAGCAACCTCAACTTTATCAGCAAGGAAACCCCCAAACACAGCTGTCAGTAAGTAATGCAGAAATATTGCTTGCTCAGGGCAGACTCTCACAGGCAAATCTTACCTTTTTCTCTGGAGCAATAAAAACTGCAGTAGAAAGAGGACTTTGGAAGTAAGATATTTACAAACAGCCATTTCTTCCTTTCTTTGCGGGGAGGGTTGGGCTTTTGGGGTAGTTATTTCCTTTGTGCTCAGGCTGAAGTGAAATGATCCTTCAGCATCTATTCTAATGTGCTCATTTATCTACTGCTGGAAGAGTTGTGGGTAAATGGGGCTAAGGTCTAACACATAAAGAAATGTCTGCCAGCGAGAGATGTTTTAGCAGGTTAATGAGGCACTTGGTAACAGCCTAGCAGGGTCATTGCAAAATCACATTTCTTTTTTCTGAAATCACTTTAGCCTTTCAAAACCACAGGAAAATGCTCTGCTACTTTACAGGCAGATTTGGTTGAATCGAAAATGGTGTAGATAACATGCTATTTTTGAGTATTTTTATCACAAGTAGGAAAAAACTGGTGTGAAAATGGACATCTCCACTGGCTCTTGCAGTCAGCAGGCCAGAGAAGGAGAGAGGGCCTGAATTTTGTCAGCTCAGATTTGCTGCACCCAGGTTTTCTCTGGAGAGATTGCATGGATAACTTCTCCCTCACTAACAAGTCCTACTGCACCAAAGCTTTGCCTGTGACACAGGAGGGTACTGAGAGTTATCAAGAAAGTGGCTCCGGCATCCAAAAGTCACACTGTGCCCAAGCGGCCTGAGAAAAGAGAATAAAGACTTGGGTGGGTACTTGGAGTCACAGCAACACTGGGCAGGCCGGCACTCTCAGAGGCAAGGGGAGAGTCTGGCTTTTCTTCAGCCACTGAATCCAGTTTTGGGAAGGAAGTTAAGATTTGCAGTTGTGGTCAAGCACTCAAAAATTTTATGTGCCTCCCAAGTGCTACGCACAGTTATGCTGCCCTGCAATGTAACTGCAAATTTGTCATCAGAAAAAACCATGAGCCGTAAAGACAGCTGCTCTAGTTTATTTTTTCTTTTAAATTTTTTTTTCTTGAAGTATATTTGTTTTCTAATTCAGGGTATACTGCAGATTGTAGGGAGAACAGAGTTTTACAGGCTTGCTTTGTAATCTCAACAATTTTCTGCAAGGAAGCAATTGTAATGAAGAGATGTCTGGGTGAGATACCTGAGTAAAAGCATTCAGTTCGGCTCTGCCAGTGCTCTGTCACATGTGGCTGAAATTATTCTGCTGAAATACAAGGTAAACTTTTCCTCATCAGTTCTATGCTGCTTCAGCCATCCCGAGACTAATACTCCAGCTGCAACACTGTTTAGGTAGATTTTCTGGGGGAAAAGAGATTACCTGTAATATATTAGCCCTCAAAATATGTGGCACTTCTCTTCCATTTCTCTCACTGGTCCTGAAAAATCTTCTCTGAAAAAAAGAACTACAACATTTGCAAGACTCAGCTTTTCAGCTGGGTGATCTAACAGTTCATCCAGGAAGCAGGTTTATGTGGTCATGTGTGCAGGAACTAGGGCTCTTAAAAATTAGTTGCGGCATAATTATTTACTTAAGAAAAACAGGATTAACTTTTACTCACCACTTCTCCTCCTCTACTTGCACTCCAATGGACTGGAACTTACTGGTTACTTTATTGTCACCTGGTATGGTAGATTCTTCAGCACCATCAACCTTAAAAAACCCAAAACACGACAGGTAATTAGAATGTATTTTAGCAGAGATATCACCCAGCTACTTGCAGTTTCTGTGCTCCTTAACTACTAAGTGTCTGCACATAGAGCTTGTACCATGAGTTCCTTCATCTAGTCAGATAGTTTGTCTGTGGTGTGTCAATTTCTGATGTTATTAGTGAATATTCATTATTCTTGCTAATCTGTAAAGCATTTCTGGAAAGACAATATTCAGCCTGCAACATTTTGGATTGGATTTTATCCAGTATTTTATGGAGGCTGGATGCTCACATTTGTCAGAGCACATCTCAGCAGCTGTAACTTCAGGTACTGTGCTCCACCATTTGTTTGATTTTACCTTCTATCTGTATGTGCATGTATATGTGAATTCATGTCAGAATTATGTGTTTATTTTGTTTAAATGTTAGTGTCTCAAATCAGAGCACTGCAGAGATAAGATTTAAAGAAAGCAGATAAGAGTCTTAGATGCATTTTCTTTACTGCTTCATCACACACACAGGTGGTCCCCAGGAGTGATTATACCACATCTCCATGAGATTTGTACCAGTGGTATAAAGTTAAAATTTAACTTTAAATTTAAGGTGTGTCTTTGAGCAAAATCACAATATTGTGGGTCCAATCAGTGTAGTTTTTAATTCCCAATGCTATATATAACATGGACAGTCATACAAGAAAAACATTTTCCAGCAGACAGAATTTTTGGGCAATAGCAGTGTCATGAAGTGACCCGTAAACTCAAACTGCCCATGGGTGTGCAAAATCTCCAGCTGTAGTTGGTGGCTATTCCACCAGCAACTTCTTGCTGAGAGCCACTTGACCAGCCTATGCAGGAAAAGCGCTCAATGAGGAATGGGAGTTACTGAAGTTGTTCTGTGTGGTGAGGTACTTCCCTGATACTGAGGGTTCTGGGGAAATAAACACGCCTTAAATCCCATAACTGACAGAGTGAAGCAACCTTTTGATGGAAGGGCTTTTCTTTGCTTAACTTTCCTTGTTTGCTCAGCAGATCTACAGCAAAGGCTTGCAGTGTCCTGAGAGTGACTGAGGGGATTGTAGAAGGCACACTAGGTTCATCAGAAGTGCACACTAGGTTTATTTGACAGAGGAGAAAGAAAACGAAGAATATGCCCGTGGCTAATACAGCTTGCCCTGCTCTACAGAGATGGGTCAAACTATCATTAAGGTGTATACTCAGTCTGAGTTCAGACTAAGCCTGAACTAAGCTCCCCTTATTCTGTGGAGAGAGACTGACTCTATACTGCCAGTCAGAGGACTGACAGTGTACCTACCTCCTTTAGGGCAGTTGTTTGTAAGAGAAGCAATTTCTGGCATCGACAGCTATCTTAAGGTATTTCTACTCCCACACTACCCCTTCAGCTGTACTAGCATGACTGCTTGTGCAACGATGCTGCAAAATGGATCAGACAGCAGACTAGTCAAGTAGTTTTCTTTTATCTGTGAAGCCTGTCTGACTCTAAAAATCTCATTGATGTGCACAGCTGTGAGGGTGGCACCATGCACAGGCAGGAATCCTGTAAGGCTGTATCACTGCTGAAGGTTTCACTTCATGGCATCCCAGCTTCAGGCATCTCCATTAGTTTGTGCACAAACCCCGCCTTGGCAGACCCTCATGTACCATCCCCAGCTTTCATGATTATTTCATGTGATTTATATTGGTCATCTGCAAACTTCAAAGTTTAAGAGGGAGATTGTCAAAGGCTTGAAGAGCATTTGGAGCTCTATTTTCCTCAGATCTCAGGAAACTGAGGCCTCTATACCTTTCTAAAGCAGCATTTGTTACTTGCAACACTACCTTAAGAAGAGATAGCAGGGAGATGGTCTCTCAAGAACCAGGATTCACATTACCGTTGTTCATTTTGGCTTCTGCAAACATGGAAATTATTGCCTTGCACCCATTATCTTTGTCTGCTAAGGGATGTCAGTTTCTTTGATTGCTGAAATAAGGGGTTACAATAATAAAATGACACCTTAGGCTTGGCTGGGAATGGGAATAAGTAACAGAGGAGCTTTCCTCTGTCCCTGTCCCACCTGGATCTTGCTCCTGCATTTAATACTGAACATCAGCCCTTCTTTGAGAACATACCCAAAACAAACAGCTGTGAAGCAGTAGAAGTCTACAACAAAGGCAGTGAACTGAACCCACAGGCAATAGTTATTATTGCCATTCCAAGATGAAGTGAGAGAAAAGTCTCAGCTTCTCCAGCAGCTGAGAAGGGATGGCATACTTCAGCACAGAACCTCTCATCTATCTCGTCAGGCTGATACAGAGATTTCAGGGTAAATTCTTAGGCTTTACTAATCAGATAAGCCTGTCCAGGCACACAGTGCTGTGCTTACGACCACCTTCTGCAAGAAAAAAAAATCGTGTCTTCTTGTGAAGGCCGATAAGCTGTGGATTGCTATTCTATTTGTTTGGGATTCATCTCCTGTCAAAAACCTGTGTGGATTCTCAGTTGATTTTAAGTTCAAGTACTTTGTTTCAAAAGCTAATCCTGCAAGCAGATAGTTGGGAGTCCTATGCACAGCATTTTTTTTGGGGGGGGGGGGGTAGGTGGGTGGGAAAGATTAATTAAGACAGCAGATTATATGGGTCTCATTTATTTACTCTTGTCCTTCTGTAAAACGAAATGAACTTTGGCAGGGTTAGTTTTCTTGTTTCATTCCACTAGAGGTAACAAAATGTAATTCTCTTTAACAAGGGCAAATCAGAAGGAACTTATCTTCTGCTCTTGAGGCTGAGATAGAAACAATGCTGCCTCATTCAAGTGGCTACCAGTCATTATGAAATGCATGAATAAGCAGCGACAATTAATTCAGTGCGGCTGGATGAAAATATTTTTTTGGTGATAGTGTAATGTAAATCATTGTTTTACACATTCCCTTTCAATGATTTAATTCATGCCTTTCTGACCCCCACTGTGGTATGATTCATAGATTAGTGCTCATGTGTGTAATTTAACAGAGCTGAATAACGAGCAGCACGGAGACTCAAACAAATCCTTGCATCTGATGTATTTGTGATAAATTAGGAAAACATCATTAGTACCGTGCAGAATGATTATGCTGATGCAAGTTCTACATAGGTACCTGTCAGGACAAGAAGAGAAATACACAAAACATTGTATAATGAGCAGTAAAACAGATGTAGAAATCCAAAGCAATGGCAGGCATATAATCCATATCATGTACTGTACCTGTATTCCAATAGATAAGCATCTGTTTTTCTTGAAGTGATCCTTCTTCCTATCTTCTACTGCAACAGTGGCAATGGTTGTGGTGGTGGTGACAGTGGCAGTATTGTTCCCTACATGTTGGCTTGCAGGGCCATGGATCTGCGCATTGGCAGCTTCAATAGCAGCTGTCAGTGCCTTCATACTGTCCAGGCTTTCTGTGGAGTTGCTAAGTCCAGACTGACTGATGATATCTCCCCTCTGTCCATGCCCATCCATGTATGCATCTTGGGCAGACTCCGTGCTGCTCTGGGCTGTGATGGAAATAAATGGTTTGGTGGTAGTTCTCGGTGGGACTGGAGGTGGTGTCTTCTTGTAGGTGGTAATGCAGGATGACACTGGAAAAAAACATAGGAGAGTTCTTGTTTTATTGATGCTGCAGGGAGAATGGATGCAAATGTGATATCAAAGCATCAGTAAGCATGGACAGAGCAGAGGAGAGGAGGAGGCTGTTGGCCAAAGAGCCCCCAAGAGCTTCAATCTAAGAGCCATAGAAATTCCTTTCCTGTCAGTGTCTTCTATTCCTCCTACCTGAGTGGCAGAATTGCCAGTAGGGCAAATAGGGGGAGAAAATATCTATTTGCTAAGTTCTTCCTTAAGTCTTTTTAGGTTTGTTTTCCTCAGTATATTTTCTACTAACTGTTCTAAGTCCCATGGGAACAAGTCCTTCCACCAAAACATTTGTTCTGCTTATGGCTCCCAAACAAGATTCATGAGGATGATAAGTCTCCAGCCACTTATCCTTGCTAAATTGTACTTCAAGCAGTTTTATTGCAATTGTTTTGTCCCTCTACCCTGTCCTACTATATGCAGAATTTCACACTACATTTTTCTAATGAGAGAGAGATTCCCAAACCATCTGTTATCAAAGTCTGTTAACACTCACCATGCTTGGACTTGTGTATTTCTTTCTATAAAATGTCTCACTTGTTGCACAGACTTCTAACATACTTTGAAATGCTTTCTAAGTTGCTGAGGACATATTTAAAAGAACATTTTGCCATTTCTCACCATAAATAGAGCATAATTTCTCACCATAAATATAACATTAGTTCTGGAAAAAAAATCACTTGATTTTACACACAGGGTGTTAGTGTCAATGAAGTCAATAGCTAAAACCTGTCAGTCAGTGGGAAAGTGTAAGTATAAATGTTTGCAATAACAAAGACTTTAACAAAAGTTCATATTTTGAAGGCCATGCTCCCTTTGTAAGTGCCGCTATATGGAGTTAGAAGCTCAGCTTTAGGTTCCCAGGTTAAAACTATTGTTCTGTATACACAGAATTACATACACAAAGCACTAAATGGAGATAAAAACATCTTCCTTTAAGGGTTAGTTGGCAGCTCTGCATTACTGAAGTCCTGGAATGCTTTCAAGGGAGGAAAGAAAGTCCATTAAAAACAAAAAACAACCATGATATGCTCTATTTTTTAACAAAATAAATGCAGGCATGAACCTGTGCAAAGTTCAGACACAAACTTGTTAACATAAGTTCTTATTAACAGTAATCATATGGCAAGAAATGATTCATAAGATCATTTTAATTGGCAGACGTCTATGCCACCCACATAAAAGGTAACTCTACTACAGCTGTTCTGCTCTCTGTTTGCACTGTATCTGCTTGCTGAGCCAGAAGCCATTATGGTATTAATTTGACTAGCTCACATCCATATGCCTCATATCTCCCCATAGCTGTAGTAATAGCTACGTTGTAAAAGGTGTTTCCAGGGCATGAAATCACACGGGATTTTTTTAAAGGATTCTAGTATAAGTTTCTGATAACGTGTCTGAACCCATGTTAAACACGTTTCTGAATGCTAATGGAAAAAAGAGTGTTTCAGGTAGTGAGGGTTTTGAAACTATGATTCACTTCTGAAGAATCAAACAGAAACCACGGCATCTCTGAGAGAAGAGATGGCTAAAAATGGACTTGTCAAATTTTAACTCTGGGGAAGTGAATAGTTAATAGGGGTTAAAGGTGTTTTATAAAGTGCTCATGACAAGATCTATATCTGGAACTAACAGGGTGACAGTTTTACAAAGGGGATTATGAATGTCGTGCTGTTCTTCATTGGTTTTGATGCTGTCAAAAAGCATTTGTTGTGACGGCACATACAGGTAAAGCAGCTGCTGTTGCTGCAGCACAATCATGGACTCCAGGACTCATGGAGAATTGTGGAGGCTGCTGCTTGGGTCAGGATACCCCAGAAACACCCCAGGTGGTTCATGGTCTGGAGAATGTTCTCCGAGTTGTGGAAATGCAAACTGAAATTCAGCACAGAAGAATTCAAAGCACACACACACGAATATATCCAGGTAACCCTTTGGGAAAAAAAGGTGCCAAACTTGTCTAATAGAGGTTCGTGAGCAACGCTACTTTGGAATTCAGCAAAGTAGAAATTGCACCATTCAAAATATGCTAGGCAAGGTCACTGTGGAACTTCTGGGGACATGCCAGCACCTTCAGTCCATCCCAGCACGGCACATAAGCATCATTTTTCTTACATAGCAGAGAGGGAAATGATAATGAAACACACTTGAAAAGGGGTCTTTGGTAGGAGGGAGAGCATCAGAACCAAAGAGCAAGCCTTAACAAGACAGGTCCCCACATCACTGGGCATCCCCCACTAGAAAGAAAGCCAATAGCAACTGTCTGTTGACAGCTACCATGCTCTCTGGACACAGCAATACAAATACAGAATTGCCTGATTAAGTTGTCTTTCATTCTGTTGGTAAATGTACTCAATGAGGAGTATAATCCACACTGCAGTGAAAGATGTTTGCACTCAGCTAATTAGATCTGAAGTTATTCTTAAGAGGGGGAGAGAATTGACAAGTCATACGGTGAAATTGTAAAGAGAAATAGCAAAACGTTCTTTTAGCAAGTCAAAACAAATCCTCGGTTTCCTGGAGTCACGCAGCACATACTGTACAGCTCCAGAGAAGCAGAGTGTGCAAGTCATAAAAGAACCCCAGGCACTTCATTACTGGAAATGATGTAAGCTCCTGCCGCTCCCCTGCAGAAACACAACAAAACAAAGCCGCGGCCGCCGCCGCTGTCGGAGGCAGCTGCTCTCAATGTCGGGGCTGGCCGAGCCCTCCGAGCCGCTGAGGCACAACAATGAAAGGCATTCGGTGCAGCAGTTCTTCTCCGTGTGCTCTCAAGTACCTGGCAGCTTGTGTCGGGGCAACCTGAAGGATCTGCGGCTGTTTAAGTGGCCACGGTATTTTGAATGCTAAGCTGCTCGAAAAAGGAAACGAGTCCTCCCCCCAAAAATTGTCAACCCCCTGGCGCTCTTCTTGTCCAGCCAGGAGAGCCTGAGCCTTCAGTCGGTGCAGGGAGAGCACATCCATGCCGCGTTTTGCCCCTGCGGGCAGAGGAGGAAACTCATCTCTCCAGCTTTCCTGCAGCACAGACTGCCCGGCAGGAGGACTCAGAGGGAGACGACTACAGGATCACAGGACACGTGAAAAATTTGGAGAAATCCTCACTTCACACACAGGGAACTTTCAAGGGGTTTTGCACATGAAAGCTAGTTTAATTCACATAAGGAAGTGAATTTAAAGGGCTGTGTAATTTCCCTGATAAATATGTTCTTGGACATAGATCAAGGAGTGAAGTTCTGTACGGAAACTGATCAGACTGGAGAGTCAAGTCAAAGTAGTCTCGTGAATCATTAAAATTGTTTAGATACGGAGTTAATCAGAAAGATCTTTTTCTGAATAGTGAAAGTGCCTAAGAACACTCAGTTTGACATAACACAGACTAGTTTCCACAGTATTCTCCAGAGAGCACATGCTGCTGAAGCAGGTACACATTCCTCTCCTAGGGCATATGCAAGGTTTAATCCAGAAACTAGTTAAGTCATGCACAAGAGTCCTCAGACAGCCAAAGCACTTCGAATAAGTCTCACTGTTTCCAGTAAATCAGTCCTCCAATTTATGCTCTCCTTTTCCTTTTGATCTTTACCCTATTTCTGTGGACTGCCTTCAGGTTACAGTTTAATCCCAAATACCTAGTGAAAAAAACCACTTTCTCCAGATTAATTAAAAAAAAAAACAACCAAAAAAACCCCTATGGTTTTTGTCTTCCTAGCCAGTATTTCCAAACAACTAGCTCATGAGACAGGAATTTGGAACAGGGAGTGTCAACCACCCAGTTCAGAAGGAAGTCTAATGATAAAAAAAAAATAATCCCAGATTGCATAATAATAAAGGCTTGAATTTGAATGTTTCATTGTAAGAGTACTTCAGTTGTTTAAACATGCTCACTAGGGGAGATGAGCCCTCGGGAACAAACATCAGCATGCAAACACAAATTTTTAACTGAGTGAATGGGTGCTCAGGAGAACCCCAAGGCAGATTAGTATTTGTGAAGGGATCAAATTCATGTGGTGCTTTGAACAGTTTAAGTGATGAGACACATCAGTAATATCTTTCTAACTTGGCAGTCCCACATAAACTTGGTTAAGAAGATTAAATGAATGTGCAAATTTAAAATTAAGTAACATAATAGCATTTCTTCTGAGAAGAAGCATGAACTCCACAGTTTGAAAGGACCAACAAAGGACACAACTTTCTCAGCACAAGAAAGATGTGGACCTGTTGGAGAGGGCCATGAAGATGATCAGTTGGTTGAAGCACTTCTCCTGTGAAGACAGGCTCAGAGAGCTGGGGTTGTTTAGCCTGGAGAAGGCTCCAGGAAGGTCTCACTGTGGCCTTCCAGTATCTTAAGGGGCCTTATAAGAAGAAGGGAGAAGGACTTTTTGTATGGGCAGATAGTAATGGGACAAAGGGCAGTGGTTTTAAACTGAAAGAGGGCAAGGTTAAATTAGATGCTAAGAAGAAATTTACTCAAAGGGTGGTGAGGCACTGGAGGTTGCCCAGAGAAGCTGTGGATGCACCATCCCTGGAAGTGCTCAAGGACAGGCTGGATGGGGCCCTGAGTTAACTGGTCTAGTGGGTGGTATCCCTGCCCATGGCAGGGGGCTTGGAATGAGATGATCTTTAAGATTGCTTTCAACCCAAACCATTCTAGGAGTCTATGATTCTAACTTGTACACAAGTATTAGGATAAAAAGCAGGAATTCTGCCATGCTGCACAGATGGACCTCAGTCTTCTGATTTACTGTCTGTTATATGGGTGTGTTAGCAGTGGTGCCCTTGCACCTCACACAAGTGCCACACAAAACACGGATTTAGGCAGGTATCAGCAGACCTCAGTTTCAGTACTGCAGCCCCTGAGTTTAGAGGTGCAGTGCTTGATTTGGCTTGTTAGACTCAAATCATACAGTTATTTGCTTATCTTTTTGAGATTTGGGGGGAATGCTTGAAAGTAGGGTTTCAGATCCTGTATTGTTATTTTTACATGCAAAAAATTGGTATGAAAACAGGGTATGCATTATCTTAATAAAAAACTAAGCAGATGGCTTCGGAGAATGTAGAAATTTACTATTACAAAACTGAAGCAAAGATTTTTATAAGAAGTTTTAAACTGCCCGAGGGAATAATACCACAGTGAGTTATGGATGTCATTATCCCAAATGAGAACTACTGAAATCTAGATACCACACCATCAGGAATTCTGCCAAGGCCATGCTTTTTCCAGACCTCCCTCACCGCCAAGCTGATAACTTATTTGAAGAAAGCCTAAGCTTCACTGGCTTAGGAAACAGGCAAAAGATAAAACTAAAATCCCGCAGAAATTTATACAAAGTATTTAAACTATTTTTACGGCACGAAATAGCACCACAGATTTAATATCCCACATACTCGGTGGTTTAAAGCCATTGCTGGTGACCTTTTCATAAATCTGGACATTTTTGTTTGCAAGTAGGGTGCCTCCAGCTTCCCAGCTGGATACAGTGAAGGATCTCCTGAAGGTGAGACTAAATATGGCTCATCCTGCATCTCAGATGAATTGAGTTGGAAAATCTGCATGTGCATACCCAGTGGATGACAGGTGAATATTTCTCCAGCAGATTTTTTTTTCTCCTTTTAATTTCTTCTGCTGGAAGCTGCTGATGCCAGTCAGAAGCTTAATTGCTATCCCAGGGAAGCTGAATTATTGTGCAGAGAACAGGTGAGACAGCCAAAGGTGTCTGCTAAATGCAGTTTATCACTAGGATATTATCACAAATTATGGATGCACAGACAAAATCCAGGACATGTAGGCTTCCTAGGAGACTCACTTCATTCCTTGCACTACACAGCTGCTGTTGAACTTCTCTGTCTACAGAAATGACCAGTACATTAACAGCACAGAACTTAAGCGATTCAACTCCTGTGGCCCAAAAGTCAGGAGTCTATAAACAGCTGAATCTCTGGAAAAAAGATTTCACATTAACTGAAAGTTATTACCCAGAGTGGATCACTGATGGCTTATAATACTTAACTCCCAAAACTTGTGAACTTTGCTGGTGTCAAGCAATTAGCACTTGGCTCTATCTATAGCTATATGCACACAGGTATCATATATACCTGCTCAAGTTCAGTCAGGCTGAGAGAAGTCATAAGAGAAACTGTTTTGGCCTTCCCCTAAACTTTGACTACCAACAAAGCATCTGGAAAAACACCCCTAAGATCTGCAAGGATAAGGATGTGAGCCTGTTCAGGACAGATTCTCTCCTACATGCTTTAGTACAGTCATGGTAGAAGGTCTCTGACAGAATATCAACCTCTACATGCAGTGAAACATGCTGAAGGAAAAGAAAAAAGAAAAGCAGTACAGCAGAATGGTCTTTTTTTAGTTAGCTTGTGAATTATTTACCATCTCTTTTCACATGTACAGCATTTTTTTCTGAGAAAATTGGGGAAACGATGCTTGATCTGTTGCTTAAACTAAGTCTTGCAAACCATTCAAATGCTTTTTGCACTTTATCAAAACTCTATTTCCCCCCATATTGGAGCAGTAATGGAAAACATGAAACATTATAATTTTAGATAAAAATAGGGTACTTAAAAGTATTTTATGTTTCAGAACTTATATGTCATAAAAATCACCATGGTTAGAAATTAATAAGCTTTCTGAATATCAGTACTTTAATTTTGTAAAAGGCATTTATGGAAAACAAAAGAAATGTTGTGATATATGGTAGTTTATCCCTCTTAGATCAAGAATGTGCAACAGTAAATAAATGTAATAATATTCAGCTTAATGAAATCAGACTCTTTTCCCATATATTTTCCAGGAAGCAACTTCACTGGCACTTTGATAGAACACTTTGTTATGTGTTACTGCAGCACTCTTGAATTCCATAATTTGCATCTTTTCCCCTTGGCAATAACGTTGATAAAACAAAATGGGCGGGGTTTTTTTTTTAATGTGGAGTTGTGCTAACCAGATACAGACACATATATGTAAACAGATCTTTAAATAAAAACAGTGCAAGAACCAAACCCCAGATTTTCAGAAACACAGGGGGTTGAACTCTCTGCAAGTACCTAGTCACTGTAGTTAGATGTATTTAAAAAATTTCAAATTTGAGCATGCTCTGGAAAACTCATCACTTATTTTTTTGCCTAACGAATGATGAATGTAAAGACTTTGTCTACAATTGCACATTGCAAGTTCCTGGTGCTAATAATTTGAAAACCTGCCTCTTGTTTACATTTCTAAATTGGATCTGGATTCTTGAAAACCTCACCCAAACTGTGAATATAAAACCTGATTTCCAGACTGTATCAGTAGCTCTTTCAACATGCCAGAAGTGAGTGTGCCATAGCGGAGCCCACACTTCCCACTGTGTTTGGGCACGTCACCGCAGGTGTTACTTCTTGAAATTACCATGTAACAGTAGTAACTACTGGTGTGGACATATTAATATACTCTTGTATGTATGCTCTCCCTTCAGTTACAGAAGGAAGAGTTAATATCTGAGGAGCCAGGAGGCTTGAACCCTATCAAACATGGAGATACATCAAGGCAGATGTGTGGTCAGAACCAAGCCCACATGTAAGCAAACATCTCCTGTTCTTTACTGAAGCAAGTACTGTGTGATGTGCCCTCCTTCACAGTTTGTTAAGAAGACCTGCATTTTGTCCTTCCTGAGCTTCTGCTGCCAATGTCTCATCCTTCCATGGTGGCAGACTGATGATAAAGCAAGTTTAGCAGTCAGTCATTTTAGGAGAAGCTTGTCACAAATTTGATTGAGAAATTGCAAGTTGAAATTGTATAGTTCTTGTCAGAGGAGGTTGGACTAGAGAATAATTAGGCTTCTCCCCTTCTGAATCCCTGAATCCAGCCTGTGAACCTAGAGGAGACTAAAGCAAGCCAGTTATCTCTGAGTAATCTGATCATGTAGTGTTTAAGTCAGGTAGGTATTTGTGTTGCATCACTCTTTTCAACATTACGGCAAGGATTTTCTTTTAAGCTCTTCACTGCAGCTAACTTTCAAAAGGCAACACTTGGCTGGGGTATTGACATTTCAAAGTGTAATTTCTGTATAAGAAAAAGTGTCTATAAAAGTTGTTCCCTCTTCCTTAATCTGGAAATATACCTTCTTTGTTTGCTGCTGATGTTAGCAAGAAAACAAGTTTCTACTGGTTTTTACTCCCAGTGGTTTTCTGAATACTTAATAAACTCTAGGTAGGGTAAGCAGAATTCTGTATTATTGCATACATTGGTATCAAGCTGGTCTCACAGAATTTGATTAGTGATGCATCTAAATTGGCTTAGAAATTAATTAGTTTAAATTGCTGCAAACCCACCCCTGATGTGGACACATTTAGAAGTGAATATAACTGTTAATGTCTTTTTTTAAATTTAAATGAAAATGAAGGAAATAAGAGTGATTCTTTCAAATAATTTATTGCAATTAACTGCATCAGTTCGATGATTTTAAAGTGATTTCCTTTTATGCCATGGTGTGCAAACAAGCTGTACATTGTTATCAGTTACATCCATTCGAATCCAGTGAAAACTGTGTAAGTATCATTTAACCCAGTAAGAATTTGTGAAGTTTAATTTTCTGGGTCATAATCAGTTTTCAGTGTTGCTGTATTTGAGATCAGTTGTGCCTGCATGGTTTGCTTACTTTTATAGCTGGGACTTTTAAAAAGTTACACTAAACCAGAGAACACAATTCCTGATGTGTTATTATTAATGAACTTTTCAAAGCTGATGCACAATGGGGAAGTTCTGCACTATGAAACAGCTGTGTATATATATTTTATATATATATATATATACACATACACACACATGCATACATATATTGGACAGTTATATTCCTCCAGTCATTAGGGGACTGGTACACACAGCAAATACAGAAATGTAGGTACACCAGTTTTGCATGCTATTCAACCCCAAGGTTGTTCAGAAGATTTTAAGCAATCAAGAAAGTCATTGCTCTGACACAGACTATTCAAATGCATTTAATACAGCCTATACGAGGTGGGATTTACTATTTTTGGTACAGAAGCCACCTACTTTCATTAATCAAACTACTTTATGATGCTGCTGAGTATAGGTTGTGATTGCTCACAGCAGAAAGCACTTTGTCACCTGATCCAGCAACTAACTCAAATCTCTTTAAACTCTTAAAAAGAAAGTATATGTTTAAGTTTTTTTTCCTCGGTACCTGGTGCCATCAAGGCGTTACTTCTTTGACTGTCTCAAAAGTCAGCATTTAAGTTTTGAGAATCTTGTTTTATGCTATTTGATATATAAGAGTGTTTTAAATAGTTTGGCTAAGAGTTAAAAGTTATTCAAATGACAGTGATGATGAAGCGCTGCCATATTTTAATCAGATAGATGTTGGGAAGAAACTGTACAAATGCCAAAGACAAGAAAATAAAAGCCAATATCAACTAGAAGAAGAATGTGATTGACAAAAACAATAGGAACAACTTTTTAGCTACTATGAAGTGTCATGAAGCACCACAAGAATTGATTTAAACCATTTTACTGTGAATTTCAGTGTAACACTACGGGGTCAAAAGACCTCTGCAGGTATAACAGCACACTATGTTATTGCCATAGACAAATACTTATGAACATACTATAGAAAACCAGGTTTCAGGAAGAAAAGTATCACGTGCCTATTGAGCAAGAACATCTGTTCAGACAGGGAAGTACTGACTTGTTTTTAAGCAGCCAGTACTGCATTTTTCAGCACACTTATCACTTTTGGGGTGTTCCAATTCAAGCAGGAATGTCTAAAACAAGAAAGTTATGCTCGTGTATTTCCTAAAAAATCCAAATCAAAAGCAAAAGCAAGAGCTACTTGCAGCAGCAAGAAGGGAGGGAAGAAGGAAAATTACAGCTAAGTCTGTGCTCCAGGCTGAACAGTGACTTGTCACCTGAGAGAGAAAATTATGCCCCAGCTCAAAAGTTCTGCCTCTGCTGATAAGGTTATCAGATGACCTGCAAAAAGTCACCTGTCAGGGCAGATCCTCTAGCACTGTGGGGGAAAATCCAATCCCATCTCAAATGAGGAGGAAATGTAGACAAGATGTTTACCCAAGAAATTATACTTATCTTTGGCCTAATTTCAGGTAAAAGAGCAAAACAGAGGCTTGAGAATGTCAGCACTTTTCTTGAATTAACTTGAAAAAATTGAATTGTTTGGTGAACGTGTATGAAAAATATGTTTGAAATATATATTTGGTGTTGAGAGGAATTAAAATCTACACCAAACCCTGGTTTCTATCCTTTCATTTTACATTCAAGTAAACAAGTCATATCCTTGCTCAGTGACAGGTCTGAGGTCAACATGAGTGACCTCGTCTTTTCAGCTATTTGCTTGTTTTTATGACAAGAGTCCTATGTAATAATGCAACAAGTTAGCTGAAAATACTCTTAGTGTGAAAAATTCCTAATAAATTCCTAATGATCAGCCCGAGTGACCTGAGCACAAAAAATACTGACATCTCATTTACAGCCATTATAGTGTACAGATAAGACAAGTTCAATAAATCTGAGCACAAAAATCACTTATTGTTGGGAGTCCTGAATTAGCACCCAGAAGACATTTTGATAAAGAAAGACTGTAGCCCTGGCATGCATGAAAGAGGACAGACCAATCTTGTGTAACTTTTAAGCAAGGTTTGAGTGAAAGACGTTGTAATTTCTTTCCATGTATTTCTCCATCTATTAAAGAAATGCCTGTAATACAGGCCTTGAGGAAATTCAGATTCACAGTTTGTAGGAGGTGTCAGACACAAACTCCCATATCTTCCTTGGAGACACTAACTGCATGCCTGGTAATAGTCTAACAGCCTTTTTTCCTTATTTTTTGTTAATTTCTTTTTTATTAAAAAGAGAAATCAGTCTAGTAGAGGCGGAAAATTTAAAAGTTGCCATCATGATCCTGAAACCCTGAATTTGTGCCATAGCATTCCAGTGGTAAAAATCATGGGTTTATTTTACATAATTTCCAGAGGGACAAGAAGCATTGTCACAGTATAGAACCACAAGAATAAACTTTTCTTTCTCCAAACCACTCATTTTATTTTCCACTTACAGTTTACTTTAGCAAGAGATTTTGGAATTCATGCTCATCATTAGCACCTCCCTTTTCTCTAATCCCTAGACAGCAAAATAATTTTAGCATTTCTCACCTTTACTAAAACGTAAAAAATTGAATAATACATTTTGTAGCGACTTAGCTTAAAGATAAACCCAGACCTTCTGGGCTGGCTAAGTTAAAAAGTGGACCCAGGACACCTACTTGAGACACAAGAAGAGAAAGCAGACAAGCCCAAACAAATTTTGACACTTCAAATTATTTAGACCTTTTGAGTCTTTAGACTACATAAATGCTTTCTGAAGATCACAAGGCAAATAGAAAATCTTTGCAAACTGAATCCTACTAATCTGTACAATTTCACATGCATGTAGCTATTACTCCAGACCTCTCCGTGCAAGGAATGCAGGAAAGATCACATTTATAACCAAAGCTCCAAGTTTGGAGTTTTCTCCCTACAGTTTCCTGCCCCAGCCTGAAGCTTCCTCTTCTTAGTCATTCCTTTAATAAGAGCCTTTAATCACACCCACATATTACCCCAATAGACTTGGTGTTTATTTTGGATTGGAAATCCATTTCTGAGACTTTACTGGGTAAACCCAAATCTCTGACTGAAGATGCTACCACAGGCTTACAGGATGTGAAAGAAAGGGGAAGAAATCAAGTCTGAATCCTCTTGTCCAAATTGGTCAGTTAAAAATAAATAAATAAATAAATAAATGCACTAATTCAAATAGCTGCAAATGTTGGTCAAAACCAAGGATGCTGAGCAGAGCAACTCTCAACCTGGTTCAACTCAGGCTGTTTCATTCATCTCTGCTTTGCTTGAAAACCTTTCCATGACCTCAATTTCTGTTTGCACGGATGTTTGAAGAATGTCTGCCTTAACACCAGCACCTTTATCTGCCTGGTTAACATGTGGTTATTCATTATTTGTTATTCTCACCAAATTACAGAGTCTGAGCAGCATCACTGTCAAATGCCAATCACTGAGCACAAAAAACCAAATAATTAAAATGGACAGATGATGAATAATCCACAGGCCAGGGTCTGCTTTTCCTAAACTGTTAACAAATGAAAACCAAATACGTGTGCAATAACGAGGACTGTTCACAACCAACTTGGGAACTGGAAAAATAATTAAAATTCAAGGTTAAAATCAGTTCCAGTGAGTACATCAGTCAGCTCTTTTTACTAACAATATTAATATCATTTACTTTTTATCACAGGAGATGTAAGAGGATACACAGAGTGTGCATAGCTGTAGGTCACAGCAGCATCATCCATGGCTGCACTGCACCCAGCTGAGAGGATGAGTTGAGGCTAGTTGGATGCTTTCCAGAAGAGCTATTACTCTGGAGTAATTATGCATTTTGGAAGTGGTTTAAACTGAATCACTGTACCCCCATTTTTTATTTGAGATTAAGGGTATCCAGATGAAGAACTATGGTGGAATAACCACAGTGCTTTTGGAGAATTTCCAGAGTTAGAGAGACTTTACTGCAGTGAAATACAGCACATTGAGCCAGCAGTCTTCTCCCACAGCCTTTGTTTTCTTCAGAGTCTGTCAAGGGTCAGGCAGGTCTGACTCCCTTCAGCTTTTAAAGACTAAAAAGGGCAATATTAAGGATACTTTGGCTGAGTGACTTGGGCGATGAAAAAAAATCCAGCAGCAAAGTGTGTGCATGAACTTGTTTCTATCTAAGATTTCTCAGGGCACAGACTCCCCTACCCGTGCAATGATTAGAAAAAGCATGAACAAATATATTTTAATAATTTCAAAGGCAGTTTATTACACATACAATGCCATTCTTTTGTGTCTAAAACTGCTGTTTAATTCACGTACACCAGGAGTGAAATATACTCAAAAAGTAAAGAGCAGCTTTCTTAGCAGCTTTCCTGAATTTAGTGCTTAGGCCTGTGGGTGAGTCATATTTTTCTTGTTATCCCATTCAGTTGAATTTTCTATACATATGTTGAATGTGCTATGTATTAACAGCCAAGTAGGCCACCACAGCAGTTTTCTTTGAGACTGGGAACCTGCTGATCTGACCTGCTTATCAAGAGAAAAATGTCATCTCAACAGGACAAGATTGTTACACATTTCTCCTCCCTATTTTCTTCTTGTGAGCAGTTTTTTTAACCCCCTAGAGCCAAGTAAAAAGTCACCGGTCTAGGATTTTTTTTTCCCTTTTTCTTATTTTCTAGTATTTTTTACATAATTCAAAAAATATAGAAACTCTTTTCTTTATATAAAAGTTTAAAATCTGAAGATGGAAAAGCATGCCCTTAATGCTCTTCATACATGCCTATGTGAAATTACTTTGTGTCTAGTTTTAAGCGCATTAAGTGGAATTTAGACTCATAAAGCAAAACAAATATCTCTATTTATGAACAACCCTATAATGATAAAGGAAAAAGTGCAAAACCTTTCAGGACAGAAATAATTTCAAACCTTGTCATGTTTACAGAACCGAATGGAAGTGATCTCTGTTGGGCACAGAATCACGAAGGTTGGAGAAGATCTTCAAGGCCATCAAGTCCAACCTTCAACAGAATACCACCCATTTAAATCATATCATGAAGTGCCACGTCTGCTTGGTTTTTGAACGCTTCCAGGGATCTCTCTTGTGCAGGTTGACTCCACTACTTCCCTAGGGAGCCTGTTCCATTGCTTAGCATGTTAAGAGTCCTTCAGGATGGAAAACACTATTCACTCTAATTAAAGTTAGCATTACAGTTTGTGTCCTAAGCTGCTCTGAAATGTTCCAGAGCCTTCTCCTCCTCACTTCCACTTTTACAAGTTAAAAGTAAGACCTCCTAGATTATGGTACTAGCCTCACTAAGGAGAGCTGAGCACACAATACTTCCCTCCCCATTATAAATGACATGTTGTCAAAAGAAAAATTGGGTTAAAAAGGCTATATGTCACATTCTTCAGACTGCTGTGCCACTTGGTCAAGAACTGAGCTTCCCATGACTTTCCCTAGCCTGCCATGTGTGAAATGCATCCTACGTGACAATTTTAACATCAGTTGCGTCATTAACACATGTTCCTGACTGCACAATGTTTTTTGCACTTTGCTGGATGAGGCAGAGGCTGGATGAATTGTTACTGTGCACATGCAGTTTTCTAATAAAAACAATACGGCATTATTGTTCTTGGAAGAGTGTTTGGAAAATCTTACCCCCCGTTGTATAACGTGCATCAGGGTGACAGGTGGGCGAGGCTCTGCGTGTGGGGCAAGGAAGAGGAGCCCACAAGTACAATAAATACCTGTGTGCTTGTACTTGCCTGAACACATAAATACAGCCACCTAGGAGCACACATACAAAGCTGTGCTCATCTTCAACTCTGCCTTGGAGTTTTGCTTTTCTTCTCATCTTGCATGATGCAACAAAATTCAAGGTATACTTTTCTCCTGAGCTTTGATTTGTATCTTGGGGTTTTTTTTATGGGATGCTCCTTTTGGGCAGCATTCTCAGCTTCCTCAGCTGGAGGGATTATTTGGTCTATCCACAGCTTTCATGTTAAGCCCCAAAGTGTCTTGTAACACTGACTATGCAGACTCAAATCCCAATACTAAATAAAAACACATAGAACTCGCAGTAATAAAAAGGCTAAGACCTCAAAACTGAAATGCTATGGGAAATGAGCAGAAGAGCTTCAAAGGCCTGGCCAATGTCCTGGTCCTTTCTAGATGAGGGTGAAGCTGCCCAGGTGATCCTTTCCTACAGGTGAACTAGGTAAACACCACAGGTTAAAGAGGTTAGTGTTCCCAGCATGAACTGGTTTGGATTCAAATGCAACTTAGTTCCCTGCCAGTTCTTCACTTCACAGAACAGCATGTGGAGATATACTCAGAAATGTTTTTTCTTGAAACAGTTTTCTTTAGCTTTAAGGTAAGTGTACGTGCATGCACATCTATTTTTATAAAGGTGTTACTGGGATATGGAGAGAATTATAGCTAATAGCACCAGATGTCCTACAGCTTTTTGTCAAAGACAAAAACCCTGCAGCTCAGTTGCTCACTATGGGCTAAAAAAAAATTCTGCTTATGAGCAAAATAATGCACATTATTTCACTGCTCATTCTAACACCAGCCCTATAATTACTGGATTCTCAACTATCTTCCACATTCCCCTTGAGCTATGAATTACAAGTTTTCAGCATATTGGATACTAATACTGTGGCATGATTAGATTACCATTTGCACAGGTTGCCAAAGCAGAAGAATAGCTCATCTAAGTATGAATAGGTTCATCTGCTTGAAGAGAATTTTCTTTACCTTTCAGACTAATCATCTGTGTCTAACACAGGGTAAAAAGAACACAAATTATTTTCAGGCTAGCTTCTCTTAGAAAATAAAATTATCTCCCTGGTTTTTATATCCCAGTGTTTGAAGGCATGCAGACTTGTGGGTTTTGTCTGGCTGCTCAGAGGAAAGCTGTTTGCAGAGTGCAGATACAGACCTGTTTTCTGTTGTAGATGGAATCCATTAGTCACCAAGGAGGCTAGAGCATAATGGAAAGTAGCCATTTTGTGTTCATTTTAGTGCACAGCCTTGGAGGGGAGAAACACACAAATCCATGTAATTTTTGATGTGCTACTGAATAGAATTTAAAGACTATAAATATTTTATCAGTCGGTTATGGGTTAAAAAGGTAATTTGTACAGAGTAGATATTTCCCTTTGGAATTCACGAAAACATAACAGCTTTGAACTTGAAATAAGGACCAGCATTTGAAGATATTTGTTATTTATAGACTATTTGTTAAGTGAGCATTTAACTGTATGTTCAGAAGCACTCAGATCACCAGCATGCCAGGAACTCCTGTTCCAGTGCCCCCAAGCAGCTGTAACCCAGCCTAAGGGGCAGCACCTCTCACAGCTCTCTTGTGCTGCCAGAACGGCAGGTGAAGCAGGCAGGTGAGTGCACTCTACTGTCCATTCAAATAAACAGGTAATAGATCACATGCAACACACTTGTTTTTTGTGGCAGCTGACACACTGCATATGGCAGCTTTGGTAACTCACCAGCTCCACTTGCCCACTGTTGATGGGACCCTGGTTTTGCTAAAATGCATTCACGTCCTTGCCCTGCACCATGGGATAAAGCACACAGACCCACGCATTGCCTTCCCAGCTCTTCACATCTTACAAAGGTTTTTGGTGGATGCAAAATGCCAGAGAAATCAGTGAAAACTCATAGGAACTTCCATCAGTGGGCCTGTGTGGGCCATCCCTTGTGTTTGCAAACGAAATTCCTGCCACACATTTGTGGCCTGCTTGGCACTCTTCTTGCCCGTGTTTTAACTCTCTGGTTTATGATCTTATTATTTTAATATGGTCTCCAGACCATCTGTAAACCACCATTATCTTATGATAGTTCTCTGCAGTGATTACATTAAAACCTTGTTAAAAAGGCAAATCTAAACAACTTTGGAGATGCCCAAGGAGAACACAGATTTCTTCTTGACATGCATCATTATGTAGTTAAAGAACATTCTATGAAACACAAGGATATTTATTATTCAACAGATTACACTCTGTCACAGTTCAAGCTAGTCTGGGAAAAAAAAAGGAAGCATTATTTAATTAATGATGGTTTTCAAATTACATCCAGCTAGACAACAGCTGCCTTTTCAGTTTTTGTTAGCCCATATGTGGCCATGTGAGCACTGCTCAGAGAAATACTACTCCCTGCTCCCTTGCTCACACATTGTTCTCCTGACTTTGTCCTGACTGTTCCTGGACAGTTTTCCATTCCAACAAGCATCTAGGCAAACAGAAACATGCTTCCTGTAGGAAAAGAAGCCCTTTATCTTGGAGTGTCCTCATCTCTCTCTCTGTCTGCAGGACAAACACTCACTGTGTTTTCTACTGCGGCCTCTCTCCAAGCTTTCCGCCCCTTCCCCAGCCCGACCTCACACTGCAGCCTTGTAGATGCTCTTTCTGAGCCTCACTGCCTTCCCCAAACGGGTGTGATTACAGCTGAACTCCTCCTTTCCTACAAACTTTCAAGACACCATATTTTTGCTTTGGAGTTCAATGCATCGTTCGTTCACCGACCTCTTGTGCATGTGCTGTTGTGCTTTCTATAGCAAGACAGTAAATATCACCCTCTTTGTCTAGAAGGATAAAATACTTATGTGCCTACTCAGTGCACAGAGTATGCACAAGATGCCTGAAGTTTTCCAACATGCTGTTTGTGTCCTGTTGCAGTACTGTCTGAAAATCTCAGTTATGACTTGGCTCCTGTGTGCTGAGCAGTTACAATCTGGATAATTTCAGTTCCTTGCTGCAAAAGGAAATCCTAAACAAATACAAAGCACACTCACAATCCACTTAGCAAATATATCCAGAAAACAAAAAGAGGAAAAATCTGGGAGAACCTGTATAAATGGCTATAAATACCTGGAAACCACAGGCACTCTGTCAAGTAACTTATCCCACCCTCCTTACAAGAGCTGTATTTGAAGGGGATGAACTACCCTTTGGCAATGTCTGCCTCCCTCCCTGTACTGAACATCAGGCCCAGATGGCTAATTTTGGATGGCCAATTAGGCAAGAGGAATCCCAATGTTAAACAACTTCAGCATGTTGCTGCACAAAGTTGCCCCTGTTTATATTTAGTCTCTTTTCTCCATTTTTGTTGAGCTCTGAGATGAAAATCTGGAGACAAAGAGATACTATTCTACCCGCAGAGTTTATCTGTCTCCAATGCATTGCTTGTCTATACATAGAAGAGCTCCACTTTGCTGTTTGTATAGTGCTGTGCAATGGAAATCAGCAGTTTGTAGACAGCTCTTTCTAAGATCAGGAGAACAAATGCTTGTTTCCTTTCTCTCTGATTTCCTCTGGGTTAACAATAGATATTGACCTTACAGGATTGCTGTAGTACATTGTGAATTATGTATGAAATGCAATTTCCCTGTCTGCTGTGGACATGTTTGACTGTGCTGTTTGCAGCACTCATCATCACAGGGCTTGCAGTGTTCCCAGAGACACAGCTACGGCACCTGAATTCACCATAAATAAACTGTCAATTTTCAATTAAAATAAAATTCTTTTTCATTCCTTAATATCCAAATTCTTAAAAGCAATCACCTTCTCATAACTCCTATCTCACCTCCTAACACAGTTTAAAACCTTTTCATGGAATCACGGAATTGTTAAGGTTAGAAAACACCTCTGAGATCATCACTTCCGACCATTAACCCAGCACTGCCAACTCCATTACTAAATCGTATACCCAAATGCCACATCCACGTATCTTCTGAACACTTCCAGGGATGGGGATTCCACCACTTCCTTGGGCAGCCTATTCCAATGCCTGACTACTCTTTATGGGGAGAAATTTTTCCTAATGTCTAATATAAACCTCCCCTGGCACAACTTGTGGCCATCTCCTCTTGTCCTGTGCCTTAATGCTTGGGAGATGATCCTCATTATAACCTCCTTTCAGGTGCTTGTAAAGAGCAATAAGGTCTCCCCTGAGCCTCCTTTTTCCCAGGCTAAGCAATCCCAGCTCCCTCAGCTCCTCCTCACAAGAGTTGTGCTCTAAAAGTATGTTCTATTCACCCAAGGGTTCACCATGACCTTATAGTGAAGTGCAGTGTTAGGTAAACAGAATGCCAAAGAATAGAATGGAATAGAATAGAATAGAATATTTTGGTTGGAAAGGTCCTACAACAATCTAGTCCAACTGCCTTTCCACTTCAGGGCTGACAAGAAGTTAAAGCAATTATTGAGGGCATTGCCCAAATGTCTCTTAAACACTGACAGGGATGGGACATCAACCACCTTCCTAGGATGCCTGGTAAAAAAACCAAACCACAGTCAAAGGAGATTCAAAAGCATGGGCAGATGCCTCACTAGCAAGCCTTGAGTCTAGAAATCAACAATGATGATAGCCTGTCTATTCTTTTTTCCAGCAAAACTCACTTCAGTAAAAATCTCCCAGATTACATCAAATGAGTGATCTCAGATAAGAGGTTCCATACAGAGAAAATATAACTTTCATGAGCAGTCTGGCTTGTGCTGGTTTCCTGGGCAGCATGTTTCTCGTGCCCTCCAATTTGATCATTAGAGATCCTCTGTGAGGTTTATGCATGCGGCTGTTCTCAGAGACTAAGGCAAATCAGAAGGAAGCAGCTGATTTCTCAGTGGGAACACATATTTTTAAAAAATCGAATCAGAATATTTCTCCATAGTTGGGTCATTAAGAAGGTGGAATATAAGCACATTTTTATGGCATTAATAATTTTTCCTTCCTTTTGTTACATCCACTTTTAAAGTGTGTAATCAGTGTTTTTTCCTCATCCTACTTTTATTATCATGGTAAGAAAAATGCCAGTGTAACAATGTAAAATAAATGGAACCACTTATTAACAATATACAAAAGCTACAGAAGAGGGTTGAATTACTGAAGCTATTGTGAGGAAATTTCAGCCAGGTGTTTTTTTTCTCTCCTCTGGTGCAAACCTCCTTAACAACGCACAGCGTGTACACCAGGAATGTAGGCTTTGGTCCTGGATGCGTAATGGGGTAGGAGTCCAGCAGGAGCCCCTGGCAACAAGGGAACAGCATCCAGTCCCATGGCTGCTTTTCTGACAGTGAAATTTTTTTGGGGAGCACAATCTACACTCATGCTTGAGCTAGTGACATAAACAGAGGCAGAAAATGTACGCAAGCTACCTTTAACTGATGAGCGCATGAGTAAATCGGACAAGCACTCAAGTACAGCAAGGAGATTTGCGTCAGTATTTCATTCTGCTGATGCAAGGGTTGTCCTGTAAATTGCACCCAAAAGCAAGCAGAGTTGGCTGGGAATGTTTACTTGTGAAAATGAATCATAAAATGGATTATTAAAATGCACCAAATCCTGAGTTCCTTGTAGGCATGTGTGATTTGTACTCGCAGAAACTGCAGGAGCCTTCTTTTTTCCTGCTTTCAAGTAATTAAGAGTGAAACTCTTCAGCCATTTGCATGCAATGGATTTGCTGTTCCCTCACTTACACTGCTGTGTCCTGTTATACATTACACATCCAAGGATTACATATTTTATACACTTTTGATCTTGTGGTGGAAATAAATTTTACAAGCCAGCCAAACTTCTCTTAACCACGTATACATCTGCTGTCTCCCTGAAGCTTGCTGACAGTTAATTGCCTTCACATCTCCTGTAGCTGCACAAGAGGTACTGTTCCCAGTGCCCTTGCAAGGTTACAGCCAGCTCCCACCCCACATGACTAAATCAAAGCATTCCAAAAAACCAAAGGGACAGTCAAGTCTTTGGAATTTCAAAGCAAACATTTTCTGTATGTCTGGTGCTTCAACTCTTGCCAAGTCATTTCTCCTAGTAATCATGTGTTTCATTTAGCACACGAGCCCAACTTCTGACTCCCTTTTCACTGAGGAGAGGGTTTGATTCTGGCCTGACATACACCTGGATAAATCCACCAAGGTCAACAGAACTACACAGGTATAAATTGAAAAGAAATAGATCCAGATTTGTGCCTGTGTACAGATACGTCATGTGGTAAGAAAGCACCATGATTTTTCCAGCACATCCATAGCCACACTGACCAGCCATGAGCAGGTGCTTTTCTGGGAATGGGGGGTCACTGTGGCAGCACACTAGGCAGCTTGTGATGCATAACACACTGCTATCCCTCTGAGGACCACTCAGTGTTGCCCTGTACATAGGGTGATCTGATATGGGACTGTGCCACACTGCAAGGCAGAGTTGCCAGCTTTGTGCCACTTCACAGACTCAGGGCCATGTGGCTGCCATCAGAAGGTCAGATCTGACACTGCAAGGGTTAAATTAGCAGGTCCAGACCCAACACTGGGCTTCACTCACCATAAAACCTAAGGACAGGTATCATTTCCCAGCTTAACTCCTACAAGAAAGAGCAGCTTTCTCTCTCTCTCACACACACATGCTGGTCCCTCACACTCTTTCCCTTCTGTCTTTCCTCTATCCATGCCCACTCCAAGCTTCTTTAAACTGCAATTGGCCATGTCCCCAGCTCTGAGGGAACCCTGTGTCAGGGCAATCCCTGGGAATCTCTCTCCTATCTGAGGAAACAGAGAGTAGCTAAATTGCCAAAGAACTGACTAGAGAGATGGTTCTTTCTTTATAGCAGAATCCCCTTTTACCAGCAACTGTAAGGACTTCACACACATGCTTAACACAATACATATGCTTACACACTCGTGCTTCTGTATTTTATTTCCTGCCAAATAAGATGCTGTATTTCTGAATATTGTGATCCCTCTCTGCGTCTCATTGGAACTTTGGACCTTAGCCTGTGGGCTTGCTACCCTCAACCTCAGAGAGCCCAAATGTGTAGGCACCATTTGAACAAATTTCCCCCCAAATTTCATTTTTTTACTCTCTCTTCATGTACATGTGGCTCTTATTCACATGCAAAAGCTCTGTGCCTAATGACACACAGACAGCCCTACAGTAAATGTAAAGAGGACTGCTTCATTCCTTAAGGTTTCCAGTGTCCTCTCTCTGCCTTGAGTGATGTCCCACAATCTAGTTTGCTTTAAAGAATAGCCCTCAAAATACTTTTCAGGAACTTGGTTAATCTGGTATTACTCATGCTTCTGATATTAAAAGGAAGACCTTGAATGACATTTAGCTAACAGGCAGTGTGTAGCTATGGACATAATTATTTCTGAGGTAAGACCTTGAGCTGAACGTGCATATGGTTTACATTTGTTTTTTAAGAGAAGCCCCTAATGAAGCACATTCCCTATCCCACAAGGCATATTAGTCTGCAAAAATGGTGGAGATGAAGTCTTACCATTAATAATTAAATTTTTGTTGCTACCACAGTGGCGATCATTAGGCAATTACCTTTTGTCTTTGGAGCTATTTGTTCAGATCGGTTTGTAAATAGATCCTTGCTTTCGTGAGGCAGATACATTAAAAATAAAAAAAGAAAAATAGCAAGATACCTCCTGTTCCAGAAGATGCCAAGGACTTCTTCAAATATAATGGGTTCTGCCCCGAGTGCCATAGGCATTTTGTTCATTTTCTTTGATGTATTTATCAACATGCAGAAAGCAATATCCATTACTTTTACTACTTTCAAAATTAGTAAGAGAATTTCTGAGGAAGTATATAAACTCTGAATTGATGCAAGGCTATCACTGTCAAATACATGAAGCTACTGGGATCCCTTCTGTGCTTAACGAGTTGTAGTTGGTGAGTCTTGTTCAGAGTGTGTGTCCTAACAACCACCTGCACAGCTCAGTGTTGTGACCTCATGCACAAGGTACCCAGACAGAGGAGGCACAGCTCAGGCACAGGTGTTTTTGGGATATTCTTCATCCTGTCACCAAAGGAGAAACTATGGACGGACTTAGTGACTGCTGCTGGTCAGGTGTCCTCAACAAAAGCAGTTGTTGACCTGCTGATGCTGCGTCTTCCTTCAATGGAAACATCCCTAGAGAGTCTTGCTTCCCAGGATCCCAGGAGAGCCAGGGCTTGCCAGCTCCCATGCAAATGCTTGGAGCACATACAGTTTAGACCCTACCTTGCCTCAACACCCTCCCTCCATATGCATGCCAAAATGCAGCTATGAGAACTGGAAGTTTGAAGATATGATGTTTGGTTTTTGCTGCAAGTTTTCTGACATCAGTAACATGTTGGAGGTGCTGTTGCTTTTTGCTTTCTTTTTGCTTGCTCCTAAAATCACATTTTTTTTTGTGTAAAAAAAGAAAGAAGAGTCTCTATAGTTTGGATCATAGAAGGCTGTGAGTATGAAACTGTATTAAGAAGAAGCTTGGGCTAAAATTGTAACCAATAATGAACATAGTCACCTCTTTTACTATTCACAAAGCTTGGAAAAAGTTTTTTGGTATTTTTTGTTATGCAGCATCATTCTATAACACCTCTTAGGGAACTAGGTCAGATTTTAGCACTTGTTAAGCAACTCACTTCAACTGTATTTTAGCATATTCGGTGTTGACGGTTTGTGGCTGTGCAATTTTCATCACACCTGACTCTTACTGTTTATTTGTTAATGGAAACTTTTGTAAAGTGCCTGCAAAAACAATCTGAATATCTGAGAAATGAAAAGTTCTCTTTGAACTTCCCATGAAAAATACCTGTGAAGAGTGAAGGATACTATTCAAAGAGACTTTATGTTACTTTTCAGACAAAAATTGCATGGGGGAGTTGGGGTTACAAGTCCTATTGCCAGGTGAGAATTAAAAAAAATGGAATGCTGTAGCACTTATTCCTAAACAGTGGAATTCAACAGCAAAGTTAAATATAAAATAAATCCAACAGGATTACAGAAGGGCACAGTAACCCTGTCCCTGCAGTGACCCATGTAATAGCTCTATGCTGGTGCTTGTGATGACATGTCAGCAATCCCACGTTAAATGTACTTTGAAGGCACATTAGCTTCTCCTCTTTGTGTGTCTGGAGGTTTCCTTCACTCCTTTATGAACACATTTCAGCATCTTTCACCCTCTTCCCCTTACCCCACATTATCCGAGAACAGCATTACGTTGTTCTCTCCTGACCTTCCTCCTCAGCTGACTGCTGCAGTGGGGAAAGTATTTTGAGATACCAGCTAGTTTTTTTCTCTTCTGTTTTTAGCAGGAATTCCTTCACAGCAGCTTGTTTGAAGTAGCTGCTGTGTGCAAGTGCTTTTACAGCCATGTTTGCTTTAATGCTGGCAAACACTAACACAGCTAACACTGTCTTCCTGAGACATGGATGCAGAAGACACAGACAGCCCTAGAGCAGGGATGAGTAAGGGCTCAAGGAGAAGGTCTGTGTGCCAGGTAAATACCACCTGGGGTGAGGAAAATCAGATTTTCTTGGTGAACTGGGGGATGGATAGATACGGTGGGATTTTTAACATCTCATTTGACACTCATGAAGTTACATTTTACAGAGTATTTTATATAGGTCCTTGTCACTTTGTTTCAAGTAGCTCTTCCAGAAAATTAATTGTAAAATTCTAGGTTTGAGAGAGCTTAGAACACCACAGCTGCTTCACAGATGTTGTGGGTAGGCAGAGGGAGCCCATCTGAATGAAAAACCCACAGGTTTCTTATTTTGCGTCCACAATTAAAACCTCCAAGTTTGAAGGCTGGCAAGGGTGAGGGCAATTTTTCCATGAGAAACATAGCAGATGAAGCCTGTTTCCCCCTGGATTATTTCTTTTTCACTTCAGCCCTTCCTCTCTCCATAATCTCCACTTCCCTGTTGTTTTACCTCTTTTGAATTTCTCCAGGTCCCTCACAACCCATGTGAAATGTGGCTAATTAGATAAATAAGAAAAAGGAGTTTTATTAAAATCCACCAGCTCATGCTATGTGCAAATAAAAAAAAAAAAAGGTACATTTCTCTTGCATGTGTAGCTACTTTCTTTGTGCACACACTTTTCATTTACACAAAACCTTTTCAACACCTGCATTTGTTTTTCTTGCTGGAAAATAACACAAAGTTATTCCTTGTGTCTCTTATACTATTCCCTTTCACCATGTGCTAACATATACAATGGGAAAATGGCCACAGCCATGTAGAAAGCAATAATAGAAATTATCCATTATTCCTCAGAATCCCATTTGTATTTCCAATCTTTACATTTTATTAAAAAAATCTCAAAGCCCTGGTCCTGGAATTAAATTAATATTCCCGTAATGAATCAATTGCAGCTGAACTGTTTGAAACTCAAAATGTAAGTAGAGAGAAATTCCTTTTTAACACATCATTTTTGTTAGGTATGCACCACACTTCCAGATTTGGAGTTGATGCTGCATACAAATGACAGTGAATAGTCAGGGGTATTTTAAACCAGGGAAAACTTCATAACTGATGAACACAACTTAAAATGTATCCTTACAGAAGTCATGTATGGTTGATCCCAGATTTTCTGGGGGCCTCTGATGTGCAGAGAGAAATTCCTCCTTTTCTCTTTTTCTTTTTCCTCTTTTCTCTTAATATTTTAAAATCTGAACCTTCCAAACCTCTGCTCTAAACGAGCAAAATCAACGAGAACAATTAATGGGGGAAAAAAATAAAGCTTATATTCCATTTTACTAATTCAAAAGAGAAAAGATCTCATACTGTGGAACTACTTTGATTTTTGTGTTGGGTATCACAGTAACAAAACATGTAAAAGCAAGGTTAAATGAGAAATGAACATGCTCATAGTCCTGAACAATTCACTAAATATTTCAGAAAAGAGAAGCCCTCGCAGTATCAAGCGGGGCCTGTACCACCCTGGTATTACAGCCTCTCTTTTTTTAGGTCTGGAAAGCATAAAAGCAGAGTAATATTTCTTTTGGGAGACTCTGCGTAGCATAGGTTGTGTGGGAGTTTTCTGAAAGTTTGCCCTGATAAATGATTTACCGGGACAGTAGAAAGATCAAGAAAGCACTGAGCTGGCCTCTCAAGACAAATTACTTCCTTCACCCACTCCTTGAAATCCTTTAAAAACTTTCTGTAATGATTAATTTTCCAGAATTCTAAGAACTGTTGAAGTCCAGGGCCTATGACTATCTCACATCTCTCCTGGGATAAAGACACATCATGGTCTTGAACTGAATCCTGCCTGGTGCATCCACATGGTTACTCTGGGCATCCATTTGTTTTACTTGTTACCTGAATTTTCCTACAGAGTCATTGGGGTTTCGATATTTTATAATGCTGCATGTTTTACTACTAAACAAAACACAAAAGAGTGTTTTGCCCTCCTTCTTTATATTTGTTTCATGAAAATTATTTGTTTCAGTCATAGTAGAGACAAAATTGGACTCACAGGGAGGACAGAAGAGGCAAGTGGGAAGATGCCAATAAAGGCAGAAAGAGAGAAAAGGGAGATGGAAAGAAAAGTCTGCACATACTCAAGGGGCTCCACTGCTTTTCTGTGGTACTGGTGCCTCACCAGACCCAAGAGGAGTTTTGCAATACACATAATAAAGAAACGGTGGTAGGAGACACATGTAGAAGAATAATTAAGGACAACAATGAGAAAAAAATTTACAGGAATAATTGTGCCTTGTTAGAGGTATGATAATAAACAATGATATGTATTTCTGGTGATAATGATCCTGCAGTTCACTCTCTCCACTTATTCCAACTCCCCCAACAGTGCCACTACTGTCTAATATGGCATATTTATGCAAAAAATGAGTGAGAAAATGAGATTCCATTATAAAAGCATCAGGTATAATAAGCAAAGCTATGGAAAATAACCTGTTCTGCTTCTGCACCTGTTATTTCCAATGGTTTCCACCACCTACCCATAAACATTAAACATTTGACAAACATTACTAAGTCTCATATTCTCTTGATTTTACTGAAGGAGAAACTGAGGTAAAGAAAAACTTGTCTACCAAGCAGCTGGGCTAGGCACTGGGCCAGCCTGCAGTCACATGCTTTAACTATTTCTGATGCTTCTAAATAGAATATTATTAATTACTGGCAATTCGTAGTAGGCAAACCCATATGAAGTTGTTACTAGCAGTGTGGGAACACAGGGAGAAGACCTCCCCAGAGGAGCTCCCAAACACTCACAGTTTTAATAGCCATTAGAAACTCACATTGGGAACAAAGATCTTTTAAAACATTGCTCCCGTACTAATCTTGATGATGGCAGATGATTAGTCAGCAAACCCAAGCTCGGTGACTGCTTACTGAGCAAGGAAAATCTCGTATCCACACTGCGGCTGTGACTGCAGGCTGGAGTGCCTCGCAGTGCTTACAAAAGCAACTACAAAAATATTTTCGAGACCTTTAGCAGACTCTTGCAGGACAGCTTATCCACCTACCACTACTGGGCTGATCAACTCTCAAAACCAGGGAGGAGAAAAGGTGCTGGTGATGCAGACACCGCCAGCGGGGCACTCAAAGGTCAGGCTTTCATTCCCTATTTAGCAGTAATTTGGTATGTAAAGGCTGCACAGCCTTTGAAGCTCAGTGCTGCTGTTTTTAAAGGCTCCCATCAACCAGCCCATAGTGTAACTGAAGCAGAAACAGCAGTGTAATAGCAGACACAGTATTTATTCTTCTTGCAGAGTCTGCAGTTCTCTGACATGTCTGCTTGACTCTCCTTTCATGGCGGGCAAACCTCCCGTCAGGAACCAGTTAACAGGGACAGAGAGGAGCAGCACTGACAAGCAACAGCTTTGGAGGAAGGCAGTCGTGTATTTAAAAAGGAAAAACCACCACGAAGAAGCCCACAAAAAAGCCACATTATTTATTTTTCTGGGAGGTGAGTGGGAAGAGTTTCAAAGCATGGCTGTTATGCTATTTTGGCACAAAATGCACTTTTCCAAATTCAAATCTTCCATCAGGCTGGCTTAGAAAATAACTTGTGGTTTATAACCATGGCTTGTTCCCTTCAGCTTTGCCTCATCTTCCAGGTTAAAGTTGCAGCTGGTAGCGTATCTGGGAGAAGGGAGGAGCATGTAAGAACTAGAGTATTCCCAGTGCATTTCCACTGGCTGGCCCTGGGATCTGCAGGTAGTAAACACAAGCACTTTCCCTAAAAGGACCTTGCTTGGCAGAATGCCAAGGGAAAAAAAAGGGACTATTGCTGAGGTGGGGAGCAAAAAGAAGTTATTCGCTGGCAGAGGAGAAAGGAAAGAAGGATGCTGAAAGGGTACTGGGCAGCTGCTTTTCCGGCTGCTATGGGAGCCAAGGGAAGAGCCTTTGATCTGCTGAGCAGGCCTGGGCTTTCCGCCAGGACCTACATCCTTTCTCCAGCACTGACAGCAGGCTTCCTTGCTAGCTCCTCTCTGATTGCCGAGTCAAAAAACAAGTGACGTAATTCATACAGGGACCTCACTGAAACGTTTCTATTATCACCAGCTCTGCAGAAAACATATGCTACAGATGCCTCAATCTGAAATTATCTTCTTGTCCAAGGCAGAACAAAAAGGCGAAAAAACCCCATGAGGTCCTCTGGATTACATCTTGCAAAGCCTCATAAAACCCCTTCTGGCATACTGGGGGATTAAGCAAACCTATTGGTTCTACAGGGGAACTACCATGTCTGCATAGCACCTTGGCCAAGTAAGCCCTCCTCCAAATGTTGAAGTGTTATTACCTCTTGTGACTGGGAGATTGAAATAGGAATACTGATTCCAAACCTAATATAGCTTCCAGTCCAATACATCAAATGCCATCAAGATGGCATTTACTAAAGAATGAGCTGTTTCAGAATAATTGCCAGCAAAGTTTAGTTTAGAGTGATGTGGAGACCACCCTGCTTGATTTGTGGTGTTGCCCAAGAAAGGGGGACATGAAGGCAGCAGTGCTCCTGAGCTCTCAGACCAAAACAACCAGAGTATAGAGAATTTCCTCCAGCATGTCTTTAGTCCTTGCTGGCGTAACATGCTATTGCCATCACTGCAGGTAAATTCTGCATGGACATGACCCAGGCTTACATCTTACTCCAGAACCAGCCAGAATGTGAAAGTCTCATCACTTGAAGCACAGAAACATGCTATGGTCTCTGAAGCAGAATTGGATGTTTTTGCATGATTAAACCAAAAGTTCGCTTTACCTTCCTTGCAGCACAACAGCTTTTGCACTGTTGTTTCCCCTTCCTTTTGATGCTCACCATCACTACTGAGAGTACAACCTGGCAAGACACTGGAAGTACTAACTCAGGAGTTTGGATGGTGCAATAAAGTTAATGCAACCAAGCACTTCTATTGTCTCAATAATGCTTCCATCTTGCTATCAGGTACTGGTTGCTCTGTGTTAATGCTACTTGCATGGCAGTGACAGCTTCTCTCAGGCAGGGTCCCCTGCAAGATTAGGTCTTCCCTAAGCCTTCTTTTCTCAAGGCCAAGCAAACCCAGTTATTTCCTCATATGGCAGACTTTCAAATCCTCTGATCATGCTTGTTTCCCTTCTCTGGATGCTTTCCAGCCTGTTCACATGTTTTTAGTCCATGGAAAGTCCCAGAAGACACTGCCTCCCTCCCTTTCCCCTGAGCCGCCTGCCACATGAGCTTTGAGTGAGCTGAAGTTTTCTCTTCTAAAGTCTAAAGCCTTTGGTTTAGTACTAACCTTCAGCAAGCCCAGCCAAATCCCAAACTCCACAATGCTGTGATCACTATAGCCAAGGCTATCACTGACCAAGATATTTCAAAGCAGGTTTTCTTGGTTTGTTAGTCCAGCAGTGCCTCATTCCTGCTTGGCACATCTCTTACATTTATATGAGGAAGTAATCCTCTTAGGCACTCCAGGAACTTGATGGATGACATGTGAGCTGCTCTACTGCTCTTCCAGCAAATGTCTGGACAGCTGAAATCATCCACATGAACCAGGTTCTGTTAATCTTCCAGAGCTTGCTTAAGTGCCCCAAATATGGCTTTGTTGGTCTTATTGTCTTGGTTTGGAGGTCAGTAGAAGCTGCCTACTGAAAGATCCCCCTTGAAGAGAACTTCTCTGATCTTGACCTAAAGGCATTTTGTAGGGCTGCCACAGTTGCCATGGTTGACTTCTACACATCAGAAGTGCCCCATAACAAAGAGCAAGACTCCTCCAGTTCTGCCTTTCCTGTCTTTTTGAAACAGCCTCTAGCCATCCACCACAATCCTCCAGTCATGTTAATTGTCCCACCATTTTTCAGTTATTCCTATGAATAACTCTGCTCTTGATGAAATCCTTAGTCCCTGGTGCCACTTGGGGCACCAGTTTAAATCTATGATGCTGTCTGCTGCTGTTCATGTGGACAGAACCTGCAAAGACTTTGTGCTTTTTTTGCCTCCCCGCTTTCAGACATTGAGAAGGCATTTTAAACACAAACATATTTATGAAGTTGGGTGTATTGAGAAAAGAACAAACAACAGAACACCAGCAATGAGTTTTGAAATCACTAGCTAAATTTTGCCTTCTAGCACACACAATCAATATTTATAGAGGTTTTTTTGAATTTATGTACCTGGAAGCCGTCTTTTTTTTCACTTGTGAGTCTCAATTTTGTGCAATTACTTACTAGTCTGATGTGATATCCTTTGCAATTCCTTAGTAGATTTTAATTTTTTTAACTGAAAAAAAATTTATTCTAATTTATTTGCATCATTGCTTCTTGAACTCACAGAGTAAAAACAAAACATCTAAATAGTTTTGCACATTTCATAAAAACAACAGATTTTCTTCCTTAGCCTTCTGCAATTCAATTTCAGCATTTTTGGCACACTTGTATCAAACCCACATTTTAAAATAAAATGTCCATCAAATAGGAAAGAACAACACTGATCAGGAAAGAAATGATGTTCTCCATCTTCCAACTGCACATCACAAAAGTTGCAGCTTCCTAAAAAGGACAACTTTGAAAAAGTAGTTGACAATTTTTAAGAGAAGTGAACAATGAGATTTTCTGCTATGTAAATACTTGAAGCTTAATTTTTAATTTGTTATCAGTAATAAACACAGGAGTGTTTCTACATGTCAGTAGATGGGTTTACAGGAACTTATCACATAACAGAGATAATGCTGCAGAACAACTGGAAACACACCGCAGCAAAGTGCTCCTCACTCTCTGCCCACAGCTGCACAGAGGGTTAAACTGAACAAGTCAGATGAAGGATTTGTTAGAATTAAAGGTATTAAAAAGCTGCAATTTGGCCCAAAGAGGTGACACAAAAAATCATTTTGTCATGACAGGCTTTGCCTCCCTTTGGCTTTTTGAAGGTGAAGGCACATGATGACTTGTTTTTTCTTATGGTTGGGAAGCAGGTGTCCATAGCCTCCAACTCACCTTCTGTCACTCACCTTCTTGATGCTGTGTCAGCAAGAACCATTTGGACCTTCCTTCTGGAATTCAGGGCCAAATAGCCCAAATTTGAAGATCAGAAGGAAGACCTAATGCCAGTAGTTCTTCATCTAGTAGCTCTTCTTTCTATCCTGTTCCCATGCCTGTGACTCTGGCAAATGACTCATTCACTTAAAGGGCATCACATACTTAGAGAGCTTTCTAAATTGGTACCATCCAGATCTTGCTTAGCAAAGCAGGCTCCTGGGACATAGAGCTGGGACTCAGCCTGCTGGAAAACCAGCTCAGGCTATATGCTGTTGCAATCTGGTGGTAATAGAAACCAGCAGTATATCTCCTAGGCCTCTTCTTCAGCCTGTTGTCAGTTCTATGTGTCTAGTATGTAACTGGCATCAGACAAAGGGAGGAAAGCCTATAGAGTTAGAAATAGAAAACACTCGCTAAACCAGATGCCTTGCAGCTATCATAGTTCCCACTTATTTTTGCACATCTTTAATAATTGCCAATCTGAAATGGCACCAGCTGACAAGCTGCAATATATAACAAATATGTTCATGTTTATATATGTCCCTAGTTTCCTTCCCCAAAAGTACACGTTTGAAAAGCCTCGTGTTGTGCAGCCTCACCCGAACATCTGCAATCATTTATGGACTAAAGCAGCCTGCCATCTCAGCCTAGGTTTTTCAGTGCACACTACAACTGATGTCATTTTGGTATTTTGTATTTTCAAAAGAAACAAACATGTTTCCAGGCAAACCACATCACAGAACATGCCACGGTTATCAGTTCAAAGAGCCTCACTGGTTCAGCAGCTAGGGCTGTGTTTCATCTAGTCTTCCTGAGGTCAGGCAGGGAAATGTTAGCCCAGGAACACACATCTGTGTGTACATACAAACAGCTTCAGTCTTCAGTTGTTCTCTCCTCTGCCCCCTGAAATAATCCTCTGCAAAGCACAAGAGTTGTCAAGCACAGGCTTGGCCAAGGGTAGACTTTCATATGAATCATGCTACGTTCTGGAGTGGGTGTGTTTGGTGTGTCATTTTAGGGATGAAGGAAAACAGACTGATGGAAATGGAGATTGTTACTGCACTGTGCCATCACATTACTAAAAAGAGATCCCTTAAACTTATATACAAAAGTATGTTCTGCTTATATTTTGTCTTTTTCGTAGCCAACACAAGAACTAGGGTAATAAATATACTCCCTAAGGATCCCAAGACAGGATTTGGGGTGGACCACTTAAACCTTTGCTTCTCCAATTTAGCAAAAGAAGCTAAACATAATTTGGGTTCCCAAAGGACCCATCATGGATCCAGGCTCCAGTGAGTAACAGTGATTAGTCTGGACACAGCAGAGGCAAAATAGAACTGCTTCTGGGGCTGCTCCTGACTAACCTGAACATGGTTTGAGTCAGTAACCTTATGCAAATCCTGGGCTGAGGCCTATGAAACTTTTCTGAAGCAAATTCAGCTGCATAAATGAAACTAAGGTGTCCTAGTAAAGGGGATGAGTGGACACTAACACCTCAGCATCAGCAGGCATTGATTAAACACTTTGATGACTTTGATGACAGGCTAACAGTGATAAAGTTCCATCAAGTTCTGAAGGCATCCAGTAAATTTTCCAAAGAATATCCTTTACTGAATTTAGAGGAATAAACTCTTCAGGGGACTCAAAGGAGTGAGGAGTTTTTTTAATATGTAAATCCTTTGGATTTACCTTGCTAAATGGGTTTGAACATAGCTGAGATAGGGAAAATATGCTGTAGCAGAAATGTAGAGGTTGTATTTCAGATGAGGTAGAAGGGCTTCAGTTTCAGAAGACCATAAACATCAAGTGAAGTGTCTTAATACCTTGATATAACAAACTCAGATAGAAATGAAGAAAACATAAAAGATGGCTGTAAGAGTGACTCAGAGTTTTACCCTTGGAAATCAGTCCCTGTGATGCCACTGGGACTACTATCCAGTGCTTCTCTTCCCTCTTTGTGGTCTGACATACAGAGGCATGCACTGATGTGACTAAAATAAATTTTATCATAGATTATATGTCCTCATGAAAGGGCTGCAAAGGGTGGGAGGCATTCAAAAGCACAGGTATCTAACAATGTGTTATTAAAGGAGATCTATATGAGCTTTACAAGCCATATTTTCCCAAGGGCAAGCTGATCTTTTTTTTCCTTGTTCTTACCATTGAAGATTTCTTTTCACAGACGCAGATCCTGAAAGATCCTAGTGAGAAATGACTCTTCATGTTACAAATGCCTCCTCTGCTGTCCCTACAATCTGCCTGGAAGAGCCTTTTGAGCTTTAAGGTAACATCACAATGTTTAGTTTTGAATGTAAGTCATGCTTGGCATTTCAGATTTTAACTGTTTGTAGTGCAAATATGACAGCTCCAATGTCTGCTGTTGCACTTTGGTCTTAAGAGGTATTCACCATGGTTTTATGTTTTGGGTGATGACAACATATTCCTTCAGGTCCATAAAACAGTTTGTTTTGGATATCTGTACTTAATGGAGGACAGTTGCTACAGCCACAAGCTCCTATGCAGCTTCTACCCATTCCCCAGCAAGCCAGTGTTCTGCAGGCCAAACATCAGGATTCATCATAAAAGCTGCTGTAGAAAAAATGTCATTTCCCATCACTTCAGTGCTACAATGCTGTTGCAGAAGAAACACTTGCACTACTCACGAGCTGTGAGCAAGTCACACACAAATGACACATGGACATGTTTAAAAGTCTGTAATGAAAATGTCCCCATTGAATGGGCTGTTCACAAAGGATCACTTCAGCTCCTTTCAGAGCATGTATTAAGGAAAAGGTTTGATGGTAGTTGTCTTCAGTGGTAGCAGGTTTTTTCCCCCTTTCTCTCTCTTTTTTATTATTTTAAAAAAAATTTAATCCATATTCACAGCACGGGTCTGGAAAACAGCTGTATTAGCAGAGTTGGAGGTAGAAAGAAACTGAAACTGGACCAAGGATACTGTATGACAGTATCACTTCTGAAGACAGCATGCTACCACTAAAGTCTAACTTTAGGTGTGCAGAGAGCCTCTGTCTTTACACTGACTATGAGAACAGCCCAGGGAGTTTTATTTTCCTAATCTGAAGTTGGTTTTATAATAACTTTTACTTCTCTTCATATTTCAGGAAGTATCAAATTTATACTTATACTGATTTTTACCTTCAAAATGTGGAGCAATTAATTACTTTGCAAGCAAGGAATCACACCTGACTTCGCTGAGATACTGATATTTAAACAGAGTTGTAAAACCAAACCTACTCGAACATCTGGTCTGCACAGAAATTTCTGAGACTTTCATCTATCTACGTCATGAAATACCTAAATACAGTTCTCCTTCTCTACGCCAGTAGTTGAGGCAAGAGTGTGATCCCAGTTCTCTCAGGGTTCTTTCTTACCTATCGGAAGAAAAAGGTTTACTGCCTGGATAATTCATGTATGGTTCTGTTTTAATTAATCAACAATTAAACACCCACCTCTAATAACGCCCAGATCTTTTAAAAGATCTTGACAATGCAAGTCATCCACCCGGATGTATGAAGCGTCTTCTATGTTCGCCACTGTAACAATGCCAAGATCCTCTTTTTGTGCTGGTGAGCTCTGTAAAGCTGACACACCTAAGAAGAGAATAGGCTCATCTCCATTAGATCTTAAACACCTGCAATAAAACTGTTAGGAAAAATAGTTTTGTTGCAGAATCCTTCACCTTGGCAGCATTGTGAAAGCCAAAGATATACAATTTAACATTGGGCTCAGCTGGGATTTACTTTGATATTCATCAGTGAAAGGGTGATTTTTACAGAATACCCTTTTGAGAATAGAAAAGAACTTTGAAGTCTTCTGCTGAAAAGACAGGTGAGCTGATCTTTGCTTCATATTCCACAGGTGACACTCAGTGTAATGGCTGTGGAAAGTTAAGCACTGTTTCAATAACAGAAACTAAAAGCAGTCAGTGCAGAAGCATTCATTACATGCACGGAAGAAGCAGACAGTGACTCTCCACTTTAGTCCTTTGTCTTGGAAGGTCAGCAGTGAATTGGAGAAGCTTTCCACCTGCCCCAGCATTGTGTGAAGTGTAATGGAATTGGGTCAGTTTTTTCACTGAAATGTTCTTCTAGAAGATACTGGCATAGATTCACTTTGGGGCTGACTGTGTTTTCTTTCAAACAGTTACTGCAAATTGAGCATCTGCAAGAGCCTCTGTATGGAGAGCCCAGGGGATGCACTTTTCCTGGTCGTGGCCAGCTGAAACTTCATGGGCAGAGGGTAGCCAGACTTTTAGCAGGCATAAAATGCAGGCATAGCTGCGGAAAGGGCAGCCTATCTCCAGTAAGTAGATAACCCACTTGCTTCTTTCCTATCTGGGTATCCAGATTTCCTTCCATGGAAGACTAGATCAGCTGGGGAGATGGTTGCAGCCTGGTCATTTTCCACATGCAGGACTCTGAGGAACCAGGACTCTGAGGGTACATGGACTTTACCAGTCAAGACACAGGCACTCTGACCGAGTATGGGCCTGCGTGGATGGACCAGGAGAAAAGACTCCTTTAATAAACAAGTGAAAAAGGTTACTTTTCTATTGCCTGCTATCTCAGTGTAGAGATACACTGAACTGCAAGGCTCTAGTATTGTGGAGAGATGTAAAAAATTTACTGGAGGGTGAGTGGGTGTTACGCAGCAACTGCTTGGTACAAAGAAGCAGTACATTGGAGTCAGCACTGAAAATCGGTGAAGAACACCAACTCTTTCAAATATCATTAGAATTAATGGTTTCACCATTTACATTTTGTAGAGACATGTCACCTGAACATTTTTTTTTGGCTAGAAACCTCACGCTATTTTCAAACACTGTGTCCTGAGGCACTCCTTTCTCCAGTAGAACAATAACTCCCTCTGGTGTTTGCCTGCTATTGTTACTGCCTCAGCCACAGCCTGGGAAACCCTGACAGAGGAAGGAAACCCTGTCAGATGATGTATGAACGCTCTTTCCTTAACCGATGGCATTTTACACTTTGGGCAGAAAGGCCATTGCACCCACAGGGCCGGCCCCAGTGGCGCTCAGGTCGGAAGGGAACATCACTGCATCGGGAAAAGTGGAATGCCGAACTCCGCTGCTGCCGAGGGCTCATGCTGCCAAAGACTCATTTACATGCTCCCTGCATTTATTTAATTACATCAACAGTAGGCTTATTGCAATGTGTCTGGATGCTTTATTCGATGAACGCTGGAACTTACCAATCCAGTCCCGAGAGGGTTGGGATACACATAGGGACATGTCAAATGGCTGGATGATAGTTCAGAGTTAATGAATTGCTGTGCTCAGCTCTTGGGACAGACAATGTGGAACTGTCATTCAGCTGCAAACATATTTACAGGAATGCTGCCACAGCTTTGAGGCTCAAATCTGACCTACAAGTAAGTTACAAGCTCACATCTGCAGGCAGAGGAAGCAAAATGAGATGCAAAAGAATTAAGCTCCTGCCCTTTGGACTAGACGTTATCTATCTATTGACATAATATGCTGACTGTCAATTTTCTTAATTTAAAATTTACTAGAAAATCTAAAATTTTAGTCTTAAATATATATTGCACAATAATTTTAAAGTACACAATACTTTTTTTTCAGATTTCAGCTGTAATCAGATGATGAAAACAAATCTCAAGACAAGATGAAAGACACTAAACATTTGAGTTATGCATTTCGCCAAAGACAAGAGGCTATTTTGATGGGCTGTTTAATAGAAATTTCTTCCTGTGATCATTCAACTGGATGCTCACTCCAAACAGCCCAGAGGCTTTTTATATTTGACCTAAATGTCTGGATTTTTTCTATTTTCTTCAGCATATCACAGAACAGGAATCTGTAAGCTGATTATTGTTGCTTAATTCACTTCTGAATGCAAACATCTTTGCATATTTCAGACACTGCTATATATAGAGCTGAAATCAGAAAAGCTAAAAGAGCTTGAAAGCTCAATCTAAATCCCAACTGTCTGGCTCCCTGGCCAATGCCTTGTATTATACAAAGTGTGTAACCAACCTACACCTTTGATGTAAACCAACTCTCTTTTAATGTGCTGTAATCTCTTATTCCCTTTGTCTCTCAAATAATAATCCTCTTGCACATGGTAATCCTCAAAATCACATATGCTCTTTAAAGCTTTTCTTTTGGAAAGTGTTCACACCCATTTTTCTGGGCACTGGCAACTAAATATTACAGAAAACCTAATTCTTCTGACTTTGATCAAGACAGTCTGAATTTTTCATATTCCACATTTACTGCTTGGCTGGAACTGGGTCAACAAAATGAATAAACAGTTTCTAGTTGTCCAACAGAACAACAGTGTGAGGACTGTTTGTTTGGCCAAGGCAGAGGCACAAGATGTTTGGGAGAGTTAACAGGAAACAAGTAAAATGACATTTTTTATTTGGGTTATAAAACAGAAAATGAAGTTTAGTCGTCTAGAATGATTTAAGAACATGTTCTCCTGGTCTATTAAAACAAGCTAGTAAAAGAAAAATTCTCACCTCCTCAGCAGTAATAATCAAGCCCCCTAGCACTGGCTCCTGGACACTTACAAACATGCTACTGGCTACTCAAAGTTTCATTACTGTAAGGTTATATATTTTTAGATACTGCCACCTTAAATCAGACCTAGAGGTTGAGATTAGAATTACTTAATCAGATCAGCATGTTGATTTAAATGATCTAATAATGACAAAAGTTGATGACTAGAATGGAAGTCGCATCAGGTCAGATGTAAGATCCTAAGTGACATAAACTGCATTAATTGCAGGACATGAGTAAGAGGTCAAAAAGAGAGATCTTTTAAAAGGTCTTAGGAAGACCTTTGTATTTGTTGGCAAATGTGCACATTGCCATCAGGAATTCTTAGCAAGCTAGGGGGAGTGCTGAGGCACAGTTTGCAGTGATAGCACAACCTGCTGATCAGACCACCTTGTATTGTCTGTCCAAGCCCAGCCAGTTTCCCTCACTCACTCCCCAAAAGACCAAGCAGAGAAATTTCTCCTGGTTTGCTTTTTACAGAGAGTAGGGTCTGCTGTTCTGTCAGCAGGGCAGATCCTGGTTCTACTTCTGACGTCTAGGGGCGTTTTACTTTTTTGCCCTTGTTGGGAGGTGCTTCCCCCCATCCTTGGGCAGGTGAAATACCCATCCATAACCCCTCTGTGTTGATCTGTCCTACACAGACATGTTATCTCCCCTCTCCTGAGCCATCAGAGCTGGCAGAGTGAGAGATCAGTCCTGGGCTCTGGGTCAGCTGCTGACTCACAGCAGCTGCCCTGGGGATGATGGATACACAGACCTGAGCTGAACAGCACAGCTCTCTGGCATCTCCGGTTGGTGTTTCACTGTGCTTGTTATCTGATCTTGTCACTACAAGAGGCTTAAAGTTGCTCCTGAAGTCCTGTGGAACTCTCATTCTTGTACAAAATCAAATAATTTTGCACTTTCTTCCTACTGATTATAACCTATACCTCATGAGTCACAAACCAGAACACAAACTTCCCAGTTTTGAGAGTCTGAGGAAAGGGATCTTGATGATCTCTCAACCTAAGCAGCTTTGAACTTCTGATGTTTAGGGATGCTTCACAGACCTGCAGGTCCCTCCTTGCAGTGAACTGTGGTAGCACATGTGTGGTAGCTCAAAGAACATCACCCAGGCTTAACAAGAACAATAAATAGTACCAATAAACACTCCAAGCTGAAGTGGGCTGCATGTGGGAATCAGGCAGTACTATTTCTAAAAGAAAGGCAGGAAATTAGGCTCTCTTATATAATTTCAAATGTTTACAGTAAATCAGCAAAATTAATGGTTGTAGCAGATAGAAACTCTGCTCTGACTGAGAAATTCACTATACTCCAAGCAAACTAGCCAAATATTAATTTCCTTACAGCTGTTTTCGCCATTTATTTCTTTGATTTCCCAAAACGATGTCAGCTGAATTTTCTCATGAGTGCAAACATTTGTGTTGCAAAAAATAAGAAACTCAAGGATTTAATCCATTTTTAGGAAATAAAGTTAACTTATCAACTATAAGTGCTAATCTTCTCATCTCACATGAAATCCAGAAACTTCAGATAGATATAAAACAGGTAACTTGACTCTTTGCACAAAGATTTAGATTCTAAACATTGACAGCAAACACCTGTCAAAAGGAACCAGGTTTAATTTGGTGAACCGAAAAAAAGGGAGGTATAATACCAAGGTTACAAGCAAGATCCCTAGGAAGATGCTGCACAAATTTTTTCATGCAGATGTATCAATGCATATAAAAAAAGTAACCTCATCTCTTCCATTGCTCTCTCTAAGGAGGATCAAAAGTCCAGCCATCAGAGGGAGAAAGCATCCATCCTTGCTTTCTTTAGTCCTCACCTAGGTGATGACAAACAACTCTGGTCTGCCAAATCTTAATTAAGTAATCATTTTCCCAATCTTTGTTAGCAGTGTATTGATTAGACAAGCACAACTATTAAATTTTGAAATATGTTCCTTTGTTCAGTTTCTGAACTTTTAAAATCTGTGCGTTCACTCCTAAGTCACCGCTTTAATGTTGATTGAAAGACATTTTCTTGAGGTAACTATATATATTAAAACAATTTAAAAAGATCTTAATTAAAATGAGGTTAAATGAACAGAAATTAAAATAGAAACAATTTTAAAACTATAGAATAGATGCTATTACTATGAGAAAAAGAAAACTTTAGTATTCAGATGGGAAGCTTAATGTTATCAGCACTCACAAGAGTAGAATCAGAAGGTCTAGAGTAAAACTCAAGCTCCAATTCCCTTTTTATTTCCATTTTTTCATCAGTGATACAGGGCTAATCATCCTTACTGTTCTCATTTGTGGATTGTTGCAAGGATGAAAAATACAATGTCAATGTTGAGTACTATCATAATTAGTTTTACAAGTGGGAATGGAATAATGAAGATACATCATAAAAGTAAAGAAATTGGGTATTTGAAGCCATAAATGCACAACACTGAACACATCCAGAAATAGTAAAAATCTGGTGAGGAAAAGGAATGAATCTTTTTTTCTTCAGTAGCAATGAAGCAAAATTTCAGAAATCACAATATGATTTTTTTTCCCGACGTATTTCCAACAAAGGAGGTCCATTCTGAAAATCTTTATGGAACAATTTTTGAAAGTTAGTACTATCACAAGTGCAACTGTCTTTTGATGCATGCATGTATGGGTAGAGTCTTAAGATTTTCGCTTTGCAGAAGAGTGGTTGTATAGACAAAGAACAGGAATATGTAACTAGTAAAATTTTGTAGTTAAGTGGATTCTAAAACAGCTAGTGATACATGAGAAAAGAAACTACAAAGTTCTTTTTAATTATGTCTCTGTATTAAAAAAGTTAACTCTTCCCACCTGAAGAGTTCATGGAGGACATAAATAGCATAATAGTATAACTAACCACAGAAGAAGAAAAAATGTCCTTAAAATATTAAAATTAATGTCAGCAGAAGCCATCAGCCAGAGTTTAAGATAATACACTACAAGCATAATTGGCTTATTATTTTTCCAGGCAGTCAGTAGAACAAGATGAATGGCATACCTTACAAGTTACAGCAGTTTATCAGTTGCTTATGAACTAGTTTAACCATATTGCCCTATAAGTGTATGTCCATATATCAGGCAAAGATCTCACTCCCTTTTTTGAGTCACAGACATCATCTGTTTACCTCTTTTCTGCAGTGGATTTTTAGGATTCACTCCACTGACAAATATGGGAGTGAAACACTTTGGAAACTTTGTCCCTTTAACTTTTTTACTCCTAATCTCAGCAAAACTTCACAGCAGCAAGCACCTGCTTATTATTCAAAACAATGTTGCTTAGCAGCCTTTGGCAAGTTTCCCTTCAGAAGAGACAGTCAAAATTAATCCTACATTTACATTTATGGCTAAAACACAGAAGTTCCAACTCAACTCCTTTTTCTATTCTAAATCAATACGAAGGCTTAAACTCCCATGTGATTTTTGGTCTAATTTCATTTGTTTAGGTTGCAGGAACAGGCACTGATGTAGTTATTTTTTCAAAAATAAGCTCAAGGTCATCTTAAATTCTGTTCTAAAAAAAACCCCAACTTTAGAAGAAATTAAGTGAATCAGGAATACATCATGGATAACCTGCAGCAGGGTATATGAAACTTGCTATTTGCTGTGGATGTCAGTGCTTTTTATGACCTGAGGACCCCTCTGTACATTATGCAAAAAGAGGATAAGACCAAAATGACAGAATTTTAAAAGTGACTCTAAAACTATTAGATTTTGGATGCTGACATGCTTACCTTCATGGTGCTACGCATTTCTGTTCTGACTAATTAAAATGTGAAAGAATTTTAAAATGAACCAACAGGACATCAAAAGTGTAACACCATGATACCTAAGTTTGCTTGTGTACCAGCCATACTGCTGATAAAAGATGGAAAGAGGCTCAGTGGGCACTTCCACCAGCTCCCTCAGTACCCTTGGGTGATCCCAGCCAGCCTCATAGATTTGTGTGTGTCTCAATGATGCAGCAGGTCACTGACCATTTCCCCTTGGATTATGGGGGCTTCACTCTGCTTCATCCCTGTCTTCCAGTTCAGGGGCTGGGTACCTGGAGAACAACTGATCTTACAGTTAAAGATTGAGACAAAGAAGGCATTAAGTACCTTGGCCTTTTCCTCATCCACAAGGATGTTTTCCTTTCTATTTCAAAGTAGCATTAAAACCTTCAGTTAAGATATGCAGGTCTATCACTATGTCAAATCCCAAGCTTTTAACACCAAACACACGATTAGTGTTGTCAGATCTGTCAAAATTCAACAACTTCAGCAGATATTAAATGCAGTAGCACCGACTCTGTTGTCAGCAGCTGGTTGGCTCTAGCAGTGCTTGCCGCAGGACCGAGCCTCTCTGTGAGGGTTCTAAGCCTTCCTGCCTCCTTTTGCTCCCAGCAGTCCCTTGGGGTGACCTTCTGGGCTTTTCACCTTCTCTAAAAGACCCTGGGAGAGCCTGAGCACAGGGTAAGCTTTCTTGATGATGGAGGGATAGTGAAGGGATTTAACAGGTGGCTGGTGGCTTGACTTTCTGTTTAATTGACCATCCTAATGCTGCCGAGATCAAATTATATTGTTTACAGCATGTTATGAAACACTAGTTTGGACAGGCTATTTTTCATTATTACTGAAATCAAGTAACTGAATGCAAAGGACAGCTGTGCGAGAAACATATTTTGTAGCCAACACCGTATTGTATTACACTATTCTGTCAAAAGGCACTCACTGAATGCCAGGGGGTGTAAGTTTTCACTGCATCAAGACTTCTGAAGCCCCATCTTTTCTGAATAAAGACATATTATGAAAAACACAAAAAAAAAATTGAACTTCAGTTTTCAAAGAATTTCTTGTACAGTTGCTACATGCTCAACTCTTTATGGCTCAAGCTTTAAAATCATAAAACCAAATAGATATATATATGTAAGACTTATGAAAGCTTTTCATGCCAGAAATTGATAATTTCAACTTTGATACATCAGGCCCTTAAAGGATTTGAAAGAAGCAGCTGCACAGAACAATTAGGCAGCTGGAGATCAACCTTCTGCAGCAATATAAAGCTCCAGTCTCTGAGCCTACAGGGATATGCGGTATCAGATTTTAAGTAGTGACGTCTTAACATGCAGAAGAGCTGTCACTGCTGTTTTCAGTTTCAAGAAGGAAATTATTTCTGGGGGTAGAGCCAAATTTAAAGGGGAAACATTTTGGGAGGGTATTAAGGCTGAAGCTGGAAGCTCTTTGAAATGGTAAACATGTTTGAAACAGCAAAGTTTAAGTCTTTCTTTTAATCATTACCTATCACTACTTCTACCTTTCCCAAAATAATTGATTTTTGACCTTGTTTACACTGTGTTCTAGTGAATTTGTGTGCAATAAGGCTTGCAACTCAAAGGAAAAATGGAAGCAGCTTATGGAATCAACTTTATTCCAGCCTTTTTAAGTCTCTGCATTTAAAAAAAAGTACTAGCTTTCTTTATATTTGAGATTTTATTAGGATGATTGGTTAAATCTGTAGGCCATTAAATACCACACAGAGAGCATACAAAAGTGCTCTACATGTACCAGCATTGGATACTGGAAAAACTGGGCAACCTCTCTGAGAACTAGTCAGGTACTATAGGATTCTCAAAGGTGCATAGTTGTATTTGCATCTTCTGCTTATAAACAAACTCCATATGACAGTGGAAATAACTTAGAGTCTCATTATTAACAGAAATTGTTACAAAATCTGAACATGGGAGATCCCAGAGGAAACCACACACAGAGAGGCATAACTTAAACTAAATTGAAGTTGGGGAGAAATCAGAGGACAGATTAGTTATGAAGTCTATATTACATATTTTCCTGTATAATCAATATAGCCATCTATCTGCACATAATACATAAGATTTCCTTGAGGATGCTCTCAATATATGACCTGTACTCAAAATGTAAAAAAAATCACAGCCCATATAAGCCTTAACTTAGCCCAATTGGCTATTTCTTCACAAAATGGCTCCTAATTCAGTAGAGATTGGGGGTAGGAGGTGATCACCTCCTACATGCAAAGGAGAGCTCCCTGTGGCTTCAGTTCTACCTCAGCACTTAACCAACCAAATAAGCATCTCCTGCCAGAGACCTATGAAACAAGTCCAAAGCAGGCAGACATGCTCCTGCCCATGGTAGGGGGTTGAAACCAGCTGATCTTTAAAGGTCCCTTCCAACCCAATTGGTGATTCTGTGTCTTTCCAACACCTGCAGGAAATTGCTCGTTTAACACCACACAGGAGATTTCTGTCAAATGCAGGGAAGAATCCAGCTCCCCAAGGCAGTTTTTGTCTGCCTTCGTGAGCAATTTTCACTCACAGCTTCTTCATCAAAATGTTCTCCAGTCTTATTTATTTCTATCCTGTCCTGTTGAGTCACTTTGAATTTCCCATGTTTTAAAAACCAACTACTTCAAGTTAAAGTCTAGTAAAATTTATCTTTCTAAGTTTTAAAGCTCTTCTGGGCCTTTTTGGGAAACTCACTATATGGAATAGGATGAACATGATCTACCTCAAAGCATAACAGACTTGAGGTTCTTTCCCAGATGGTCCCAGCTGAATCTCCCTGTGATCATAGTGGGTCCTCTTAGAGATCCCAGTTTAACACTCTTCCTCCTGTGGCCTGCCACCTAAGTCTTCTTGCCTTGTCTGTCACTACCATCCTGATTTTTACTCCCAGGCTTACAACAATGCCATTCTGTCTCCTTGTCTATCTCAAGAGTCAACAAGCAGTTTATAGGTATTCTATGGGGAGACTACTTTGTCTTCCTGATATTTGCTCTTGCAGCTCCCAAAGAGAATTTGCTTAAGCAAACACCTTCCCCCGCAGTTGAACATTTTTTTCCAATTTTATTTTTTAAAACAAAGTACATCACCATGGTCTAGTGCTTGAGAGGTTTTTTCCCTTCAGCAAGTGAGAAAGCTTTAGTTTCGGGAAGAAAAATATCTTGTTGAATATGTTATGCATTATCTTTCTTTTTTAAAGATGACTATGAAAGACAGCAAGTGCTTGGGTCTCTTTACTAGGAAGCAATGTTTGCTACAAACAGGACTTTAAGGGAGCCAGGCATCCATACATTAAGTGAAGATCTCTGGAAGAACTCATTAGCTATTTGCTTTAAGTGATTCCCTTTGTTTCAACATGATCGTATATGCTTAAGTAAAGCCAGCTGTTCTCAGGCCTCGCAAAAGTGATCTCTCTCTGTGAATGTGAAAGGCCAGAGAGCTGCAACACTGCTTAGCAGGGCTTATTGCTGATGGTAATGAAGAGCAATCGGGTCAGGGGAGGAAGCAGCCACATCTCATTTTCATCTCTGGTCTGCTGGAAAGCTATGACCCACATTTGCAGTTACCTCCAAGAAAGTTCTCATTTATCCATTTCCAGTTTGAGATGATCCTTTGTCAAAAGCACAAGGAGGTATCCTTCGGGGGAATGTGGATTCATATTGTAACTTTCTGCCTGGGACCAATTTGTGCACTAAATTAGGGGTGGAAGTAATGCAAATTGTTGATGTAAGGAATGTAAACAGGAAAATCCATTTAGAAATCTTTCAAGATTGAATAAAGCTGACAAATTAAAAATTCACAAAACTGAGGCACAACAACAGTTTTCAGGAAAATAAGCATTGTTAATAACAAATTTGCAAACCTCTGCACTTGAACAGGCACATTTCAAGTAGAGCACCTGTTGAAATATCTTAATAGCCCTCCACATCAAAAATATCATTTCACATCCCTGTTTCCTGGATCAGATGTCAGTCTCCTTGGAAGCAGGAGGTGCAGCCAATAACATCCTCTGTTTCATTTTCAACAGTGCTGGCTCGTTGTGGCTTTCCAAGCATTCCACTATTCCTGTTTTTCTAGACGTTGTGAGAACATTTCTCATTTTCACAGATGAGGGGGATGATGCACGATTTCCAGAAAAGTGAAAGACAAAGGGCACCCTGGCTCAGCTCACACTGCGCTGCAGTTCACGCTCAGCTGAGCTTCACTCCTGGGGACTGTCTGTCCTCAGCACTGTCTGCAGCTGTGAAATTCAGAGTCGTGCCTTGGCTGCTGCGAGCTACAGCATGGCAAGGTCACACATGGCAGCCTGTCAGGCACTCAGGAGATGGAGGAACTAGCACTAAGCACACCTGCACGATTTTGTTGTGATTTCACAGATATCCTCAGCTGCTCAGCTTCAAAAGACATGAGATTAACAGGCTTACTTCTGATATACGAAGAGGATAATCTAGGATGTATTTATTTCAGGGCAAAATTCCTTTTGGCTATGGAAACAGTTTTGCCTTCAGTGTGCACTAAGAGTTTTTAACATTTCAGTTAGAGTACATTGAAACAAAAATGGATTAGCTCATAACTTTTCAGATATCAGAACTACACTTAATTCAAACTACTGCTGTTACTACCAACCTAATTCTTGTAAAAGGAATTGTATTTAGTTTAAGCCTAGTTAACAGTTTTGTATCTTGCGCTGGAGCAGATCCTTATGGCCAATTCTGACCCATTAGTAAGAGAAGGGTTCCCTGAAAGCATCAAATCTAATAAATCAACACATGCAAATGCAGTTATTAAAAAACTTGACCCTGTGCCACACAGTTCATGCATCTGAACGAGCCACAGGCCTTACTTTTGCCATAAATGTTACATTTTTAAATTTGTAAGTTGAAAGAACACAATATACTGTAATTGTACTGTATTGTAACAACACGTTCAAGAAGAGATTTTTGTAAAAGAACTATCATGAAGTGGAACTGAGCCAGCCAGATTACTGGCAAAGCTTCCTGCTGAATATGATTAGATAAAGGGAAAATGGAGAAAATTGATCCTCTCAGCAGAATTTGCCATAATTATATGCAGGATGAGGAATTAGTTATTACTCTGCTGTTAAATTCCTCAAGTGGCCAGAAGAAACGTTCTTGCATAATCTGCTTTTTCAATCTAGTCCATGTAAAATGAAGATCCTGTTAAGAAAAATGGAGATGAGGCTGAGCAAGTTCTATAAACCTGGTAATTTTTTCCCCTAAAGGTTAGATAGTGGAAAGGGGTAGTGGGATTGCCTTACCAGCTCTTCTCCAATAGCCTGCTAACTTTTGTTTAACAGAAATTTTCATTTTAAGAAGTAAAATCACTGAATTTCACGCATGCATTCATCCCTGGCAAGTTGTAATGCAGGATAGCCTCAGCTCAAATGCTATTCTTGTAAGGCAACATCTTTGTAATGGTTCATTGCCAGCCTGACCTGAACTCTGCCTCATCACGTTGTTGTGATTCAAATTCTCATGTTTTTACTAACACAACAGGACTTTTCTGATTGCAAACTTCTGTTTATGCAAGGAACACATGGCTTGGAGCTTTCTCATTACCGCCTTATGCAAGTGGAGATGGCAGTAATAAGATGAAATAAGAATTCAAAAAAGATACAGAAGATTCATTAACAAAACAGGAAATAGGGTATATAGCTTAACAAGAAGAGGGGGGGATTGCTCTTGATGTTCCTGAGTGCAGTGAAATAGCAGCTAGGTGGGCACTGCTGGCCCATGGGCCAGCAGCTGAATTTGGTGACAGAGGGACTGTGAGCCCATCTATACAAGTGGAATCCATCTCAGTGCTTCTCCTTTCCAAAAATCAGAAACAGTTACATAATTATTCAAACTAGCAACATGAAACAGAATGAGAGGAAAAGGAAACAAAAGCAAGAAGCCGTGAAAAGGGACAGCTTTTCTGAAAGAGAATTATACAGAGTTAGAAAGAACTAGAAAAAAAGCACTGGTATTGTATGCTTGCAGATTAGCAATGATCTTTCTTTAAATTCAGTCTGTGCTAGTTATCCACATTTCTTTCCTTACAGAAGTTGCAAACATGATGGTTTCACAGTTCATGACCGGGTGGGTGACGTTAGCTGCTGTATTTCTACAAGCCACACATATCCAGTCTGCTGAGAAGGCCTCACTATAATTCTACTTTAAAACACAAAAAGGGAAAAAAGGAAAAAGAAAATCTGATTTACTACTAGGGACCCAGAAAAATCTCTCAGGTTGCCAGAGTTGAAACACTGGCCTCTCGTCTTCACTTCCTGTGTTTAACCCATTCCCTTTCTTCAGACAGGAATGACACTTTTCTGCTGGAGCTGCCCAGTTTGTCCAATAACAAATTGGACTAGGAATTGAAAGAGAGCTCTTCGTGCTAACCAGAAGGGTGCAACTGGGAGAAACCAAAAAATTAAAATACAGGCAAAATTTAGAGGAAATTACTATTACAGCCATGGGTGATTAATATGCATGTGCACAGGGGACTGTTGAAGACTAGTAACATTATTCAGTAATGCTTTTAGGAGATATAAAATGTGGCTATATAAATGATGGGCATCTGGAATACTCTCTGAAGAATCTGTAGTCTGACTTCTGGAGGGGTGTTGCTGGCTGACAAACTAAAAGATATCTACATTTTTCATAGGCAGCAAAATATGAAAGATAAAAATCTATGTGATTAAAATAGCTATGTACACATCATTATTTTTCTCTAAAGCAGTATTAAAGAATGGTTGGAGAGCCATTATCTATAAAAATCAGAATAAATGGCCTAGGAAAAATGGTGACTGATATGATTGTCATGAGGTCATCAGATACTGTTTACTAAACAGCCGTTTTTATTGAGGAAATGAGCCATGCCATTAGCTTCAGTCTGTCCCCATACAAATCTTCATTAACTAACCACTTCTGTGAAGCATGGCAAACAGCTCAGTCTTGATTATTGTGGGAAGTCATCAGGGACTGCACCAGAGAAATCAGTGTAAATACAAGTCCAGGAGAAGACATGCCAGTTGCCTTCGAGTTCAGCAAGTATTAAAGTATTAATTCACTGGAGATAAATAGGAATCTGCAGTGAGAGTATAGATGAATCAAAGTGTATGAAATAAAAAGTCTTTTATAAAAGCACATTTTAAGCAGACAAACTGATAAGAATCAGCAAAGCAGCTAAAGTATAAGTGGAAAGCTGACTGGCAGATGACGTGTGCATCAGCAGCACATAGCAGGCCTTGTTCTATAAAATTATTTAATGACATTACCACTTTTGCAATGTGGACTTATTTTCATTTAATCTAATTTGAGAAATGCAACACTTTCCTTTATTTGATGAAAAGCCATCATTTTGTAACCTACTGCAATTTTAGGAAGATGTGTGCTAATTTGGATTTTGCAAAATCGCTACAAACTGCCCCAGTAGAAAGATACCCACTAGTTCCTGATACTTTATCAAAAAAGCAAACATGCACCACTTTTATTTTACAAGTGAAGTGTTTTTCATAACAATATGAATGAGCTAGATATTGCTGAGAGCTTGAATTAATAATTTCCCTGGGCTTTTTTTCTCTCCCCTAAGAAGCATATTGTCATGCTCCAATAATAATAATAATAATAGACTTTTCAGGAGAATAAAATTAGATGTAAAAGATGATGTCAGATGATGCCGATGCAGCCAGTGCACTTCAGTGTCAGAGGCTGACAGTGCTTCAGGCCCCATATTAGTTAATGTCATGTTGAAAGTGAGAAAAAGGAAGCCTACACCAGGTGGGTATGCCTAATCCTGCACCCATGATTAATGTCACATATTCCCAATTACTACACTTCCATTGTTTGAGAACCACACTGCGGTTTTTTGGAAATTAGTGATGGTGGTTGACAACTTCAATTACATAGGTTTTGGCCTGGGATAAAAAATACTTTGTTCCTTGTGCATCCGCATAGGCATTGGCCAGAATGCCACCCTAAAAGAGTCCCTGACACTCTTCCACGCCTGCTGGAGAGGCAGTGGTCTGAAGATGGAGTGAGGCTTCCTCTCCACATCAGCAATATCTGGCAAAGCTAGTTTTTGCCAGTTCTTCGAAAGACACGCATGTACTAAACTTAATGTGCTGAGGAGGAGAAAACAAATGGGCTGGGAGAGGTGCACATGATTGCATGCAAATAGAAACAACCCCTTTAATGAAGTCATGCTAGTTTGCAATGGGTGGTCTTTTTTTATCATTATTTAGCACATGTATATGAAATATTGTGGCAGCGGTCAATTCCCAACACGGTGTTATGGACAACAGCTGCAAGGCACCCAGTATTCCTCGATCTTATTCTGCTGAGCATGATCTCCTTGCTAGATTTGGAGGAGGAAAGACACAGTTGCCCGTTCAGTCTCTTCCATTTATGGATGTGACAGAAACAATCCTGACATTGGGTAAAAAAATCAGTTTTTGTTGTGCTGCAAATTTGCCTGCTACTACAGGATAGGGGAAGTGTAAATATTTACCTCACTGACACTTCCCATGATCTTATTTTTTTACAGCAAAATGGAAAAAACCCCTAGCATCTGAAAAGATACCCTGGAAATTGTTTTGCAAGCAACGTCTGTATTATCCCCTAGAATCTGATTGCCCAGTTTAAGATTTCAACAGCAAAAGGGACTAGAAAAACTTACATTTGTATCTTCTAAAAAAATCATAAACTGGAATCCAATGGATTCATGCTCCTGCCCCAGACTCCTCTGGTTGTAAAGGTACCAGCAGTGAAATAGAGGAGCCAGATGTTTCTGTGACACCAGGCATTCAGAAATCATGAACTGGTTCTATGATGGTGGCAGCTGAGGACACTCAGCATCTTCTACAACCAGATGTTCTGCGAGCAAATTTTGCAGGAAAAGAAAGACGTGTCTCAGTTTTGTAACTTAACAGGCTGATCTGATCTGCAATATTGTACTTAAAATATAAAGAAATGTATCTGCAAAACAGATGGGGGAAAGCGTTCCCCTTCATTTGATGAAATTCCAACACTGCTGCTGTAGTCCCAAAACTTCCCACGGCTATTCAAGCTTTCTATCCAGTCCCTACTTATCTGTCATGTTCATTATTTTCCATTCATTCATTTTGCCAGGCCTTTGAAGGCAATAAAGGGATTCTGGACAACATTGACTTGATGGCCATCTCATATCCCTCTATATCTCCTGCCTGCAGGGAAACTGGTTTCTCATCACAACTGGAAAATATGTTCTAAAATTAGTGTCAAAAACTGGCTACACTGGGAGCTCAAAGAGCGTCAATAAAATGTGCTAGACAGCGCACCATCTCCACCTAGTCTACACACCAATTCACACACGATGAAAGAATAAAGAGATGACAAAGTATCTTGGAAAAATTCAGGTTAAAAGCTCTATGCATCTGTTTCTCATCATCAACTATTCACACAGGGAAAGGTGTTACTGATTCTACATAATGAATGAGTTTTGAAGTGCAGGCCACATTTCTGTTTTACAAAATTCTTCTGGACCTACATTGCTACTCAAAATCTGGTTTTTTTCCTTTGTCCTTCTCCTTCCCCTTTTATCACTTCTTCTCACCTTTTTTTTACTTAACCATCAAACTCTTCAATGGAAAGGAGGAATGCTGAATTAGAAAAAAAAAGCGTTAAGAATAAGAACTGCTGTAACTGCTACTTATTTACAGATACACATTTTCTCCAGTGGTGCATGTGACCTGTAGGGTGGGCTATTGTATTCTATAAAAAAAAAAAAAAAAAATCCAACCCCCATGTTTTCAGGCTCAGTACCCCTTCACCCTACAGGTATTACTCAACCATCCCACACAAACTCAGAGGACGTACAACCAACCTTTGCACTCAGTGAGAGTCTTCTCAACTGAAGAAGCAGTAAGCATCCTCCATGAGAGAGATACTTATCTTCTCAGTAAGCAGACAGAAATAGAAAAAGGCTCTCAGGACTGCAGCATGTATTTGAAGTCCAGGAAAGGGGATGACTGGCAATATAAATCAGATTATGGGAGGGAGTTCTTACTCATAATGCCCTGTGCAATCTGTGGAAGTACGCGACACCGGAACAGATGTTGATGTGCTGCAGGCTGCAGAGTCTGTGCAGACAAGGAGTGCCTGTTTAAGCATTAACCCTGCAGGTAGCTGATGTGAGGTTAAACACAACTGCCTATTTACACAAAATTACACTGTACACATCTGGGTAAAAGTGATGCAGGAAAAGAAGATTTAGGAAGACTGTATGTTGCTGTAGGTATTGGAAATCTTAACTAATGACTCCTTGTCCTCACTTACCTCCTTTTTTTTTCTGAAAGGACAATAACCATTTTGGTCTTAGCTGTGCATTAATCTAACTTCTAACATGATCTAACTTCCCCATAGCCACATCCCAAATAGGGCAAGACAAGCTTCCTTGGAAGTATGTAACAAGACAATAACTGACTTCACCTAGATCAGAGCATGCAGCCCTGCCAACCCCACTATCAGAGCTTCCAACACAGATGCAATACTCCCTTCACCCCTCCTCCATCTCTCTGGAACCCCTCTTCTTTTGCTTTTACCTTTTTTTAAAAAAAGAGACAAATGGTAAAATGTCACATGAGCATCCAGGGGGCTGTATGAGATAAGACAGTGTAAGGCCATGGCACCAGGTGACAAGTAGTTCTGTCACTTGGGTGCAAATTACCCTTCATGCAAAATGGAAAGCAGCAGATTTTCTCAGGACTTCCTGAGGCAGTCAGATTGAGGCTCATGGAGGAGTTGGGTTTTATTCATAGCTTGGTTATTTTGGTCTAGTAGACCCTGATTTTTTCTGCCACAGATCTACATAATTTCATTTGATTCTTCATGAAGTTCAGAAGAAAGTTAAAAGAAATTGAGAGAAAAAAATTTCAAAACAGAAATAGCCTGCCAGCATTTGTTTTGCTATCCTATTACAATATCCTGACTTCCATCTAAACCTTTCCATCTACATTTTACTTTAGCTAAAGACAGAATTAATTTGAAAATTTTTACAGGAAAGAGAATGGTGATCGAGACACCATCATCTTGACTCTGCAGAGACAAAAATTAGGCATCTTCCTCAACAGAGCAGGCAAGAGATCTGTCACAGTAGAGGGTTCTGTGGTATTATTTATTGGTTTTTGGTTATTTTTTTCCCTCCTCTGATAGCTTAGCGCAAATCCTTGATCAAAGCAACTAGGAATTGTTCTGCTCAGATGGCTTACTGCATTTTAAGTGGAATGCAATTTAACACCCTCCCATCTGACCAAAGCTAAATTCAGTAAGGAAAAACAATTTCCAAAGACCAACACATCCATTTCCCCCTCTAGAGGCCAGACAAAGGTTGTGGCATTAGAACAGATTACCAACATCTGCCTACAGTGTGCTTTTCATAAAAGGAACCATTAGATTCTGATGGCAGCTAGACTGTCTCTCTTTGCAAAATAGCGTTAGGTGTTTTCCAGATCCCAGTATTTGAGTTGCCTTGTGCTCGTTATTGAGCATTGTAAGAAGCAGCGCAGTGAGACTGGTGTAATAGCAAGAAATAAAAAGAGTAAATCACATCTCTGTGTATACTTCAGAGGTTCTGCAATTTATTTTTAATGTGCCGTTTTCTTTGCTGCCACGTTTCCTTTGGGTTTGTCTGTGATATTATTAAAGAAACAAAGCAGTGTTTCGTGCAAAAAGTGGTTAATAATGTACGCACCCCACAGTCTACCATAGCTTCAAAGAGCCAATTACTGTTACACTGTTGCATAAACACATATTTAGGAAGCATGAAAATGTGCAACTATTTACAGGATTCAGTACCTAATACATCATATTTGAGTTCCAAAATGGGAATTACTGACATGATGAAATATAATGGCTCCAAACAAATTGCTCTACTACAAGAAGGGCCCTGCAGAGCTGTACTCATTAAACACACTTATTAAAAATCCTTAGTTTTTTGAAATAAAAAATCACTCAGTCACTCAAAAAAGTTCATCCTCACCAAGTATCTCATCTGTAACTTCTTGGAAAATCCTATGGCTCAAGAGAGCTTTGCAAGTATTATACCTGGGGAAAACCAAAACATTGACGTTTGTCTTACAATGATGTGGAACTTAGTGAAGTTGAATGGCAGCACATGGCTGGAGATTGCACAGTAGCACAAACTAAAAAGAAAAAACTGAGTTATTTTTACACACTGGATGTATTAATTAAGCATAGCCTCTTTAGGAATGAGGCCTAAGTCCTGCTTCCCAAAAGACAACTGTAGTTAAAAGCACATTAGCCTATTTTAGGAAAATGGTAGGAATTATTACTCAAAATGTGATCTCATTATATAAATTGGGGCATGTCTTCAGCTACTGATTCAGCTCATTTCTGTCACTGCCATCATAAAAACACTGCAATGGAAATAAGCTGGAACAAAGAAAGATTCTGGTCTTTGTTGTATTTTTCCATAAAGTCAAAATTTAATTATTTGCTCTACAGCTAAGAAATGATGTATCTCTAATTCTCAGAGTTCTGAGAATTAGAGCAATGACCAGTTCCTGAGAGCAGCATTTTGGGATAAAGGTTATATTGCCCTCTCACCATTTAAAAATGGAAAAGGACTGTGGTTTTATTTTTTTATTTTTTTTAAATTTTATCCTGCTGCACATTCCACCCATTAGTTTGCAATTACAAGCTGGTGCTGCTATGAGAAACCTGCTTCCTTGTGATGTGTTTCTAGGCATATCTCAAAGAAGGTTGGTTCCTACCTTCAAGTCAGGTAACACTGTCCCCAAAACCACAGATGCACAAGTCTGCTGAGTCAGAGGTGCTGAAATCACGTCAGCCTTGCCCTGCACCTGAGTTTGCTCTTTGGACACCAGATCTGAGCCAAACTGCTGGCCCTGTCTGAGGCAGACCTGTCAGCCAGCCCAAAGCTGCTGGAAAAGGGCAAATTTGCCTTGCAGCATTGAGCAGGAGAGACTGTTTCCACAGCTTCTTGGATCGTGGAAAAATCACTGCGGTTTCACGCTTGTTTACGGGGTTAGAAAAATAGTAATTCTCAGCTAATGAGACTTGAGGCATGCAGTGCTCAGTCAGCAGAACAACTTTTAAATCACTGTTTTGCTTGTAATGACTTCCTGTACATTTGTTATGGTACATCAAGTGGCATTTTTTCTCAGCTAGGTGCTGGACGTTCAGGTGCTGTAATACACAGGCATGGCTGCAGGCCCATCAGGGCACTTCCACAAGAACGTGCACACCAGCAGGATGGGGTACACAATCATGGGATCAGGACTCTCTCACTGCTTTAGCACACTGAGGGGGTCTCCATGAAACTGGGGTCCTGAATATCCCTACAAAAATCTCCAGTAGTGGTGCATCAGATAACACAGCCACCTAGTCTGAAACTAAAGCAGAGTTCAAATCCAAACATGCTCTGTACACCTTTAGGGAGAACTGTGTCAGTCTGAACACCTGAAATGATTATCACATTTTGTGTGTGCAATATAATAGAAAGAAACGAATTAATGGGAAAATGAATTTAAGCACATTCCCTACAAATATATACAAAGGGCTTCCATAAGATTTTTCATATCTGTAAAGAAATTAATGCAAGATTAACAAATAATGAAACATTACATTTTAAGTAACTAATCCCTGCATCCTCTTTATTTGTGCTCCACTTCATAAGAAATGCACTTAATAGCTCTTTGCACAGAACAATAGGGATTTCTGTTACAGTTCTCCTTCTCCTCTAAAATCATGCCTTTTCCCATTTCATTTGAGACTATCAGCTCACAGGTCTGATGGCCATCCTATTCCCAGCATCACAAAAGGCCTCCAGGGTCCTGCAAAGCAGCAGGCTGAGCAGCACAAGGCAGTGTATCCTTGCACCAAGAACTGCTGACTGCATGCCAGGCTTTGCCAAAGCACAGCTGGAAGTTTGAGGGAGGTGTAGTCCTGGTGAGGCCGTATCTGAAACGTGTGCCCAGTGTGGTGCTCCCCAGCATGAGAGACATACGGACACTGACAGAGTTGGTGGGGCAGGAGTATGAGGTACCTGTTTTCAACCTTGGAGATGTCCAATTGGACAAATGGAAAAGTTGACCAAACAAGTGCTGTCTGAACAAAAGAGCAGAGTTGTTCCATGTTTCTGGAAGTGTTCACAAAGTAAGACAAGATACTCCTTCAAGACATTTTAAGCCTGCAGTTGTGAATAACTAAGGTCTTTCTCACATTCTTACCTCACTATGAGCCTTAGCCCAAGTGTTTAGAAGCATATCAAGCAAATAAAGAATAAGGATAGTAAGCAAAGATTGAATACCAAAAGGTAATACTGGTTTTTCACTCCCTGTATTTGAAACACATTTGTAACTTTGGAAACCACTGTAAACTCCTCCAAACAATGTTTTCAGAGGTAGAAAAAAATAATTAGGTCATGGCCTACAAAACAATGTTCTTTTCTCACCCTGTCTAAATTTCTCATTAAAAACCTTCAGTGGCTTCATAAAAATGTTTTTTTTTTGGTGTAATGTGGAGCTTAATATTCATCAAGCTGACTACTGGGATAGATGAGATGAAACTTGTATTAGCTACAGTCAGACACCTCTGAAATTGGAAACAATGTTCTCCTCCAAGGTCAGCTCCTCATTAGTAAAGGAAAATATTTGTAAGTGCTGATTTAAGCAATTTGATAGCAGATCCAAAGGCAGAACAGATTTCAGGATTATTCAAGGAAAGAGAAGAAATGAACCATGTAAATTCTTTGTCAAACAGTTTTCTACAATCTTCAGATTTATTTTAAGGTTCAATATCTGCATGAAGGCCTTAATGTAGTTATATTTCTTCAGATCTTCTGTGGAAAGATCTTAATTTTGGTACAGATCCAGAAACCAACCTTAGCTTCAACTGGAAATCACATGTGAAATCCTAATTCTTTGTTTCCTTTTGAGCAGGGCAGTCTCTAAAAGGATAGCTCTGAGGAATCCAAAAGACTTGGACACACCTGGCATACACTCAGTTACGGCTTCCTTATCCACAGGATTTGATTTTATTTTTGAATTCTGCCTGGCACAAGTCAGTTTTTAGACTCGCTTGCATTTTATATGCTTATTTATTTATTCATTTACTTTCATTGGCTGGGCAGCCCCTTAGAGATTTTCCACAAAATACCTGACTGGTCTTGCCCAGACATTCCAAGGAATGGAAGGAAAATGGTTTGCTCAGCTGGAAGACTATAATTAGCATATACTGTGGTAACTCTCTGTCCTTCTCTAACCTGCTGGCTACACAGCACGATTTCCTTGGGATTTTTATTTATTTTGCTTTTAAGCAGAAGTGTAATATTACTGAGAATCACCAGATGGCATTGCTGCAGATAACTCTGATACTTCTCTTCACCTAACTCTACAGAGGATAGGTACTGAATTGCAATCTAGTGCAGAGTTTTTCCTGATGTTACTACTTGAGCTCTGTCAGAGAGATATCATTACATACTTGTATATTATGCTATATTATATATTTGTAGGCAAGTGTGCTCATGCCTGAGCCCTCACAATGTCATAAGGTTTGTTTGCAGCCAAGGATGATGCACGGCTACACAGGCAAAGTTTAGAAAGACAGACACAATAAGTGTGGGAGAAAGGTGTTCTTTGGACTACTTTAACATTTCATTGCTTCTTAATGACTGTATTCTTCGTGTTCATTGAAATGATTTACAGACTTAAAATTGTTAAAAGGCTACTTATTTAGTAACTGTATTTGTTGGCCAAAGAGATTCAGCTACAACAGTTGCATCTGCAAATAACCTGGGATCAAATTATGTAATAACTCACAGCTCATTAAACTCCTCTGAAGAGATCAAATGACCTGGGTGTTAATTTTTAGTGCAGCCTATGGTGTATAACATATGTCAGCACTTCAGAGCTGCTCTCCCTCCCAGCCTGCACAGCCCTGCTCCCAGGGATGGCCCCAGTCAGGATGCAGCTGCCTCCATGTGTACCACTGATGCTGAGAGAGCAAATACGAGGGTGAATGGAGCTTTTCAACTGACTAGCTTTCAAGGCATGATGAAATTGTGACACAGAACTTATTTATAATTCCATATAAAGTGTCAACATTGCATTTTCTCTTCCCCATTTCAAAATCCTTCGTTTAAAAACAAGGATAAAAGGAGTTTGTAGCCAGGTGGGGTGTTGGAAGGAAAGGCTTAAAACTGTAAGATTTGGTGTGGAGGGAATAGTTTTTGCTCAAAGTGACCTTGCAGCTGGGAATGCTAAGAATGTCAGTGTGGGAAAACTCCATTTACTATGCCTAGTGTTGTTCATCCTCTGCTGGTTTTGAGAAGTAGAATTCCTGTGTAGAGACAACACACTCACAGACATGCTTGAGCTTCCTGCTGGAAGTGAGATATCATAAAAGCACAGCTTTGTGATAAATTGCATGTGTGCAAAGCCCTTTGATATCTGGGGGAGGCAGTAGGTCCCCCCATCACTGGGTGCTAGGATGAACTGAGCCTAATAGATCCTGTGCCCCTGTGTGTCTCTTCCCTAGGATGAACTAAGCCTAACACAGCCCATGTCCCAGTATGTCTCTGCTGCCCAGTGATGTTGCTGAGGTAATGAAATAACCCTACTCTTTGCACTTCAGCTGTGGTTTGGTGGTTGCCATCGTTATCTGCATATGTTGACTCACACATGGATATTGACCTCTTCTCCCAGGGCAACCAGAGACAGGATGAGAGGACATAGTCCTAAACTGTGCCAGGGAAGGTTTAGGTTGGACATCAGGAGGAACTTTGGTGGCAGACTTTCGTGAGGTTAAGATTTGCCTCTCCAATCACAGTGTAACATTTCACTCCTTTGGTGACATCAGGTTTGTTCCTCCACCTCCATTTTTACTCTTGGGCTCAGTTTCATTCAGCTGCAGTCACCCCTCAGTGTTCCCACAGCAGCGCTACGGTCAGTGCAGGCTGCAGAGGCCTCCACCTGGGAAGCCACCCTTAGGTGAGCTCTGTGCCATAGTGAGTGCACAAGCACCAGATTTATGGTTAGATTGGGCACATCCTCAAGAACTGAGCTGGAAAGCTGTGGATCATTGCTCTAGAGGAACAATTTTGAATCCAGTAAACAGACTGATGTCTTTTCCACCATCATCAAGCTGGTATTTTCCCAGACTTTCAGCAGTCAAAGAGATTCTCAATATCAGCATATGATCACAGCTTTCTGTATTAGTGAATTAAAAGCCATGTCCTAGAGGGAATTGCTAATGTTGATGAAAGGAATCTTTCTTGGTTGAACAGGCAGAGATGCTTTAGGGGCAGGAGGACTGTTCTCTCATTTGGGGATGTTAAATCCATCTTTGGATCGTAACTGTCCCCATGTCTCCCACAAAAGCATTTGCAACATCACCTCAGTGGAGATAAACCTGAGATACTGTTCTCCTTTCTTCATGTCTGCCTAGTTGTTGTGCCATTTCCCATTTTATTGAAGCAGATATTAATAGAAACCATCAGCAGTGCCTTTCACATTTCTCTTCTGTGAGCCAGGCACAGGCAACACCAAGGTAGTCAATACAGATGCTTTTGAATGGAATTAATTCAATTCTAATCCCAATTAAACATAGTAGTATGTAAGTCAGGTAGTAAAAGAGACAAGTTGTCTGAAATGCTACCAGTGGAAGGGATGGGCCCTTGGAGCTCAAAATTAAAAAATGAAAAGGTAACTCAGTAAATTCCCACAGCAGAAAATAGGTACCTATAGCAGTCTTTAAATGCTTCTATGCACATCCAAAGGGAGCACTGCAAATCATTCCTCTCTGCTTTTAACGGCCTGACTACAGAAGCAATAACCCAAGACATACTCACTGGATTATGTTTTTCAATAACACAGTTTTGTTCATAATTTTTAAAATAAAGCCAGCTACCCAGAGACTAGATCAGGCCTCTGTAGTTTCACTACAAAAAAGGGACCATAAACAAGAGATAGTCTATGGTACAGATTTTCCTCTTTCATGTTTTCCAGGGTTTTTGGCTGACACAAACAGCCAACCTTCTCCATTTATACACCATCATCCCCAGACAGAGGCATAATTTTCCTAAGTGACAGGAACAACCTCTTACATACAGATAATGAAACAAGAGTTGCTCTCTTCTGTATTAATGATCACAGTTGTTTTTATAAAGGAAAAGTGTTATCAAAGCCATTCTCACAGAACAGAAAACCCTCTTTGGGACCAACCCAAGCTGATCTAACAAAGACGAATGCACACTGAAAAATCCCTGAAAACTCACATCCTTCAACTTTTGCCTCAGTATACATTTGACACAAACTAATACCACACAATGATGTAGCACACACCTTATGCAAATCCTGTCTTTGTGATTTGGTGCAAACCCTGTGTGCTCACAAGGGCTATTTCTACAGCAGAAATGTCAGGTGAATACTATTTCTTTAGTGATTTAGATGAGAACTGCTCTGCAGCAGTTGTTAAAAACACTTTGATGTTTGTGATGTAGTGCCAATATATTTCCAACAGTATTTAAACTTGCTACTTTTAGAAAAAAATCTTTAATTTAGCTGAACATTTTTGGTAATAGGATTGAAAGTGTTCTTTGATGACATAAAACAATTGACAAGCGGCTTTAAAAAAGACTTACAAGGAATAAACAACTGCACCTGTGAGATAACACACAAAAGGACAAAAGTTTAAAGAAAGCAGAAATGAAAAAATACAGCAAAAGAGATAGCAGGTACAGTGAAATACATATAATAGTCAGTATTAGTCAAGAATATGATTAGTATATGAACAGTATATGAATAGTAAATGATGCTTGTGTAAAATAGCGGAATGGATGCACAGAAGTCAAAAGAAAGAGGCTCTCTCTCATCCTGCCACAGGGAAGAGCACATACATGTAATGGCTCCTGCCTCTTGCTTTCCTGAATGAGAGAGGCAGATTTGGAATTTGGTTTTACTTGGTTTTTCTTCCCGTTAAGCACTATTTTGGTGACAAAATCTGAAATTCATCATGGTTATTTCCAAAAGAAAAGCAACCTCAAACATTAAAAGGAAGGTTTGAAGTCTCATGTTTACCAAAACCTCTCTCTCTAGCAAGGCTTGAATAGCTGGAACTGCAGAAAGAATGTAACAGCAAAATGCAAACATGCATGTTTTGACCTGAAGACTGCTTCTTCCCTTCTTCATTCTCACATCTTAGATGGGGCCTAGGGAGCTGGAACAGTCTCTTCAAGACAGTAAAAACCACATCCAGTAACTTATAAGATCAGCTCAGCTTTGTGGAAAACCTCAGCAGAGGGACCCTCCTCTGCCTGTCGCAGCCAGCAGAGCTGCTAATCCAGAGCTGCTTTCTTCAGCCTTGCCAAATTGTGATTGCTCTTTTGAGGAGGGCAGTGAGAGAAGACATGACCTTGGACTTCCCTTCTGTGTGCTTTTAGCTCAGAATAAATTAGCTTGGACACAGAAGGAGCCACAACTGCTTCAGCCTTTGTCTGGGTGTGGTTTGAGGCAGATTAGTCTGTCCAGCTCCCTGGTGAAACACAGACTCTCTTACAGGCTTGGTATCTGGCAGAGAAAAGCTTGATCTGATGGAGGTGCACACGGAAGTACCTTCCCTTTCTGCGCCCCTCTGGATTCCCCTCTGTGTTACTCACCAGTACTGCTCTGGATGGTCCTTACTGTGGTGGTTGTACGCGGGGGAGACGAGGAGCGCAGCGATATGCACTCGTCATCCTGGGAGCAGCCCTTCTCAATGGCTCTGACATAGCTGTGGCTCCTCATGCGGAAGCAGCCCGGCATAGGCAGATCCAGCGCTTCCACTGCCTGAGACTCGAGTTCACTGAACACCGACTCGCAGACGGATTCGAACTGACCGTTCACCTCCATCTCACTCACCTGCAGACAGAGACCAGGCAGGGTCAGTGCATCCCGTGCACGGATACTGCACTCCACCTGGTACAAACCCTCTCAAGCTACAGTGGCACAATGGGCAACATCTGTTAGAGGATCCCTTTGAACATGAAGAAAGGTAAATGGGACATCCCATAGCAGCAGTTATGAGGGGGGAAAAAAAACAATGTACAAAAGGGGGAGACATTGGCTTTGGGCAAAGATTCATCGGAGTTTGAGCTGTTGGCTCCAGCTCAAACTGGTGGGAGGCCTGGAGCCCTCATAGCAACATCTGTTTTATGTCACCCTGGGCCCACAGCAGAGGTTGAATGTTTGGTCATTGTGATCACTACGTGTAAAATACAAATCACACTTTTATTGTGGGGTGAGGAAAAAACCAAAAAGGTCACCTTAACCCCAGTACATTATCAATGCAACCCACAGGCAATCACAGTGATAAAAACCTGAGTGGCTGGGAAGCTGGAAGGTAACAAACATTTGGGAAGGGGAGGTTGATAAGAGAACCAACTTTGATGCTGGGGAAAAATGTTTGTAAAACTACATCTCTGGCTGAGAGCAGATGCAAAGGAATCCTTAGACCCTTTGTGCAGCAGACACTAGGTGGTGACAAAGACTCGTTCTCACACTGGTTAAAGAACATTGAAAAACTTCCTGCAGGTCTTAATCTGGAAACCATTTACTTTGGCTTAATTAGTAATGGATGTTCCATGTTTCTAAACTGAGAATTGAGCCCTGAGCTTGGCATTAAAGCACAATAATTATCACTGTAGGAAATCACTTGAGGATTCTGTTAGTTTTCAAGCATGCACAAGGGCAAGTTAGCAGGAAAAGATAAGACTATGTTAGAATGCTAGAAAAAACCCCATTAGAAATTCTCTTCCAGGATTAATGTTACCAAGAAAAATGTTTTGTGGAGTCTGTACATATAACAGAAAACCCTCAGTGAGTAAAACATATATTTTTCAAAGGAAAACTATTTAAAAAAGCATGGCAGAGTAGTAGGTTGTACAACAGAAAGAACAATCTTGCTATGGCAGAGAATATCCAATCCTCAAATAAATATATCTGAATTAATGCATTTTTAAAACAAAAAACCAATTTATTCACGTTGGAAAATGATAACCACTCCTTGGCTGACAGCTCTGTGTGTTAGGTGCGCAGGTAAAGAAGTAACCTGACTTAATGTTCCTGTAGTTGCCTCCAAGACCTGAATTTCTGTGCTGTTTTCTCCTAGATATAGCCAGGCCCTCCTTTTAGAGCATCACCCCATGCCCTATGCAAAGTGCCTCACTACAAAATACATAGGTGAATACTCTTAAGTGTCTAAATATAGAATAGTGCAGAAATTAAAACTACAGCTCCATACTGAACGGCACATGTGTTTGTTATGGCCACAGCTGAAGTCCTGGTGTCACTGATGTCACGCACTTTTTTTGACAGTGCAATGACTTGATATGCCAGTCATAAAGGATCAGTATCTGGCACCACAAATCCTGTCTGCTGCAATTCTGGACTAGTGTAAGGAAGTTCTTTCATCCAAGTGATTTACCCAAATGATCCCCTTAAGCTAACAAGCCAAAAATCATAGCAAGGAGCTAGAGGAAGTAGCAGATTAACTACTGGCCCTCTGCCCTGTGGTGTGCTGGCACTTTTGCACTTCTTTTAGATCTGTTCCCTATGAACTCAACTGTACAAGCATGCTGAATGCAAGCACAGGCTATTTTATAACATTAAAACTCATAAACTGAATCTCTCACAATGGACTTCATTTTTCTTCTTGTTTTGGAGCGTGAAGATCTCTTACAGGATTTTAAGGGCAAAAATACAGACAGAACTTTGTGCTTAATACATATACTGCAACATTTGTACCATTTAGGTGAAAAGTTTGAAGGTAAAGAATGCATAAAATAGCATAAAGAAACTAAAACTTCTAATAAAATTGTGGAATACAAACTATTAACCGCTTAATTTTCCTTTAGCATCTCACTCAGCATATGAATATTTTTTTGAGGCATTCAAAATTTTTGATTTGGCAAGATCCTTAAGAGAATCCTGTTTAAAGACAATGTTGGTGAGTAGCACTTAAAGCAAAATCAAGTTTCTCCTATTGCAAGCAGTGTCCAGCATGACACCTACTCTCCAGGCTGCCCCAGGTGCACATCACCCACCTGGCTGATGGTGCTCATGGCTCTCATGTAGCTCTCGTTGCGGGAGCGGAACTTGGGGGACGTCAGCAACCCTGCAGGGTCCAGGCTGTCCAGGCTCCTGTTGATGGAGACTTCGCTCACTGCCCTCAGGTAACTGTGGCTCCGGATCTGAAGCTTTGGTGAGTGTTCACTGGATATCCTGGGAGTTTTGGGTGGGGGAAAAAGAAAAAGAAAGAAAAAAGATATTCCATCAAATCCAAATGGCCTCGCCAGGAGTGAGAATAACCAGACATTTTTCACCTGGAACAGCATGACTTGAACAAGCCATCACACATTCCTTGCATATTTATAAAATAAAGACCATGTCAGTACTTTTATTTGGATTACCCCACCCTTCTATTTGGTGGAAGGAAGAGAGAAGGAAGGAAAGGATTTTCTTTTCATGTTTTTGTAAACCATGTCTAAGCATAATGGCAAAATCACTTTCATTTTCTTTACTGACAGCAGAATGGAAAAATTTTACACTGTACTGATAATGACAGCATCCAGCATCCAGCAACCCTCCCCACTATGTGGGACTTTTGAAGTGACAATACTGAAATGACTTCACAAGTTGATTTTAAAAGAGCTAGAGGAGTCATTGAGATGAGCAGCAGAGAAAGCCCTGTGGCCTTACAGAGATGAAAGCAGCAACCACCAAAACCAGCTGGGGAGGCGGATAAAGAAAGAGGAGGCCTGATAGTTAGATCAGCTGGATGATCCTAAACTTATCAGCTGAACGTCCACATCTCGAAATCCTGCTCTTGATGTGACTCTGACGTTCTCGTGTATATACTCGTGGAACGGGACCATTTCTCACGGAGCTTTCAAGGGTGTATAGGCCAATAGGGCAGGCAGATTGTACAAACCATGCAAAATGCACTCATAGTATGCCTTAACCTGGTAAATCATTCCAACAACTTAGGCCACCCGGTAAGGTTTGATATGCTTTAAATTTTATTTTAGACCGGGCTTAAGGCATGAGTTAACAAAATGTATGCTAGGGAAGTAGCTTTACACAACGATGTCAAATTAGAAGTTTAAAAGCCACAGTTGTATTTCTAAAGTGATAACTTTGCCTACTTTTTCAATATAATGACAGGTGAGACGTACAATTAATCAAAACAAAACAAACCCCCCCCGCTTTCCCCAGGGAATTTTTACCTCTGCTGTGTTCCTGCCATAAGTGCTAAGAGTCAGATAGAAATAATCCTCCTCCAGCTAGAAACAACCTGTGAGGTGTTTTATCCTCTGAATGTGCTGGCTAAGTGCTGTCTTCACAATCTGAGGCATCCTATAAAGATGTGAGTCACAAAAAGTGTATGAAATACACACGTATGAAATACAATTAACTTGGGGGATATGTCTTTTGAAAGAACTCATCAATGAATAAAGTATCAAAAGGGTGAATCTTTGATATATTTTTGGATTTTTAAATATTCTTTAAGTATCACAAAGCAAACTAATTAAAATAATAACTAAGTTTTCCATTTTAAAATATAAGTCTCACAGAGATGTTTACAGGTATATGAAAGAAAAATCTGTAACCAAATTACAGGCTTAATCTTTGTCTCCTAGTCTTTAGAAATACATGCACAGCTGACCTGAAAGAAGATAATCCATTTTATGTCTCATTCCTGAAGCATTTGCAGATATTTTGTATTCAAGTGTCTAATGATGGTAATTAGTATCAGCAATTTCCCAGTGGCATGCACAATTCTGGTAATTGTCAATGCATTTTGGGAGGATGATTCCATTGTGTAATCGCTCACCTAAGTAGTTCAGAAACTAGGTCTGTTTCTGAATGGTCCAATACTGTAAGAAAATCGAGGCCATCTCTACAATACCATATTCTCTGGCAGCTAATTACCTACCTAATAAAAATACGTAAACTTATGTTAATTACTTGATACTCCTGTCACAAGATGAAGAGAAAGCCTTTGCTTGCCATTTTCACTGTGCATACAGTGCAGTACAGCAGCCATTTCCATACTCTTTGACTCCTTACATCACTGTAGCGGTTTGGTCCAAAATACTCATTACTGTTTACCTTCTGTGAGATAAGAATTAGGAGAAAAGCAAAGCAGACACCAAACTTGAAAGAATATAAAGAAGTTTATTAACAGACCCAAAAGAGGGAAAAAAAAATAATATCATACCACACCTTCAGAACTCTTCTCCTCCCTTCTCCCACTGACAATGTAAAAAGACAACCCTTGAGATGTTCAGTCTGTTTACCCCTTCTGTAATAGCCTTGTTCAGTCCATTTAGGAAGAGGAGTCTCTCTTGCCCATGCTATGAAAACGTTATCACAACGAGACAGCCGCCCGGGCTGGTTCTTTGCTCACATGTGAGTCCCTTCCACCCGACTTGCAGCTTTTCCCACAACTGCTTTCGAGGGTCCACTCTTGAGCTAATGGGGTACCATTTTAAGGTTGAGCCATTCAGAAACAAAAGTTCTCTTCACCTATCTCTGGGAGCATCATCTCTAAGAATAGAGGCCCTGCTCCTTCCCTGGGAGCAAAGGGTCTTCCTCATCTTCATCTCTAGGACTATCTCTGGGAGCATCTCTAGGAACTGAGGTCTTCCCCTTTCCATGTGGAGCATGGAGTCCTCATTGCTTCCATCTCTCCCTGTTCAAACTTCTCATGAAATTACAGCTGCTTCAGCATCTGCCTATCTCAGCACAGGTGCTTTTGCTCACAAGTACAAGTTGAACGCTCCACCCCCCATGCCTTCATGAAATTACAATGGGTACTCTGATACATCATAGCTTTACAGCAGAATTTCAGCTTTAAGCATCTCCTCTTTCTTCTCCCTCAGGTTTTCAGCTCCTCACAGCACTAAAAGGGTTAATCTCACCTGGGCCTTGCAGCTGGAGCTTATCGTTGTTGGTCACATGATCTTTGGTCGGACAGTGGTGCAGCTTCAGCTGAATCTTGGCCGCACTGGAGAGGGGGAGCTGAGCCGCTCCGGCTGCCCACAGCAGGGATGTGGGAGGGGTTCCGCAGGTGGAACAGGGCCCATTGGCTCCAGGATGGCCGTGGCCTGGCCCAGCCTGGCCCAAGCAGGGCCTGGGCTGGGCCTGCTAGCCCCCACACGGGGCCCACAGCCACCTGTCCCAGCACCGGAAACGAGAGACCGCTCTGCCCAGGGTGTGTCTATTCTTAACTGTGGATCACAGAGGTGGTCACAATTTTAAGTGGTTTAAAGAATTGTCCATATTCAAACTGGCGAGCTGATAGGTTCTGTCAGGTCATAGAGGAGCTGTAAGAACCCCTTTGCAAGAACATCACTTCCAAGACTATGCTTTGCTAACCCATGACAATCACTTGATTCCACATGACAAAACCTGAAGGTTTTTAGAAATCAGAGTAAGTGGTGCTCCAAACAACGCAAAAAAAGGGAGAAAAGTGGTGAAAAGACAATTGTTAGTAATGGTTACATTTATTTACTTCATTTTGGTAACTAACACTAACCATGTAACTCTTGAAAAAAAAATTATTGCCTGTTATTGAATTAAAAAAAAAATAGAATGAATAATTCAACAGACATAGTTTTTCTGATGCATGTGAGCTATTTCACCACGCTGCAGATCTGCAAACTGATCAGCATTGCCTGAAATGCATTTCCTAGATTGATTCAAAATGTGTTTTATGATTATGATGTGAACAGTTTGCTGCCAATATGTGATGTGCAAAATTCAAATAAGCTTGATTAGCTGCCAGTTAGTCAAATATGTCACCTGGGGTTTGTGGCTGCCCACTGATTAGCTGAGCTTGCGAGAAGACTGCAGCACATCACAAGATTCAATGCACAGATATTGCCAGGCAGAAATCTGCAAGTGCTGAGGCATGTGCCCTTTAAAGAGTGGAATCAATATAACAAGATGCAAGTATCCATAGCACAAAGATTTTACTGTGGCAGCTAGAGTAAAGATCATACAAGGTACTTATGGAAGTATCATGGAAAACCACCACAAAGAGTATAGAAATTAATTTTCTGTATGCATTAGTGTTGCATATTATTTTCCCAACTCTGCTTGAAACAAAGGAATTCCTCATAAAAGTAAATGTTTCCCTTTTTTTCAGATGTGGGTCGTCAGAACAGCTGCCTTCTTTTTGTTTTTTTCCTCACTATGCAACTGGCCAGCTTGACACAAATCCAGAAACGTATTTTACAGGTGGCTGCTTATCTTAGTCTGTGCACTGCTCCCAGCTCTTGTGCAAACCAGAGGAGGTAATTGGCTGCTGTTGAAGGAGGTGGCTCCTTGCTTACTGATTGCTACAATCTGGGTTTCACTGGATGTAGTGGCGGGGGAAAAAAAGGAAAATAGAAAGGATTTAAACATAGAGAAAGAAACATTGAAGTCTTGCATTTATAATGATTACTGCTGCTTTTATAGCTGTGTAATAAATCGTCACTATGTTCTACAGTAAAGTTTAATGAACAGCTGAAATGCCACTGGAAATTTTGATAATATTCCACTCAGGCATAAATCTGACTATGTATGATGTGCAAGATCTGAATGAATAATTAATTTTCTTGGAGTTACTATTACCAGTAACCTGTAAATGAAAATACCTTTTTCTTCCTTGAGAGTTCAAGTCCACCTCTTATTTATCCTGCATTACCTAAACTTCTGTTTGTGCCATCGTAATTTCCACAACTAAGTACAACATGCCAGAGACTGAGACTTTGGGACAGCTCTTTGGCCAATACAAAATGGTCTTTTGGCTCCACTCACTGCATTGGATGTATTAATGGGCAGAAGTGGGATGTGAATTATTTAGGTTCTTAAACTAGCTCCTTCTGTGCCGCACTCACAAGTGGCAGGTCCTCACACTGGCTGCACCACGCTTTTTCCCCACACTGCTGCCCTTGGCCCAGGCCTCACCCCAGAGGATGGGAGCACAGCCACAACAGCAACACACTGATACCACACAGGGTGGGAGGCGAAGCACTGCTGGATGTGCTTCCCAAAAACCACAGCAAGAGGCACCAGGGAGAGATGAGTGCTCTGTGTTTCTGGTGCTCTGTTGTGGGTTTCCAAAGGGGACTGACAAGAGAAGGAGCCAGCCCTGAGCTGAGGTAGGTGGAAATGGAGTCTGCTGAGTCCCAGGAGATAAGTAAGTATTCCCCTGGGGAGAGGAAAGCAAGTGCCTCTGATCCACATGGTGCCTCAGAGAAGATCAAGATACCCGCCAATGAGGCCAAAATGCTACAGAAATTCCATGAGAAACTCTGAGAGGCAGGACAATGCTCATTTAATCAGAAAACATGGTCTAGTAAAGCATCTGAACCAGAAGATCATGTAGGTTTTTCAAGGAAATCTTTGCATACTGCTCTGAGATTTCTGCTTTGTACATTTTGAACACACTGAGGCCTATTCTCCTGTTTTCATTCAAATAGAGAAATGAAAATATTTAAAATGTGCACATCTAATCACCCTACCACTGTTGCAACATGCATGTTAGGAAATATTTTTAACTTGCTGTTACACATATGTTTGCATTTACATGATATTAACATGATCTACATGATTTAATTCAGATAAAACCACATTCTGGTCCCTCATTTATTTGATTATTTGCAGAATAAGTAGTTGGTTGGTGTAGGCATTTGTGAGAGGAGCTAGACTCAGTTGCTTTGCTCTGGAGGCTACAGGGAAGCCGGAGAGGGACCCTTCATCAGGAATTGTAGTGAAAGGACAAGGAGTAAAAGCAACAAACTGAAAAAAGGAAAAGTTAGGTTAGATATTAGGAAGAAATTCTTTACTGTGAGGGTGGTTAGACACTGGAACAGGTTGCCCAGGGAGGTTGTGGATGCCCCAACCCTGGCAGTGTTCAAAACCAATTTGGACAAGGCCTTGAACAGCCAAGTCTAGTGGGAGGTCCCTCTCCATGGAGGTGGGGGAGGAGGCTGGATGATCTTTAAGGTCCATTCCAACCCCTTAACATTCTATGATTCTGTGATTCTTTATCAAAGGGTTCAAAATGCAGTGTTAGTAATTAACAGGGAAATAACTTTGATTATATTCCTGGAAGAGTTCCTGTGCCTTGAAAATGTCTTTCAAATGACAAAGAGAAGATACACAACAGGGATTTACATGAGCAGGCAATTTTAGTTTCAAATATTTCCTTTTAATTTAGGAATGCACAATGTACTCTGTCATACATGTGCTCTTTATAAAAAGCACTTTCATTTATTACATTTCATTTCTGAATGAAAAAAGGGAAAACCAAGCCTGAATATGTCTGCTTTTTTTTCCCTTTAGGCCAGACACAACATAAAAAAAGGTAGTCCTAAGACTGCATGGTCTTCTCCAAGTTCGGCAGTCAGAATCATAGCACAAAGCACAGTGTTGTGCCAGATAGGTACTGTGCTTTGCCAACAGAAAATGACAAAGCAGAGTAAAGTGAAAATCCAGAAACATGTCCCGAATGCTTCTGTAGGCCAGCAGAGGAGTGTGCTAAAATTTGCCTTCAAACAAAGAGGAAGACCTCAAAAACATACCACATGCAACACAAAACCGAGAAAAAATAAACCTCAAAGCCACCACTACTGTTAAGTATCCCAGCTCTCAATTTTTGCTGAATACAATGGACAGCTCGGTTCCACGGGGATTAATTATCCTCTGCTGAATATCCCACCTCTGGTGTGGCTGGTGGGCACATCCAACTTACATTTCTGTGCTTAATTTTATTTGCATTTTAGTGTTGCTAGAAGGTAGAATAATCCAGTGCAGCCTGACACAAGGTGAGCATTGAAGGACATCAGAGAGGAAGATGTAGGGATCAATTTGCTGATGTGCATCTGTCTGATCCTGGTCATGACACGGGTCAACCAGGCTGGGGTAATTTGTTCATGCTGGCACCTATGTTCTGCTGCTTTTTGGTGCGGTGAACACGGAGCTGTCATGTCACTGAAGGGGACAAAGGCAGCATAGGAACAGTTCTTAGCATTTGCCCTCCCCACCCTGGATATTTCTGGGTTTGAAGATCTCCTTTTGTGTTCTTGTTTATAAACAAGTGAACCTCTGCATGGGGATTTCCTGCCTTGAAGCTAAAAAAAACCCCCAATCAAACCTCTCTTTAAGTCCTGACCCAGCCAAAGGGTCAAGTGTGAGAAAGAAAATTCTAAAACTTGGAGATACCTGTAAAAAGCTTATCTCCTGAAGAGCAGGTCAATGTCATCAGCATAAAAATGGCATTTCTTCCTTTTGCTTCTACTACCAGACCACAAGTTGTCCTTGCTGCATGGACCAACCAACACATGCCACAAAAGTGCACAGACATGCCTGTGACACAGTTTTTCCCATGCTGAGAAGAGGCAGAAATTGCAGTATGGTGTATTTGTCTCTGTCTGATTTTTCAGATTCTCATAGGGATATAGAGGAAAGCACATAAAAAGGAAAAAACCCAGTCCAAAAGTCCCCACAATGTGGTGTCATGCATCTCTAACGTCTATCTCCAGCTGTTGTGCAGTTTTTGAGTGAGCACAGGGTGTCCTGCCAAGGAGCTTCTGTTTGTTTGATTGAGGGCAGCAGGAACTGGATCAATGTTTTATGGTAGAAAATGTTTCTAAAAAGCCCAGTCCCTTTTAAAACCCTCCACGTCTGACTACTGCCAGCTTCAGAATAAACCATGGGACCACTTTATGATTTTGTTACAAACCTGCTTTCCTCTCAAAGGATGCAGAATCTTTGGGTTTTTTTTTTCTCCTTTTGGGATGTGGAGGTATTGAGGTTGTATGAATTTATTTCATGAGCAATCTTTAGTTAATAAAATATTAGCAAACAAAAATGACTGCTGAATAAAAATTCCCGTATAAATTAAAACAAATCTTCCCTGTTATCTCAAAGATCCTCTCAGGTGCTTTGTACAATCAAAAAAACCACAGACTGATGTATTTAAGGAATATTTTCCTTGTCTTTGACATACCATATTTTCTCCTTGCTTTCTAGACATGGTGAAAGAATAGAGCACAGCACAAATGTGGCACATATGCAACTGAGTTGGCAAGAAAAGCAGATGGAAGATGATGCAGACAGACATTATACAATTCTCTTTAATCAGAAATCTGGTCTACATGCTAGTTCTGATTGCCATGTGTGGGTGTGTGTGTGGGAATAGTTGTGAACACTCGTTTCTTCCACCCCAGAGAGTGAAAAGAGATTCTGAAAAGTAGAAACAGTTCAACCCAGATGAACCAGCTCAACCCAGTGATGCCAGGGTAAGCTGCTTCTGTGTAAAACCAGACATTTTTTGTTTACACTAGAAGGCAAATTCATCCTATCTTATCACAAGAAGCAGGGTAAGATATAACATTGTTGAGAACAGCCAGCTTGAGAAGAATAGTTCTCCTCTCTGAGGACCCTCTGAGGAAAGCTGTCCCCCTATTGCCAATCTTACTGGGTACATGTTCAAAGGGGTTTTCGGAGGTCCTTGCTGGAGGCAAAGTCTGAGCCTAGACCAAATGCATGACATGAGTCTCTTGCCTTTTTCAGCACAACCCTCTTTTGAGTTGGTGCTATGATCCCAGGAACCAGTGCTGCTCAGCACAGAGGAATATATTTACTCAAGCTGGAAAAGATCTTGCCTGTATCAGATACATGAGACTAAGAATGTAGACTGCCTGAGGGCCTGAGCAGGTCAGCCATACCCACAGCCTTGCCTGGAGCCCTTTGGACCCTGCTGGGGTGAGAATGAATCCCTGGCTGCTTTCCCTATAAAGCCCTCCACCACTGCTTTGATGAGCTCTTACTTTGCCAGCACAAAAGTCATACCCTCCTTCCTGCAGAAGCCACTCCTGTAGATCTTCTCATCAAGACCAGGCTCATGCACCTGATTCCACATCACTTTCCATTCTTGGTTACTTCAGTGCCACCTCTCCTTGCTACTGAGACTCAAAAGTCATCTGCAGTCTGCTCAGATGAAATTCTAATTTTAGTAATTCAAGCATTCCCCCTTGTCCTATCACTACATGCCCTGGTAAAAAGTCCCTCTCCAGCTGTCTTGTACACACCCTTTAGGTACTGGAAGGCTGCTCTAAGATATTCCCTGTTGCAGTCCTTGTAAAATCACAGTCTCCACAAGCTCGGACCTCACCTGCTTAGCTAAATTTTCAGGTCTTCCCATTCATACATTAAAAGTTTGATTAATTCTGCTAGTGGGAACACCAAAGAATTACAGCTCTCTGCCAAATCACAAGAGTAAAGCAGTTACTTTTCAGGAATGTCACCTGGCTGTGTGCTGAGCTGGCAGCACAACCAGCTCTGCCTGCTTAGCACCACGATTTATGCAGGAGCTCTGGCTTGCTCCTGGGAGTGGGAGGATAGAGCTCCAGCTCACTAAAAGGCATCTTCCGGGCAGACTTTCCATAACTGAAAGGCCCTCTCGTGCTACTTCAAGTTACCATATTGGGCAGTATTTATCTACAAATCATGTTTTCTAAGTAAATACTAAGAAAGTATTTGCTCCAGTGAATGTCACTGCAGTATTTATTTAAAGAGCAATTTTTTTCTGAAAACTTGCAATGCACTTTGAGCTTTCAGTGTCTTCAACTCCACAGGTCCTCCTGGACTTGAAACCAGGCAATGACCACCCACACACTTCATGGCTATGTGCCTGTAAGCCCTGTCATATATCTGCATTTGAGTCACCTCCTTCATGAAGACATTGCCAAACATCCAGATTAGATTTGCATAAACAGCTCCCAGTGAGATTAGGAAAATATCTTAGTTTTGCAAGTCAACAACTTTACTCCAAAACCTACACATACATAAGCAGCCACCTGCATTTTCCAAAAAATGCATTTTATATATGCAGCAATTTTTCACTTCCTATTCAATATTCTGCCACTTCAAAACTTTTGGTTACCTAGTAAAGGGAAATTAAAAAAAAAAAAAAAAGCAAAAGCCTCAGATTGAACACCATCTGTACAGATGTGCAACACAAGCCAAACTACTGGAGAAACTGAAAAGCAAGCACATTTTAAAGCAATGAGGAGGATAGGCTACTAAGTCTGCCATGGAGAAGGGAAAAATCCCAAATCCAACTAAGCTAAGGGGCTGAGTTCACCTTCTTACATCTCTGAGTAACAGCCCTACATCCAAATAAAAATTTGAGGCAGCAAAATCCACCACAAGGCAAAGCACACTATCTAACAAATGCTGTGAGTATCTCACCCACTGTGGGCACACATTATTTCTTGTAACACTTGCAAATTGTTGACCTGGAGCGTAAGATATGCTGGTGGTGACCATGGATTTTCTCTCCTCTTCTCTCTTGATGGAGTCATTTTGAAAGATCACAGACGCCCTCTTACTAAGTGGCTACTTCAGTATTCTCTATTTTAGCCGACTCCTGTTTGAAGAACACCAAGCAGTTTAAAATGCCTGAAGAGAAGCCTGCCTGTTCTTCTTTCATAAGCAAGTACTTCTCACTTACTACATTTTGTTTCTCTGCAGACACCTGGAAGATGGTGACTTGAAATAGGATCCAGCTACTCCTGAGGCACAGGGGTTGGGGGTGGGGGTGTGGTAAGACAGAGCAATGAGCTCCTGGATAACTCTACAGCCATTTTCTCTAAGTGTGTCTGGGTAAGTACAGCTTGGAGCTCAGATATGACTTGCAGGTGTCTCTTTCTGATAAAAAAAGCAAAGATTTTTGGGGAAACTGACTAAGATAAAACCCTGCAATTTCTCCTGTCATACCAAAGAAGCTAGAAATAGTAACTTTTAATCTATGTTTTTATTTAAAGTAATGTCTGGGTTGCAAGTAATGTAAAAAAATGATGTTGTGCAGTAGGGTTTCTGGCAAATTCTGTACTGATAATCTGGGCAGGAGTCTGCTGCTCTGGGGGATTTTCCCTTTTCTCATTGATCTTACAAAGCAAAGCAATACCCCAGGAGCAGGGACAATTTCTCTCCATGTAACTTTACTAGAGCTATTCCTCAGAGGAAAAGGAGAAGCTACCACTTTCCTTTCACATGCTTTTACATCAAAAGAAATTGCTCAAAACAAGCCCAGCTGATTCCAAACCCCCAGTTATCCACATATATTTTAATATTCTCTCTTTCCATTACGAACTTTCCAGTTTTGTCTTGTGATAATTACAAAAGGACCTGCTTACTGTACTGAGATACAACATGAGGTGATAATCTGTTATTTCAGGTGTATATATAGTGGTCTGGGAAAATTGTGTTGCCAATGCTCCTATAAACAGGGCCAAAGCACTAAATATCTCAAGGTGGAAGTCTGCAGTCAATTTCCATTATGAAAATATTCTGACAAATAGAAGTTTGTTGAAAATGTGAAATTATGCTTAACACACATTTTTAGATTTTTTTTGCCTCCTTATAAAAAAATCCCAACATATGCTTTCTGTGTTATAGGCTGTTGTTGGGCCAAACTTGTACAGAATAAATCCTGATAAAGTAGAACTAATTTTATTATTGAGTGTGAGAGAACCAAAGAAATAAATGGCTTAAGAAATTTGCATAATAATGCGAAATCCTGCTTGGGACTGAAAGGGATCTTTTTTTTTTTTCAATTCTTTAAAATAGGTATTTTTCAATAGCCTGAACCAGAAATGCCCTGAAACATTTAGGGTCTGTTAGTAAAGGGATGGACAACCAGTTGTCATGTCATTCATCACACTGTCAGTGTCAAGTACAATGATTCAGATGGAGGCCATGAGAATGTAAAAAATACTTCAAAAGAGTAGATGCCCTTCAGAGCTGTGGGACTTCAGAAGGGTTGTGCAGCTCGTTTAAAGGAAGAAAGCCTTAACAAGGTGCCTTCTTGACCTGTAACAGTAGGCATTCTTATGTATTTCCAAATAGTTATTTGAATTTAATTTCCATACTTGGAATTGAAATACATGGTTTACTGAATTGGTACACTGCTCTTTTCCAATGAAAAAATAAAGCAAAAAAAGTTTAAAAAAAGGTGCAAATGTCTGTTTGCATTGAAGGGGGTAAAGCTAGTACCTTACAGATGACTGATTGATAGTGTGCTCTCTATCCCATGTAAATTACAAAACAAAGAAACACTTGGTGAATGAGTTAAGTGAACAACCCCTCTCCTTTTCAGAACATAATATACATGGTATATTATGGTGCAGGATACATGGTGAAGCTGAAGATGGCCTTCAGTCCTGCTCAGAAGATGAAAATACTTGAATATCTATGCTTTTGATTAAAACACCATAAGAGAAAAAAACCAAAACAAACCCACAACGAAAGAACAACCCCAAAAAACCCCTCTACATTTTCTGGATAAATACCATCTACTGACATTTAAAACTGCAGGCAATTGACGGTGGTTCATGGGTTCAGATTTCACTGTTGACTGAAATTTGCTGTGTGACCTGGAGGAGAAGTCATATAAACCCTCAGTCTCAGAAAACAGGTGTGTTAATACTTCCCTACAGAACCTCTGTGGCTGTAGGTGGCTTTGTGATGCTGAACTAAAGTCAGAAAACATAACTGAGCTTCTTTGATGGAAATGAATAAATTTTTATTGTATTACTGGAGGCTAAGGTCACAGAACAACTGAAATAGTAAACTTCAGCCCCAGAGACTGGTATTGTACATAAAGCAGAATACTTGGTTAATAAAGAGTAAAGAATGTTTGGAGTGATGGCCAAAGGGTGCTTTAGAAGAAGTATATTTTCTGATTAAAACCATTATTGAGTATGGATGGTGATTGGTATGGATATGATATCATCTCAAGTCAATGGTTTTGCTGTGGTAAGACAGAACTGCTTGAAAATATCTCCACCCTAACAAAACTTTAGTAACTAATTGAAAAGTTTAATGCCTAAAATGTCAATTTTAAGCAAACTGTAATGAAACTGTTATTACTTTCTAAAGCCTCACAAATCTTATGAGGAGGGCTGGAGTTTTGCCCTGAACTTGCATATTTTAATTTTGTTGTATGAGAAAGGACCCTCTTCCTCAGAGGAGCTCTTCTTTAAATGGCTGTTGTACATACAGCAGTATTTTTATTGCTCTGTCACCTTGATTAGGAAAACAACAACATTATGATAACATAGTAATCCATTTCTTATTGTCAGGATCATCAGGGCAGAGACTTGTGTGATGATATTTGAACACCAGTATGTCTTTGTGTGCAGGTGGGATGCCACACACTGGTCTACTCAGTGTTCTGGGATTCTGGTTTCTCTTGTGATGTGCTGGGTAAGGGCCAATTTGTCAATCTATTGAATTCTGTCCCTCCAACTAAGTATACATGGGGGTTGAAGCTGAGCAAAATTAGGTTGAGCAACTCTGCAGCAGCTTTACATTTTCGGGAATTATCCAGGAAGGCATGGGTCAGTTCTTAATGATATGAACACACCTGAGCTGCCTGCTGTTGTATGGGCACGCACTGACATATCCAAGAAGATGGAAGAAGCACTAGTCCCCTGCTCACTGTCTAAACACAGCGTTGCACCATGACTAGATACGCTAAGCTGCTTTAAATTCATCACTTTTTCAATTTAGTATACATCAGAGATCAGCTGTGATAAATCACCATGTTGGACCACAGAAAAGCAGAAGAACTGGGTCGACCTTCTTTACCTAACTGCTATGGGGAATCATACAATATAATGTACAGAAGGGAGTGGAAAAGCTGGAGAACACTGTAGAGGTGACCTTGAAAAACTGCAAGTCTGGTCACATAACACAGCCATGGATGTGTACACAGGGGCACCATGGATTACCCAGCAGGCAGGGAGCTGGAGGGTGCTAGCCAGAAAAAAGTTAGTTCACAGTAGCTATACTAAGGGAATAATTCCTCGAGATATTAATAAAGAGCTCCACTTACTGTCACGGGAGCCAGCCAGCCACTAGAGGGAGGAATGATCTAGTGCTGCCAACGACTGCTACTTATTATGCTTCTGCAATTCATTATGTTTTTCTTAAGGCTCATCTCATAAGGCTTGCAAAACCTTTCCAGTTAAAGGAAAAAAAATATCGAGCTTTCACAGTTGGCGAAGAAAGCACACAAACACACAGTTCAAGGGCTCAAGAAACAGAAAACATAAAAAGAGAATCTGCATGTCTCCCTAGAATATATACTGATTTTTATACCCCAGATGAATAGTGGACCTGATTTTCAATTAATTAGGATTCATAGGGCAATTTAATTTCATAGCATTCAGCATATCATTACAAAAATTGTAGGACTGAAAGCTTTTTTATGTGCCTTTTGTGATTCAAAGTATTTTTTCTTGGTGACTAGAAAGGGCAGGTCAGTACTTGGGTTGAAGTGGTACTTTCCTTCTGTACAGAAACCAGCAACTTGCTAAAAATGTAACTTCCATGTTCTTTAGGGATAAAGCTATTTGAAAGTAGAAACCAAAGAAAAGCCCAACACAATAACACACTCTCAGTGGCTGCATTACTAATCTTGCGCCTTTCACTCCAGATTACTATGCTAAACATCCATTTATAGCAGGAAGGAAGCAATTTGGATATGTGAAGCAGGGTTTTGTGTGTAGAGCTATTCACTATTCACTGATAAGAAGATATTCAGTAACAGGAAAATGCTAAGTAAAATTTAAAAAGTTGTTTTTATCTGAAGAAAAGCAAGCAGTTAATGAGATAGGTAATTGCTAGATGTTTAGCTGGTCAAATCTTAGAGTTTTGCTAAAGGTCTGTCAACAGAAAAGTCTGAGTCACTTTTTTTTCCTCAACTTAGACAAATTCTGCAAAGTTAGCAGGTCCAGTTCTATCTTTCCAAACAGGAAAAAGGCAAGCTTAAACTCAGCAGAAAATTTTTTTTCATAAAAATACTGCAGAAAGCTCATGGATAATCTTGTTTTGAGTACACGAAGAGTTTGGGACGTAAGTAGAAAACTGCCCCTCCCCTAGCTCTTGTGGGTTTTACTGTCCCTGGCTCTTATTAGTCAATTAGCCTGTCATCAGTGTAGAACCATTGGTGCTGCTGTCTACCCTGTCCAAAGAAGAGAAATCAGGAGACAATATGTCAGAGACAAATCTTTCCCACAGCCTTACAAATGGCTTTTCATCAGAAAATTCACAGGTTTTCCAGGAACAGTCACAAACGGAGCATACAGTGGGAACCCCCTCCACTTAACCAGACTGTGATTTTCAGTGTGTGGTGTGCTTGCTTCTCTGTGCAGCACACACCATGGCAGCTCAGGCTCCGAAAAGTACTAAAATATCTTTTCCTAGCTCTAAAGGCCTTTCCTATGGAAAAAAAAAATTTAAAAAGGCATTTTAAGATTCCCTTCTGCTGTAGTGTGAAGAGTAACAAATACAAAGAAAATTTATAGAGAAGTGAGTGGGAAGCTGTGCGTTAGCATACGTGGGCAGGTAGTGGAGGGAAGAGGAGATGTATGACCAGCTGAAGGGCAGCATGCCCCCTGTGACAGTATGTGAACCACCTCTAGGACATATGTTAATGGTGGGTGTGGGCTGCATGGTGGTGAGAGATGGGAGGTCTGTCAATTTAGGAAAAGATCAAACCTATGAATTTCAGTAGACACAGCAAAATGCAACATTAATTAGTGTTATTCCTGGGAGTAGCCTGCTCCCCTCTGGGTTTTCACATGGCACAGGGAGAGCAAAGGAGAGAAGGGAAGCACAGCTGAGGAGGAACCACAAGAACTGACCCTTTTATTCCTTGGTGGGGCCTTGACAACCTCTGCAGTTCTTCCTCTGGCAGGGAAGCATGAGGATGATTTAACTTCTTCTCCCCATGCTGTGCCTCGCTGCTCTCGCAGTATGGTGGGGCTCTTCCCAGACGTCTCAGTGAGCACAAGGAAATGGTGCCACAAGCCTCTTTTCAGGAGCACAAAACAGGAGTCAAGAGCAAGGGGACAGTGACTAACACTGACTGTGTTACCATACCTGCAGCCTCTTTAGACGGTTCTGTAATTGCTGCACTAACTGTAATGAATCAATCATCGTGACAACTCGATGCACAGGAGGTGAATGCCATTATCCCTTCTTGCCCAGAGCTGGAGGCACACAGATAGCCGTGGCTGGAAAGGGGCCAGGCAGGGAACAGCAGCAGCGGGATGTCCTTGGCCTGTGCTCCCGAGGGCATGGCCTCCTGCCATGGAGGCACAGCACGCTGGTGCGGGGGCCACACTGTCCCACTGCCTCTGCTCCCCTCTGGCAGAGCAAGGGGCATGACATCTGAGAGTTTTGCAATTTCAGTCCTTCATTTTAATTGCTCAGCTGATCCGCCCCTTCCCTACTGGAACAATTCAAGCCAGGCTCTCCTTCCAGGTGCACCCCTCAGGCTCTTTTTCAACCTGAGAAACACCACGCAGCAAAATCATACCTTAGAGTGATCCTGAACTATAATTAACCTTAGTGTATCATTTTAATGGAAGAGAAAGCAGTTACATTTGTCTGAATTCAAAAGGACTTGGAAGAAGAGTGGCAAGATAATGTTATTTTAACAAGCAGCTTGATTAATTCATGGCAGAAGTTATCATCCCATTGTGTTGGGTAGGAGGCTGACATTTAAAACCTCGTATCAACTTTGTCCAGAGGAGAAAAAAGCCTTGATAGCTCAGATTTTAAATGAGACTTGAGACACTTGAGACTTGTAAACAACCCACTGCAGAATCCAGCACTGAGGACCCAGATCCCAATTGCATAGTATTCCCAAGGACTATCAGAGAAACAGTCAACAACCATTTTTATGTGTCTTATTCCTATTAAGTCTCATGCCTTAGGGAAAAAATCCCCAGTGTTGATTTCATGAATGGTGCATGCCTCCCTATGGAGCACAATGCCATCCCAATGAACGTCTCAGGCCTCTACTGGGGGCAGTGGGTAGCCCAGGGAGAAGGGCAAGGGATTTACATTCATCTCAGATCTAACCTGGATCATATCTAACCTTCCCACACTGGCTTCAGTGCTGCCCATGACAGAGGCACTGAGGGAGTAACTGTGAAATATAGGATAGCACAAAAGAAACTGTATGATTCAACTCATAAGTCAACTTTTACCTGTGTTTGGCTACTAAACATGACTAATTTTACTGTTCATCTCTAGAAATATAAATATTCTATTTATGAAAAGGGTTTAGATTTTTTAAAAAGTATTGATAGCTGTTGTAAAAGAGGCATGCAAATAAACCTCCAGAAAATCTAAAATTGGAGTTTTAAGTTTTACTTTACATGTCAACTTTATTTTATCCTTTTATTTAAAAATATTCCTTAAAAATAAAGAACCTTCCTCTACGTATTATTTACTATTATCTATTTTGTACCTGGTTTAAAGGAATAACATAAAATAAAACACATAATCTGGGAACATATTCAAAAGAAGAAGAATCTCTACAACATCAACATCAAACTACAAGCCTGTTTTTAAAGAGACAGCTATTCAGGTGATTCATTGTTTGTATGAACTTCAAATGGATTATTTTATTATTCTTTGCGCTGTTGCCCTTAAGGGAACTGGTTACATTAAATAACAAACTACCATTATATGGACATACTGATTCCGAGAACAGGGGAAGAAATATAGTCATAACAGGCAATTTCAATAGAAAATGAAGGCTTGTCAATCTTCTGCCAGAGGCAAAGCACTCAGATGGATACCACAGTCATCACAGAGATATAATGAATCTGATTAGCTTCTCTGGAGAAAGAACAGTTAGAGCTGATAGGATAAAGCTTCCTCAGCACTCACGTGTGTTTGCACAGGGATCAGTGTGCAAGGACCACCTGACCGCTGGCCAGTGACAAGGGCACCTCAGCTGCCGGGCTGTGGTTCTGAGCCACTGCAGCAACTTCTGTCTGGAGAAATGGAGCAGGGAGCAAACCCAGTTGCTGAGGAAATCACTCCAAAGATAGCTTGAAGCGTGACTGAGTGCAGCTACCCACCACGTGTATGGTGGCAGCAACGGAGCACCGAAGCTGAAGGAAGGCAGAGCTGTTTTCAACACAAGCTGCACGCCTCCCAGATGAGAAAGGATGCAAAGAGAAGGATCCAGGAGTGCTAACAGCAGACTGGCTCTAGTCAGGATGAGGAACTGTGGGATGAAAGAACTGTGAAAGACTCAAAAGAATGATGTTAGTAACTGCACTAATGGAAAAAAAAAATTAATAATTAAATGACCACTGATGAAATTCTAGTAGGAGGATGTATAAGGATGAGGGTTATAATAAATGAAAGCAGAAGAAGCTGCTACATACTGATTATTTTCAAAGTGTGAAATTCACTTTGAATGAAATTCACTATGAAAAAGGAAATAAAATAAGCAGTGGGGAGGTAGAAATAAAATAAGCAGTGGGGAGGTAGAAATACAGAAATAGTTGAGAGGACATTCATTCACTGAGTGAAGGGGCAGTGACTGTAGTTGTGCTGCTCTTCATGCAAGCCTTGTCTCTTTTAATGGAGAAAGGACACTTAGCTAAGTACTGAGGTTTATAGGAATAGTAAGGAATCACTTATTAAAAAAAAAGAGAGAGAAAAGGGACAATAGAAATAGTGAGGTAGTGCTGACATTAATTCCAGCCACTGTCAGTCTAACATCTTATTTATGAATAAGGCATCATCCTCTCTGTCTCAATTCAAACTTGTTCATCACAGGTAAACAACAATTACTTTGTGCCCTTAGTCAAATGATCTTTATGTAGGGAGCAGGGAAGTGGTGGAGGGCAGGAAGTAATAGACAGAGAGTTACTGCTCAGCTCAGAAATGACATCCTACCCAACAGCAAATGACTGAACAACTGCAGTGGAACAGCCTGACTCACCAGCATTTCAAACAAGTCTGAGCAACGTTTCTCTGCCAAAGCCTTGCTGTCTCACAGCTTACAGCCACATGGCTGACATGAGTCCAACAGATCCTGCGCAAGGCTGAAATCCTTGGCTAGAGGTTTAGAGTGGACCTTATTGACAAGGCAGTGCCAGTGTTTCTGAGATTTCTAATGTTTTTGATTGCAACTTCACGAGGATGGTTTAATGATGTGTTGATTACATCCCACTAGAATAGGGAAGAAAAGACCTATCAAAGTTTTCTACCAAAGTAGAAATTGTCGCCCCTTAAAATTTCATCTTTTATAAATATAAATTTATCACTTCTACAACTCGGTGTCATTGACAGCATTTCACCGAGAGTGTTTCTAAGTTTTCTGCATTATGTATTTATCCTTATTTTTGAGATTTATGCAAAGTTCAGAACCAAACTGTTTCTTTACATGCAATAAAAACGAAGTAGCAGTTTTAAGCTTTATAAAACAAACAGGAGAAGTAATAAATGAAATAAGAACCTTATATTATTTGGCATTATAGTACATCTTCCAATTTTTTTAATGCAGACAGTACTAGATACTGATCGTTGTGAGAGAGTTTTAGTAAATGTCTATATCATAACTATTTTGGTGTGATAAAGTAATAAATACTAACTGAATATTTTTAGGACTAACCCAAGGAGAACTACCTCCCAAAAGTAGTTACTCAAGGTTTGCTTTCAAGCATAGAGTAATGAAGGCTTAGCACAGATTTGCTATAGCAATTGTCATATATAAAACAGGAGAGATTTACATACTAGTCCAGAAATCTCCTGAGATTACCTTCAGCATGATACATCACTGTCACAGTGCAGAGCTGCACAGATACAGCTCAAGCATGTCTGCCAGCCCAACATCACTTGAAGAATGAGAAGGATTTGGGTGCTGTGGATGTGGCTGCTGGCATTTGGGGATGACAAAACCAGTTAGTGCTTTCTGCAGTCACTGGGCTTGCTGGAGGCAAAGCTGCTGGGCAGCTGGGGTGCAGGCTGGTCAGGTAGCACATCCCTTCTGGAGGGGAATGGGAAATTGCTGTGAAGCTCAGCTGCAGATGGAACCACAGAAATCTCTCACAAGAATTCAGCAGCTGCTGCAAAGGTGCTTTCAACAATTTTTTTTTCACGCCAGCAAATTAAACAATGATTGTATGATGGTTCTCTGCCTGTGTGGTGTACAATGGGTAACAAAGCAGGTACAATGTAAAAATGCCTTTAAGGATTTCCCCTCATTTCTCCACTCCTGAAAAGATTTATAACTTCATTAGGAGGAGAGGAGATTTTAAAAAGTCAAGTCTCTTTAGATGAACTTTCATTCACACGTGTCACAGGGAGCAGAGTGGTATTTGATGCTGCACCTATTATAGGGGCCATATACTTTCTTTGCTGCCCCATGCTCCCACTCTTCACCCTGCACCCAAGCCAGCAGAGAATTACTAAATTAAGCTGAAAGTTGCTCTATTTTAGCAGTAATACAATCCTGGAAAATAGAAGAAACAAATAACTGGGTATCACATGACTTAGATAGTATCTTTTATTTGTAAGAGCAGAAAAAGTCTTCATTTTCATCTCTCTTTGTCTCATACTAATATGATGCAAATTAACAGAAGATCCCAAAGCATGTCCGCAGAAACACTGTTTGTCTTGTACTTTCACATCAAAACTAAAGCAATATACATTATTTTAACTTTTTCCATTTTTAATACGAAAGGGCTCCACCATTTCACAGTGAGAAAAGATTGCACTTCTAGCTGATCAGAATAGAAAATCATTATGAATAATTAACTTAATTATTGTTGCCTGTTTGCTTGTCTTGTTATGTAGAATATTAAGGACTCCAGACTGATTTTTTTTTTTGCAAACGCACATCTCATTTTACGCCTGTGAATTTTCTGCATGGCAGATTCAATACATCAGCTCAGCTCCCCTTAGCAAACTAAACCAGATAGTACAAGATCACATACCAAGGGTCAAGCATGGTATGGCTGGCAGCAGTGGGAACATGATTTCAAATCCCTAGCAATGAAATAACATTTAAAGAACATGAAAGAACTGCACAGCACTGCTGTGGGTGGGATATCTAAATTTACTGTTCAACAGCAGGCCTTCAGGAATAATTTGGTCCTGATGAGAGCTTTATTTTTATATTTAAAAAGTAAGCTAAGAAAAGGAATTAAGAACAGTGATAGTGGGTATATTCAATAGCCTGAGAAAGACAGATAGAGAATAAAAAAAGATAGGTCTGGAGGGATCTTCAAGAGGTCATTCGGTCCCTCCTTCCACCCTAAAGCAGGATCAGTGATACCTAAATTTGTCCTGACAGTCTTTTTTTACCCTTTTCTTGAAAATGTCCAGTGGCGTGATGTCTTTTGGCAATTCACTCCCACGCCTAACTATCATTACTGCTAGGAAAATTCTCGTAACATATAGGTTGTGTATGCCCTTGCAGTCTTAGGCAGTATTTTTTTTCTTGTCTCCACTGGACATTATTAACTCCCTTTCTTGAGGCAGCATTTTAAGTATGTGGGAAGAAGTAGGGCTAAAAATAAAGAAGACCAGTTTTGCATGTAAACACACATGTTGGCTCTGTAAAGACTATACACTGAAAGAGATGGCTCAAAAACACATTTTGGTTCAGCAATTATAACTGTGCTTCTTAACACAAGCCCTAGAAATACCCATTTGATACATGAAGTACAGTGATAGGCTTTGCTTTTTAAGTGATAACAGTCTTACCTTCAACATCATTTGCTGTAAAATGCATAAATGTTTCTAGGATTTAATTGAGAGAAGCTAAGATGTTGGAAGTCCTAACTTTCATCTGTAGCTATGTTCCATATGAAGCTAAATCTTGTGTACAAGTGAAGCAGATGACTAGATACAGGACAAGGATTTTCGCGTCTGCAATAAGACAATCATCTAAATGAGGTTGCTGCTGTTCTTTCACAGATTACTGACTTCCAAAATTGTTCTATAGTATTGCCAAAAAATCATATTTTGCCTAGAAAAGTTATAGGCTTTTTCTTTTCTTTGTCAATGTTTATGCCTGGAGAAGAGAAGGCTCTGGGGTGACCTTATTGCAGCCTTTCAGTACCTAAAGGGGGCCTACAAGAGAGCTGGAGAGGGACTTTTTACCAGAGCATGTAGTGATAGGACAAGGGGGAATGGCTTCAAACTGAAAAAAATCAAATTTAGATTAGGAAGAAATTCTTAACTCTGCCTGTGGTGAGACACAGGAAGAGATGGCCCAGAGAAGTTGTGGATGCCACATTCCTGGAAGTGTTTAAGGCCAGGTTGGACAGGGCTTTGAGCAACCTGGTCTAGTGAAAGGTGTCCCTGCCCATGGTGGGTGGGTTGGAACTTAATGATCTTTAAAATCCTGTCTAATCCAAACCATTCTATGGTTCTATGGACATTCTTATGTAAGTTTATTGTTACAGTATGATTGCCTCAAATTTCAGCAAGCAAAGGTAAAAGTACAAGTGGGACAACAACAATAGAATACATCACAGATTACAACAAAATTTTCACTTCTCATCTTAGAGAAACAAGAAATAATATTTATACCAATGTGGTAATACTGACATAACAGAGCATATGTAGCTGGGTGTGGACTAACAGAAAGTTAAGTTTTACAGTGTGATAAGCAATGACTGCTACCAGTGAGACTGTAATACCTAGGGAATCTCAGTTTCATTGCGAGATAAACTGGTGGGGAGCACCACAGAAGTAGAGAGGAGGAGTGTTTATCCTAACCATGTCCTGTGCAACGAAACATAGGGATGTCCTGTCTCCACAGATGATTGTGGGTTCATTTCTGTGCTGTAAAGGCATCCATACTTCTGTGTATGGAGGACACAAAACCTTGAAGGGAACAGCCATGGGGGACAAGATTTCTCTCATGCTTGTCAGTGATACTAAGCCTTAACTGACTGAATGTGCTTTATAAATCCATCACTAGCAACTGTTCATTAAAAGCTCCAAGTTCCTCCAACAAACCAATATCCTCTCCTCCTTAAATATCATATACACAAAACAGATGTCAGCTGCCATAAGGAAACCGTTGGCTGCAGAAGTATGACCACCTACTACCTCAAAATAAATAATTTTTCATTGTCTTGCCTTTCAAATTTTTTTCTGACTTCTAAATTATTCACTGAACTTAATCATACCTGACACACAAGCCTGCAAAGTGAGAAATGTGTCCAACAGCTTCTCCCTAGTTTCAGAGAGAAGAGAAAATGGATTGCAATAATATGAATAAAAAGTAATAGATCATGCATCAGTGAATGTGAGCTGGGAAAGTTACTGCCTAGGCCAGTAATAGTTCCAGAATACTATTCCTTAGGCTGCCTGTCCAAAACTCAAGGAGATGCTTCTCTTTCTCTTTACTGCAAAATTTTAAAAACTCCCTGTTCAAGAAAAGAAACAAAACACACCTCAAGGAACATGGAAAAAATTCCTTTGCTAGCTACAGGTTTGATAAAAATGAAAGAGACTGCAACATGAAACAATTACACCAACTGTACTGAAAACATACTGTAAAACACTAGTAAAAGATTAATCAGATTTATTCCTTTTGTACTAATTAGCAAGTCATTGTTTCCTAATTGGAAGTCACTCAGCAAGAAAGAAAATTAACAAGCTTCCCTGCATGTGTCTAAAAATATTCACCATAATGAAAATGTGGTGTTGCACCACCTCTCCCTTCCCCCTGTCTGTGATCTGGGTCAGATGACTTTAGCAGAATGAGGACACCACCTCAATTAAAAAAAAAAAAGAAAAAAAAAAGAAGAAAAAGAAACAAAAAAAAGAAGTGTGCTTTTGTTTATATGACGCCTTTTTTTTTCTGGATATTTTGGAGTATATAATAGCAATATAGAAACACCTCAAAGTAAATAGGCACTCATTCCCAAGACTGGGATGGTTTTCATACCTAAGGATTTATGATGCACCGTATGGTGAAGAGTAGTCTAAGGACATCAGCTTCAGTTTGCTTGAATGACACAACAGCCTGGGCACTGTTTCAGGCTAAAATTATCCATACAACCCTTATAATTTCCCTCAGGAAATTACAATTTACAAGGACCAGGGGATTTCCTATCTTGAAATATGTCTTATACTAAGTAACAATGGAGTGGTTTGATTTTCCTTCCAAGTCATCCTAGCACAGTTGGTGCTGCAACTCTGTCAAGATTTGGTTAGTAATATAGGTTGACTTCGGCTTGATGGTTTGTCCTCCAGGAAGTGACTTGATGAGTTTTCAGTAAGGTGATGTAAAAGTTTGAGTTCAGTTGAGTATAAATCAGATATACCTCTTTCTTCTTGCTTTTGTCACTGCTACTAAGCTTGCTAACAGATTCTACCACTTAACTGAGCTTGATCATTTATTGTGATTTGCTTTTCAAAACAATTTAATCTGCAGATTCCCATAAACATACAAGTAGAAAGTACTTACGCTGTTTGTATTAACACATAAAATTATAAGTGTGGGTGTAAACAAATAACATGCCCCTGTTTTGAGCTATTATTTATGCAATGTCTCTGATAAACTTTAAAGTTAGGAATTGTTTGGTTTATTCTAAGCATCACTCATCTACGCATAGGAATAGATACAGCTATGATGGAAGTTATATAGAAAAATTCTTTACCATGTGATAAAAAGGAGAAAAGTCTAATGCTTATAGCCTCACATTCGCTCTTTATCATCAGTGGTGAAACTTGGTGTGGATTAAAAAGTGGTTTTGGTGTTTATAATTGAATTTCTCCTAATCACAGTTGACTGGAAAACATCACATGCCTAGTAAAATACTTGAAAAAAAAGATTTACTAAGAAAAACCTCAATTCTGTTCTTCTATCCTTTTTACATAACTTTTACAAATGCATCTACAAAGTATCAAGATCATTAAAATTTTCAATTCAGTAGTGATCACAGAGTACAACTTGTCTCAGAAAAATGTTTATGATGATCAAATATGAGTTCAAAAGCAAAATACTGCAACTGTATTTAACCCAAAATCCATGGCTACAAATAAATTACCATTAAGTTCTGTAATATGTTGCAAAAACCCCCTCCAAACAAAGAAACAAAAAAAACCCCAAATAAAAGGTTCAAGTGGATGAAGTCCCCACAATAGCAGCACTAATGAGTTAAGAAGCATAATCTGAATCTGTATTTTAAGCAGTGAATGTGCCTGCAGTGGAGAAGAGGAAAGGGGGAAAATGAAGTAGAAAACCTCTGGTGACAGGAACCATCTCTCAGACCTCTTGTCCTCAACAGAGTTTTCCAGTCCCTTCCATATTCCTTATCTTTTAGGCTGGGAAAATGCTCCCATCATGTTATTCTTTGTGCTGACCCACCAGCTTCTTTGCCCATAGTCCTTCAAAAGAACAAAAGCGATGGCTGCAGATCCTTCTTTGCCTTATACAGCTACGGATCTTGATAAAGTTTTCTGGAACTTCACATCTTTCAGATTCCAGTCTCTCTAGCAAGCTTGGTTTTAGTTGGCCAATGGATTTAAAAGTTACTGGGAGCTGGAGGTGACAGGTTGGCGTGGGGACAGCAATGTAATTGCATACTTTTTTTCCCAACTAAACCATGCTAAACATAAACAAGGTACATATACATAGTGAAGGAATTTGTCCTGATTCAAGCTCAGCTGTAACAGAATTGTCACTTATCTGTCACCTGCACCTTCTTTAGAAGTTTGCTAACCAGTCTATTTTCAACCTACTTATAAGTAAAAGATTTTCCCGCTTTTCGGGAATGGCAAGAAAACACCACTTTTTTTTTTTTTCCCAGCTGAATCAGTTTATCTAGGCAGTAAAAGCTTAAACACCAAGAGCATACTGCCAGCAAAGACAGAGGAAAAAAAATCTGCTTACTTCCTGATAGGATAATGAGAATGCAGCAGCGGAGGTGTGTATTTCAAAATCACAGCAAGCTGTGCTTTATCCAGAATGGTACCACAGCATTTGACACATGTGCTGTAACCACATGGAAACCATGGCAATGGAGGAAAATTGTAGGAGGAAGATTGTACGGTATAGCAAGGAAAAAATCCTCAGCAGAACCAGGGAAATAAATTTGTATTATGTAAAGGAGATATGACACAGTTGTGCTGTTCAAAGGTTATTCCTTGTATAAAAAGAAACATTGGTAACAATGAAAATACTTCCTTAGAAGCGTAGGCACATGAACGGTGGTAGGTAGGTAGGTGGGAGGAACAGCGTGGGTTGTGAGACCAATATTAGACTTAAAGGAGTCAGAGAGGAAAAGTCCCAAAAGATGAAAATCCCTTCAAAAACAACAGTGAAAGCAAAAGGGAACATGTTTTTAACTTGTTTGCTCTGCCAGAGATGAAAGTGCAGCCAACTAGAGACTGCATACAGCAAACTGAGAAAGGGAGTAGCAGAAAGAAGTGCATCAGGAAGATCCCTGACAATTACTGCTGTAGAAACACTGCTCTCACAGCGTGCTTTGTTCTTCATTGGCAGAAAACCCCCATAATTAAAGGAGCGAAATACCACTCAGCTTTAGGGTGTTAATAATACCCTGAGAGGTCAACTAGAAGGTCCACTAGTGACAGTAAAAGGCTGCCTGCTGCCTAGAGCAGCCTTTGGCTCATTTCCACAAAGCACTTATTCAGGTGCAAATTGAACCCAAGTCAACAGCAAGCCAAGGAAATAACTTGTTACCACACATCACACAATTGCCTGATGACCTATATTCAGTGAGTTAGGGACACTAGTTAAGTCTCTGTCCAACACACCTGCAAAAACTCTACCACAACTCTCACAGTAATCAGGATGAAAAACTAATGTCATTGTGAAGGTCAAGTCACACTATTAAGTAAAGTATGAAGAATTCTGGAAACAGAGACCTAGCTTAACAGAAGACTTCAATTCCCAGACCAAGTACTCAGCTGTTTCTCATAAAACCCCCAGAAATTATCATGTTCAGCAGAAAGGAATGAAAGCACTGCATAATTATGTATTATACAAATTGTCTCTGAAAGTGAAAGGTTTCCCAGGAAGAGATATTTCTTTAAAATATCAGCATAGATTAAAATAAATAATTCTATTTCATCCCAGTTTATGATGAAAAGTCATTGAAAAAGAAAAGTTATTTCATGCTTCCTCCTCTTTTTTGTTTTACTACCATTTACCATTTTCCCTTCCTTCTTCTACCCTATGATTTATGTCCTACTTCTGCACAGCTCCTAAACTTATGTGAATTTTACAGAGTGCAGCTTAAAATTAGGCACATTCCTAAAAGCTTTCCCGAATAGGAAGGGATTAAAAAACATGGGAAATTAAGTATTTATACAAGCACTTTGCTGAATTACAATGACTTGAAAGCTAAAAGCTTCTGCTGCCTGGCACCTCTGGTCTAACATCCTATGTGGGTGAACAGTGACATGCAGGACTTTTGATTTTTCATAAATCTATATTCTTTTGCAAATCCTGTATCTACAGAGAACAGAAATGACCAAGAGCAAATACACTCATTGTGATGCATTGTGCTTCACATACGCTATGGAACTCTGGAAAGCATGCTCCTAAAAACTCAAAAAGAATAAGCTCCATGCCTGAAAGTGTGTCCATGCATGAAGCATGGCTAGATGGAGTTTGTGGTGGTAAATAACATTCATCTTCACCTTGCAGAGGTTGCAATAACTGATCTCACAGGAGGAGTTTTGGCTCAGGAAAGGATGTGGTAAAGTCTTCTGGATGATGAAAGGAATCACTAGATCCCTTGAGCAAAGGCCAGCTACATTATGAAAATCCCTGCAGAAAATGAGATTGCTTTCTCCTTTGGACACTAATGGAAAGACAGAGAAGAAGCAATCCCTGGCTTCCCTTGAGACAAAGTCAGGCAGGCTGCTACGGGGAGCTGCAGTAAGCTTTCTTTTTTCTGCTGGTCTAGTCATCACTGATGTCAAGAGCATGACATTCTTAACAAGGATCAAATGCTTTTCTCTAAAATCTGTTTCTCAGATAAGATCTCTGGGAAAAAATGGGGCAGAGGAGGACAAGGAAGGAGAAGAAATTAATAAGGGAAATGCAGAAGGAGTCTTTTGTCACTGATCATGGATACTAGAAGAGATAGAGATCCTTTTAATTTTTTTTTCTCCCCATTTTAAAGCTACAGCCTTAGGCAAGTTATACTAAAATTGGTTTTTTTTGGTCCAGTGAACTACGATTCACTATTATAGTAAAGAATTGTGTTAAAGACAGACAGAATTGTTGTTGATTTTAAACCCACACTATTTTCTTTTATGGACATAATTTATTTTCTTGCTTTAAGGGACCTTTCCATTTTAGAATCAATTAAAATAAAACACTAATACAAAATTGTCCATTTGTACAATTTTCCTGAGAATTTGGGTGGCTTTTTAAAACATAAATATAGGAAAAACAAATAGTGACATTTGAAAACCATAAAATCATGACTCTTTTAAAATAAAGCTTTCATAAACAATTAAAAAAAATCAATTTTTGGTTTTCCACAAAATACCGTGCAATTCTGAGCAGAAAACATGGGTTTGTCTACTTTCAGATGGTCTTAGTTCTTTTTAATTACATCTCAGGTGCTCTCTGGAGTTGTAAAGACTATCTTAGGGCTAATTTCACATGTTGAGTATATATAAATACACAGTTATGCAAAGCTTTTGCAGGCCAAAGCTGTAATTTAGCAAAGAATTCAAAGAGCAGACCTACTGTACATAACTGGATGCTCACTTAACACTAACAGGTTAAAATACTTTGCAAATTCATAGCGCAGTCCCTTTTCAGAATAACATTCTGAAACATTCCTATATTTACTCTTGTTCAGAAAGAAACCCATGCAAAAATAAGCATGCTTGAGCACATTTGTTCAAATACTTTCCTGAACCAGCAGCTAGCACTAAAGAGAAGAAACCAATAGAAAACATAGAAAATGAAAAGAGAAGAAACAAACGTAGAAGATGCATGTGTTAGTGGAGAGCTGTATGTGGTAGAACATGGACTTACTTGAGGGTGGTAAGCTCTGTAAGGGATGGCTGGGTGGCCTTGAGATAACTCTCTCTCCGTGCAGCAATCTTTGGAGATGGCTTTGGACTTGTGTCCGAGTCTCCACTGTCATCGTCCCCCATGGCTTTGATGTAACTTCCACTACGCATTCGGCGGCAGGGAATCTCGTCATCTTTTCCTCGGGGAGTGTAGCCAGTCCATTCATCTTGAGGAACCTGAGGTGATAAACACAATTCTCTTATTAGTATGCTCCTCCCAGGTGTTATTGGTAAGCCACAACAGAGCCATAACAAAAACTCTGATGGTCAAAGGCCTGTTCTCAATCCCATTTGACCATGGGTTGCTGTTGGAATGGGGGCCCACTTCTCACTCTGCATAGTCACAAGCATCTCTGGAGTTCTTTGCTATTTTCTATTACTTGTCTGGGAAGTTTCTAGCAAACATGCTGACACAGAAGCCTTGGTTAGGTTTAATACTGGGCTGGATAAATCTGGTTTTTTTTAGCTATTTTCATTCAAAGCATTTATAAACCAGATCAGGGTATGTTTGGTTCAGCTCAACATATTGAACATCTTTGGGGAGGCACAAAAACTGAAATACAAATCTCTATATGACAATGTTTTCTGACAGAGTGTACCTAGGAATGCTCACCAGGATGATTTTGGCTCAAGATACATTTCAGATTAGTGGAGCTATGTACTAATCATCACAAAAGTAGGTTTGCAAGTGTGAAATTTTACTACTAACGCTTCTATAGCTTAATTGGTGCAACTGCACACCCGCAGCTTGCAGTGAGCCTCCTGTTGAATTCTGTTAGTCTGAGTGCCTGAGTCATACAACTCTTTATTCCCTTCTTTTTCTTCTTCTTCTTAATGATGTGCATTATTTCTCTTGATCTGAAGTCAGTGCTGTCCCTTCTTTGTATTGGAAATCTGGAATGGTGGGAATGTGCATTCATGAGATTTTGAGACATAACAAAGGACAGTCCAAGAGCGGAGTGCTCTTGCCCACCCACTGTCTCCCTTCCTCTGCTCCTGTGGCTTCTGACCACATAAACCAACATCCTTCTCTTTCCTGTAACTGCAGAAAAAACATGAAGTGGAGCAGGACCTTTGAAGCTATTTTGCAGAAACACCATTTTTATCTAAAGGTGAACCTGCAAAAGAGGTTTTTAGTTAAAATCATTCTGTGGTAGGCTTAAATACAAGTAGTTGTCATTTTTTAGTTTGCTGCTTCTCTGATTCCTCTCAGTGAATCAATTCTATAAACCAGCCACAGCTATAATGCTCAGAAAACCTTACAAGCCACATTAAATAAGGAGGCACGAATCTAGGTTACTAAATTTGTCTTGCAACTTACAAATACTCTCACCTGCTAGAATAATCTTTTCTATGGGAAGTTTGTTCTTCATCAAAATTTACCTTCTGCTGAGGATCTTGTGAATCCCATTGCAGATTTCAGCCAGAGCATTTATGTGCCAGCTTATTTAGACAACCAAAACTAAAACATTGGAATGCTTGCTAATGGCTTAGCTGTTGATTCCCACTACAAACAGAAGTCTAAGTCCAGAGGCTGTAAGGCCTTTTGAATGTTACTGTTAATACAAATAAATTTTTATGGCCTTTTTAATGGCCTTTTATCAATCTATACTGCTATAAACTGCAACTGTTTATTTTTGTATACCACTTTGTATAGCACTGTGGTATACAAAGGAACAAAGATATTTAATGGTCCTAAGCCCATATAGGCTTGTTACTAGTTATAATTAATTAACCATATTAATTTTATTAACTAAACTATTCACAACCTATGTCTTTGCTTTGTTTCCCGACAATGTCAAAACCCAAGACCTTGCCAACCTTCTTCTTTCATTGATTTTTTTTTTCCTGCTCCTGACATGATTATTTAGGGCCTTCCTTAAACTGCCAGGCTCAAACAGTCCTTCTTTCCTCTTGTGTTCTGTTCTCCCCATTCTCTCTTGGTCAAGTCCAGCCTTGAAACTCTCTTGGAGCTTCAGTATTTTCCTCAAAGAACTGAAGAGTTAATCCTGGATATCTACTCTAGGTTTCCCCTTTATCAATATTCTTTCTTAAGACCCAGCCTCCCTTCTCAGGACTTAGTCATTCTCAATTTCTCCATGTTTTATTTAACTAATTCTTTCCTTTGTAAAGAATTTAAGTGCCTTTTTAAAGTAAATTTCCATGTTGTCTTTACATATCCTTAAGTTAATGGCTCTACAATTCTTCCAGCAGCATGCAAAGTTTGTTGTTGTGGGTTTTGGGGTTTTGGGGAGGGGGGGAGGGGGGTTTGTTTTTTGTTTTGTTTATTTTTGAATTTATTTTCCTGGGCTCCAGGAATCTAAGTTCATTAAAGCAGAAATACAGTTCTAACTCCAGTTTTCTTATTGAATGATGACATGCAGAATTGTGCATCTATAGAATATTACTGAATAAATACTCCTAAAACCACCTGAAATTTTCTTTTAGGATAGGGTAAAGCTTTAACTAAGACTAAGAGTACTAAGTACTAACAGAATCTACTGGAAGAACAGGACTAAATGAACAGCTCTAGTATTTTTCCACATTAAAAAAAAAAAGAAAGCAGAGCAATATTTCCATTCTGCGACTTCTAAGTTTATGCCTGGACCAGATCTGGAAAGATGATGCTTTCAAATGAAGGTAACACCCATCAGAGGTTTTGATTTTTGATATAGAACAGTACAGAACATTTTACACTCCTCCCTTAGCCACTTATGACAGATAGAGTATAAAATTTTTTTCAGGTCTTATTCTTGCATTAGTTCTAGGCCTAGAACATCATCAAACAGTGAGTATACAATCTATATTCATACCACCTCTCACATACATTTTGGAACCTACAGCTTCTGCTTGTCACTGTAAAATTTTGACTTCTCAAATCACTCATACAAAAAAGAATTTAAGATAAGTTTAGTAAAATCAAGCTCTGCTGGCATTTTGATGACATGCTCAGACTTCAGTCAGAAGTTTAAAATCTGTAATAGTGTATTTCCAATCAGTTTTTAGGCAGCTATTAGATATCGAAGTCAGAGTATATAGAGAATCTGGTAATTCTTAGAGGATATGCACTTTGATCTGTTTAATATTTTATTCATTATGCTTTAATTGAAGATCTTTGCTTTTTCTCATTAAGATAAATTAGTGAATTAATCCTCAATGCACTAAATAAAGTATGTTAGTATATTGTTAAGGTTGGTGTCTTTAACAGAGAAAAAGTCAGGGGAGATAAAGTTACAATGTTCATACAGTGCCCATAATTCAGGCAAGCTGAACACCTGTAGTTTTATTAAGTCATAGATACACTGTTAAATTTAATGCCATAGTTTATAGGAGCAATACCAGTGAGTGATAAGTGTGGAAAAACTTACTTTGGAATTATTGACTTCTGTTATCAATAACCCCACGTATAAGACCTTTTATCCCAAAGATTCTCAAAATTATTTAGATACAATAGGCCAGGTTTTGAATGCTGGTTGCAATGGATTTTACCCCAAAACTTTCTATGTACACATGCAAACCCTGTGTACCATGCTGAGGTTTGAATGCACTGCTCTAGTCCCTCAGTTTGTACGATGTGATTGGAAGTTTCCAGTTTGAGCTCTGCTCATATCAGTGAAGTGAGCAATCACTGAAAAACAACCACTACCTTTTTAGCAGCTTTTCCACTTTTTCAAAAACACTAGTTTCAGAGAAAGCAAGATGAGCTGTTCACACAGAGACCAGGGCAAAGCAGTCTCAGTGAGTGCCACAAACCCACTGGCTGGTTTGGGTATTGGAAGTCACCTGCATGCACAAAACCAAAGGAAATAATACAAAAGTGACCCAACTTCCATTTCCATATTATGGGTTTAAGGGTAAACCCTGTGTGCATCAAAGAGAAAAGGATGGCTGTGGTTAAAAAGCCATCCAGATTTAGAGAACAGCCTAAAATACCAACCCAGATACGCTTCCAAATTCACAGAACACATTGAGGAAGTCAGAGTGTTTGCACAGACTACTTTACCTGCCTAGATAAAGCTGCAATAAAAGAATGCAATGGATATTCGATTTAAAAGCTATTTTAGTTAAACAGTTTGACCATGGGGATTTTGTGCAGGTGTTTAAGTCAGGTTTGTTTTTCTTTAAATCTTGTTTTTACTTTTTATTGTTTGTTTGTTTACAGTAATGTTTCTGTATATTAGCGAATTTGTAGAAAAAAATTTGGATCCAGCTCACCTTTATCTTATTTCTTCTTTTTTCTTATCTGATATTCACAAGAGCAAGAAACCCTAATTTCAGAATTTGGTGTAGGAGAAAACTGTAAGGCATCGTGTAACTGATAAAGAGCATTTGCAGGGTAAAGAAACAATTTAGAAGTTCTGCCTTGGCTATTAACAATTGTAATACTTTTTATGAAAGGGTCTCTGCCTGTGTATTATTTGAGTAGGACAAACAACCCTTAAAGTTCAGCATTTCCTTTCATTTCAGGCAGATAAAATAATGTCAGCATTTTAATACTGCTGTGCCTATAGTCAAATACCTCAAGCAATACCTACTAAAAGAAGTGACCTGATTTTCAGAGTGCTTTTTTGGTGCCTAAAAAGTATTGGCTGTAACAGCTCATGCAGACAGTGCAGTTTACTGTCGCAACAAAGTGTTTCATATCATGAGAAGAAAGTAAAAGATAAAGCCCTCTCCAAAATAAAACCTGCAAAAATAAAATCAGTTAGATTATTTCATACATTCTGTTTCTACACATATGGTACCACACATCCTGTAGTGTGATTTCTTCTGCTAGTCTGGAAAAAATGCTGGGAGAAGTGTCTATGTGAACCTCCAGCTTTCTTATTTTATTTCAGTCAGGGGGTCTGCACAGATTTTCCCACAGGCTCTTACTTTGTTTGAATGGCCTATATTATGCCTTGCAAGGTCACATACTACACTGCACACAAGTGCAAATGCACAGTATCTGCTGCCTTAGAGGATTAATGGGATTAAGATTGACATACTTGAGATAAAGCTGTTTTATGCTTTTAAGAAAATCATATTATCCAATTACCTTGGCAATACCATTTTTCCAGTATCAGAATATCAAGAGGGAACATCACTTGCATGATTGTTTTTGCTCTCATGAAGAACAGAGAAGAGCTAAACTCAAATCTAACAATGAACATAATTGTTTCTATTAAAATAGAACTATTATTAATCACACTATCAAAGTAATAATGATCTTGGAAACATTTCATTCTCTAAGTGATCTTTAAGCTCATGTACAAATCTTTACAAGCCTAAAAATCAAGAGTGTACTTCATATATACGAAAAGCATAGTAAAACAGAACACCATTATTACTTGAATAGACATAAAAAATATTCAGCAAAGGCCTCTGAGCCATGCAGCTTACTGAAACTTAAAACTTCAGCAAACCCCTGGAAATAAATTGTTACATGCATGAACACTAAGCCTGACAACAGTTTCTTTCTTTTGATTAAATGGCTGATACAACATTCTTTTGTAAACAGAGCAGACTATAAAGATGAAGTACTGCTACTAGCCAACATCTCACCTGGATCCAGCATCATTTAGTGTATAGATTACCTGTCCCAATCTTTAACTAAATTTATATTGCTCTGCAAGTGTTCACACTTTGTCATTAGCCAGGTTGTACTGATTCGTCATTTCCTTTAATGCATTTTTTGATATGAAGGAACTGGATTTTTTAATAGATAGTCTAGGAGCCCAAATAAACTAAATTAACAGGTATACTGGCCCCACAGTTTTCAAACATTTACTTCATAAGCTCACATGTTGTAGTATGTGAAATAATCCCAGACTATAATGACAAAGCTAAAGAAAACATTTTAAACAATTTCTAAATAATTAAATTAGAATATCTAATTTCCTTTTTTTTTTTCTTTTTTTCCCCAAATAGTTATTAACTTACCTCACTGGATGAAATAGCAAAGAGACTGTCTCTATAGCAAATTAAGTTCATTATTGATCTCTAGTTTGCTTTGGTTTATTGCAGCTGAAATCATTAAAGCTTCTCCCTGTGCTTTGCCAAAGCAATGTGGATGACTACAGAAGTAAACAAAAGGACTGGAAGGAGTGGCTAACCATCGCTCACAGCAGCAGACTTGTAACTTTAGCTTTCTATTAGTATGCAAATACCTAATGAAATGAAATCACACAACTGAAGAACAATGCCTAATGACTGCTCAGTGCAGATTTTTCAAACCCATGCAATTTGGTCTTAGCCATTATTATGCCTCTTCTGCACGCTGTAAAGGAAGTTCCAATTGCCATCTTCCACTTACTGATCCTATTCCTAGCACTCATGAATATTGAATTAATCAGACCAATAAGGATGAGTAGCATTTCTTTCTACCAATGTGCATATGTTAGGAATCATTGAAGTATGCAAAAAAAGAGGAAGCCTTAGAAAGCAGAAAGAAACATATATGTTTAATAAGCCTCAAGTGTTCTCAAAAAGGCAGTTAGGAAGGTTGCCTTTATTTAGGACAAATTTAATATGCTCAGTATCTGCAGCAACATTTGCTTTAGCTTGCACTATTTGACCAATCATTGTAGGAACCCAGAGTTCTACTATAAATTAATTTAATTTAGCTAACTAATCTCCGTATTTTTTTACAAGAGGGGAATTAACACCAGAACAAAGACCTCTCCAAGATGTAGCATTACTTCCTCCATGCTGTGCCCACCCCTTCCATCAAACCTGAACAAACAGGGTGAAGAACTGCAATCTTCCTTCACATAAGAGTAGTTTGGAAAGTCTTCTAAACCAGTATGAATTCTGAGAGTCAGCCAACAGACAAAATTCTTCAAGAACCACTCCAGTTTACAATGTTCATTCGCCAAAAGGTGTCTTGAGCACTGGTTTGTCAATCTGATTCACATTCCATTTTATGAAGAGGAATGCGTGTCTTCTAAATGAAACTACCATGTCTTGATTCCAGGTAAATTTTATCCTTCTGCTTTATGTATAAAAATCCAACCAACCGTGAAGAGGGGCATACCAATACAATGATTCCAGCCACTGCCTTTCAAGTTTGCCACCCTTAAACACCTTCTGCAGAAAGGAAGCCAAACAGCAACTGCCACATCCATTAGCTGAGGTAAACATAACTGAAGGTCACAGATCAGGGCTCTTGGCCAGGATCTCAAACTAGAACTGCTTCAATGATACTCATGGATGATATTCTCCAGTGGCAGAGGGCAGACATTCATTCTCATCTTTTGCAGTACCCTTGAAGCATTCAAAGCCATTGGTTATAATGACATATGGTTTCTTGCCCAGTTAAGGATGACAGGATGACTGCTAACATGAATACCAGTCCTTGAAAGGACACTTTCAATGACTAGCAATAGAGAAATATTCTCTCATTTCATCTTTATATCTTCTTTTGTGGTGAGTCACTTCAACACCTGCATACAGTGACTGGTTTGCATCCAAAGCAATACTGTTAGATGAGATGCCATTTTACCTTTCTCTCACTACACACACAGGCATTATCAGGCAGACAGCAGGAAACTGGCTAGTGGGTGGAGAACACGTAGCTGATTCTGTATCCTTGGAAGAAAACAGATGTGGTGGGGAGAGCATTTTGAGCAGCAGCCCTTATGCTGTTTCTTTTGGCTGGCTGTAACTCAGTAATCTCTGGTGCTTTGCTAATGCTGTGTTCTCACAGGCAGCAACTCTAAGTGATGCCCTGAAACTGCCATCTCCTGCTGGCTGTTGGCTTCTGTCACATTTTAGTGGCCAGTGGACAGATTTCACTGAACTTTCACAATGATTTCTTTTGCATTACAGCAGTGCTATACACCTGTGAAGAAGCTTTCATTTGGCTGTAAGGAAACTTTCCTGGTTTCAGAAAATCATAGTGTGTCTTCTCAGTGACTCGAAATGTCACCAAATGGTGACCTATGTTCTACAGTAGTGTCCCATAGGATATGAAATCAAGGTCATACTCTTAACTCTCATCTGCTAAAAACTGAATTGCTACAGACCAGGAAACCTCAAAGATTTCCTAACAAACTGGTGAGCAGGCTGGGTTATGTCAGTAAAGCAAAAATTAGACACAAACTTACTTGCATAAAAGACTCCTGGACACAATTCAGAGACTGTCTTTGGAAGCCCTGGCCCATCAGAACTGTCACAATGCCTTTTCCAACTGCATGACACATTGCTTAGTCTTTGGTGAGATAAATGCATATCTATCAGAAGCCCAAAGAAGACAGTACATTGCACAGTTTCAGGGTAAGAGGATGAAAGGACAAACAATATACAACAGATCGATGTTCTTATTGCTTAATTCAGTAGTGACAGAAGCTCACCTGTCAAGAACCACAAGAGCATTTGTAAGGCAGAATAAAAACTGTGGCCAGCTAGCCCAGCTCAAACCACTCCTCTGGCACTGTAGTATTTCCTCACTCAAGATCTGTACTATGAATTCCATTCTTGAAACAAGCACAAAACCCCAACCCAGTAACTGGATGAAGAGAAATACTCCTTATTTGCACTGACTGAGGAATATGTATCACTGCTTAGTGTTTTCTTCCCCATGTACTTCACATGTTTCCACTATAAAAGTTAAGGTTTCAAACTCAGATGCAGATTGAAATTATCCTCTTTGCTGGACTTGACTTTCTTGAAGATTTTTTGCTTTACTCCTTTTCCCCCCCCCCCCCCCCCCCAGTGAAACCACTGAAAAGAATAAGAGTAGAACACTCCAAACATTTAAGGCTACAGAAAAAAAGTCAGATCCACGACTGAAACAAATCTTATCCATGAACGAACTGAAATAGATACCAAATGCCAGCTGTTATATGCAGCCATAATTTTAATAAGCATTTCTGACAGAACAGTATATATAATGTAGTCTCACCCAGGTATGTTGCTAAATCCTACAAATAGTATGCCAACAGGTTCCAGCTGCCAGAATTGCATTCCTTAATGGATGCACTATTAGAATACATTAGGGATGCTAACAGAATAGACTGACAGTAATTCAAATTAATCTGGAAAAAATAAGGTCAGTGCCAGTATATTCAATACTGAGAAGTTACAGGAGGACAATAAAACTAAAGGACAGAAAATTAAGGAACATGGGCAGATAAAATTGCAGCTGGCATTGCTGTAGAACAGCTCTCTTTGTCCTTAGGAGGCCCCCATTACTCAAGACACCAAAGGTCAGCACAGCTTTCAATTAAGCAAATCAGAACGCACCAGTTGTTAAGGTTAAATGAGTGGCAAAATTATGATCACTAACACGGCTGACAGTATCCAGGTTCCTTTGTTTGTTTTGTTTTTTAGCTAAATTAAAGGACTGCAAAGATGAGGAAGATGACTATCCTGAAACACTCTCCTACACATTTGTATAGCAATCATATCTTGGGTGGGTTTCCAGGAAGGCTAAATAACCAAGATGCCAATTTAATGTATTTATCTCTTAGTAATATACATTTTGTAAATAAGCTGTTTTCTGCTTTATTTATAGTTTCCACAAATTCCCTAGATTTAGCCATTATTCATATTACCCACCTCATGACTGAAAGACCAAAATAAATTAGCTTTCTGGGAATATTTTTTTCAGTATTAATATTAGATATTAGTTCATTTTAAAAGTTGAGAACATTTAAGAATTTCCAAATGTTTTCATGATTATTCCATTACCTGGAAGTTGACCTAGAATACATTAAAACATTTGACAGTATTTTACATTTGTCCAAATTGTTTCACTAGTTTATTAAGAATTATGTTTCACATGAGCTCAGTAAAAAAAACCTTGAAACTTATACCTCATGTACTTTGTAGTTCTGACTGGAAAACTGAAAGAAATAACATGTGCTTCACTAATTTACAATGTATAATGGAATATGAGCTAAGAAAAGGCAAGTCATCAGATACATGAAAAATGGAAGATCTATATTAATGGATGTTAGTACAACTTTCATGTGTATAAAAACAAGGATATACTGGAAGATTAATTTGAATATGGTAGTTGCATTTGAAATGCAAACACCATAAATGAGGAAAACACAAACTGAAAATGCAGATAAACTTGCGTAGACAAACCCAGTATAACAGATCTAACATAAATTGCTGTGTCATAAGGATAAAGGCTTTGTAATGTAACATACCACATCAACAGATCACATTACACTTACTGGTCCTTATTAGCACCTGACCCTAAGGTCTATTTGGTCACCCATGGACACAGGCAACAAAAAGAGGGTGGCTGGGACTGGGATTCAGCAGTATTTCCTAAGAAACTGTGTTTGTCCTGAGACTGGAAAACAAGTCATTCAGATGATGAGCTTCTTAGCACTACACCTGGTATAGCAGCACACATTACAGGCCACCTTCACACAGGAAACTGAGCGCAGTACTAACCAAGAACCCTTTGGCACCAGAAAATTCTTATTATGCCCAGAAACTTGGCTTGTATTTTTATAGTATTTCTCACAGTATCCCACTAAAGAAAAGCTAATGTGGAACTTCAATGGCTGCACTGTTGCACCCACCTTCTGCACCTCAGTTTTCAGAACTAAAATTTCCAACCTTAGCCTCAAGTGTCTGACACAACTGATGAGTCTCATCAGTTGCAATGAAAAGAAAACTTATGAATGACCCACATAAGAAGAAAAGAAAATTAATACAAAAAGCATCATTCTTTGTATTTTTCTCAATCTCTTAACAAATGAACCAAGGACAACAGGAATAGTAATTACAGGGAACATTAAATGGCGAAACTATAATCAGAGCCAAACTCTGCAGTGTATTTGATACACTTTACCTCCAAAAATAATGAATTCATAGAAAACAAGAGTGTCAAAAAATATCTGCCTGTGTATTTAGACCCTATTGTTCGCAGCAAAGGACTGCTGGTTACATTTTGTCTTTGATAGCTTTGCTTAATTTCAATTTTTTCCAGAGGAGAAGCTACCAGAGAAGTAGAGGCTGTCCACCACTTTATAATTTTTTCTTTCAAGGGAGGGAAACCATTTTGAAGAAGCATTTTGATAAAACATGAACAATTCCTTCTCACCTTCCTTCACTGTAGTCCAACTGTAAAGCTGGATTGAACAGTAGCACTTCCCTGAAGAAAAAATCAGCTCAAAAAAGGAACATACTATCCAGCTGCTCACTCTTGAAAGGAGAAATAGAAGATAAAAATGCAATTCCATTGCCAAAATGCAGGTAAGAGGCAAAGATTTGCTTGACAGTCTTTAGACTATTCTAGGATAGTATCTGTTTCTGAGGATGCACAGTGTTGACCCAAGCCTCCCCCAGAACTCCAAGGATGGACACTGTTTCTCAGCACCAGGGCTGGAAGTGGAGCCTGATGGGATAAAGAAAGCCAGTGCAATGCAGGAGGACTCTGCACTTGATCCAAATTCCAAATTATGAGAAATAAGCCCATCTGTAATACGAACTACTGCCAACTCCTTCCACAGAACAGTTAAGTGGAAAATATCACAGCAAGCAAAATAATTGTTTGTTATTTCCAAGTCTTTATGCTGAGGATTCATGCAGATATTTTTGTGATAAAAGCCCTTATAAACAAATGTGAAGTCAATGTCACCTGTGATCTCTGATACACTCAGATCCATTAGGATAAAGAAAATTATCCTGAGTACCCTGAGTTGAAAATAAGTCACTCCTTCATTGAATTCAGATACTGTCACAAGAAGAGATTGCATGAACAAGTAGCTGCTCTTTGAAGGATCAGAGTTTATGTCCTGAGAGTTTAAGTCCTGCAGCATAGACAAAAACTTAAATAACAAGCGAGTTGATAAAAGCATCTATTTCATATTTAGTGAGTTAAAGAAAGCAACAAAGAAGTGTCATAATAATGAAATTAATATCAGAGTTGTTCAGTGTTGTTGTGGACTTGCAGCTTTCATCTCATTTTGTGCCTTTCCAATTGTTCTAACACAGGACACCAGCCTTTTGGTACAATAATGAGAAGGGCACCTGGAAAATAACATACACAGAGTAACTCTACAACCCACTAACAGAGTAGAACTTTTCTGCTGTTAATATATATTTATACTGCAGGATGGAAAAAAGGCCTCAATTAGATTCTGTGCCCCATTGTGTTGGGCATTGTGGAAACTCAAAAGGGAACAAAGTCCAAGCCCCAAAGGGCTTGCAGTGCAAAAAGAAAAGTGATATAGTGAAGAGAAAAGCAATGGGATGCATTCAAAATAGACTGATTTTTTTAATACCTATATGCATTTGTCAACCTTTCAAGCTGCCAAGAGAGAAGAATAATCCTGACCTGCTTCCTCAAATCTACTGTACTCTGTTTGAATATTACTTCCAATGCTAACTGATAACCTGGTTAAGAGTCTCCATTTTTAAAAATAGTTTCAAACCAATTATGTTTCCCTTGATTTTACAATGGCATTCACAATTAGAAAGAATGAAACAAAATTAAGTGAAAACTGAAATAAAACTACCAGTGAGAATGGGAAACACAGTGAGAATGTAGTTACTCTAAGTGAGAATTTAGTTATTCTTGCCCTTGACAATTGTTGGACATATTTTCATACAGACACAGATAATGCCCTCTAATTCCACTTCAGGAGTCTATTCCTGTCAGTTAAACATTATCTAAAGGTCCCTGTGGAGGTGTTCATTTAAAGCTGATGCTGGCACAGTTTTTCACTCTTTTCTAGCCATCTGGTCACATACTGAATTGTCTGCTATTTTATCTAAACCCAAGAGAAGGCTGAAGGAGTAAACAAAAATACCAACAAAAAAATCTCAGGGTTCAAAGTAACCACAGCAATCAAGCCTAAAGTTATGTTTTCTTCTCACTCACAAAATTCACACAAAAAACTCACAAAACCTCAAAAGGTTGCAACCTGAGGCTATTTTGAAACCCCTCTCCCTCCCCACCCCATACGCAGAGCTGTAAACACGCTGAGCATTTGTATTGCCCCCTCTTCCTCCACCCCACTCTCCTAAACAATTAACAGAAAATATACATATCCATTCCTTTATATTTAAGACTTAGAATCCCAGAGGCTGGTATTCAAAATTATTTTGCATGACACTCCATAAAACCTTTTAAGATCAATTTTTAAATGCTGATGCCTCAGTCCTACGCTTTCTCTGCATACTGACTTAAACAACAGAATGTGGAAGCTGACTGTCTCATTAAAGCACCCATATGAGAGAACTTGATACAGTTCTATACAAATAGACAAGAGTCCCACTACATTAAAATGAAACCGAATCATCTTAGCAAACCTCTTTTTTCCTCATGGTCTTCTCTCTTCTCTGCGCAACGTTGTTCCATCTTACACACACACTTAGATGTGCCATAAGTGCTTCCTTTAAAGTGCATAAAAGCTATCCACAGCTCTCCTAAGAACGAAACAGTTTTAATCTTTTCTGATCCATGTTCCTGCCACAAACATTCACCGGCAGTATGATAGCTCCAAGAGGAGACATCTGATTCTTGACATTTAAAGATACAATACTGGTGAAAAATAGTGACGCTGTATTAACTGCAAACAGCTTGTGAGGGAGTAGGTGATGTACTCCTAAAATGTATAATCAGAACAAGCAATAATTTCAACCTTTTGATTTTTTATTTTTGACTCAGAGCCATGAAAAAGAGGAATAGCTTGATAAACAAATCTGGACACGTTACAATAAATGTTTTAAGAGAATTTATATTCCATGGCAAAAAGAAAAGTAGGTTGTTTTCCTGCTGGAGAAAGTATTAAGGTACCCCTGAGTTTCTCAAAAGGGTCTCAAAAGCTTTCATAAAAATGAGCAGTAAATGAAAGCAAAATTGGAATTACAGAAATCAAAGAATTTGTATCCTGGTAACATTCAGTTAATTGACATTGTAGTGCTAAATGAAAGCACTACAACATCAAATTCCCTATACCCCTACTGTGACAGCCTTATAAATTCAAAAGGTACACATAAAGGTCTTATTTTTCCCACCTGAAAAAAAAAAATCCTGTTCTAACATGAACAGTTTCTTTGAAATCCTGAATTCTGGACCAAAAAAAAAAAAAAAAGAGCTGATATATTTTTAATTTTAGCAGCAGCACCCCTTGTTTAGTGATCAGTGACCTCTGGGGAAACTTGAGACATCAGAGCAAACCTCCATCCCCCACAAACACCTGAGACAAGGCAGAGCACAGTTAACAGCAACCAGTTCTCCACACTGTACCTGGAGGTACTGACATGACCGTTCCTGCTGACACGTCTCTGCCTTCACCACTGTCTGGTCCATGTTAACTGATGCTTTCTGGTAAACTTCACGGGCTCTGCTCACGGTTAATGTAGAGGACCAAGAGCTTTTCTTCATTAACTGGGAGTCCAAATTCACAGGCAGGTTTGCACAGGTAGAGCATTTGACATCATTATTGCTTCTGGAGGACTTCACAGTATGTTCGCTAATAGTGTTATAGGCTTCCATAAAGTATTGGGAAGAAGAGCGATCAGGGCATCTTCCCATGGTCATGACCCCACTGGGACCATGATAAATGCAAACATCATTGTCCAAGTTGTCATCTGAACTCCACCATCCCGATGCATTGGATCTGGGCTTACCTTCTGATCGCCTTTCTTTACTCTTGCTGCGCTTCCCATACCTCATCGTCTGTGACTCCTCCGGGCTTGCTTTCCCCCCATTGACACTCCCCTTGGATGGTCCTTCCAGCGAATGGGACTTGGTAAAAAGCTTTTGGACAGAATGAACCAGATGCCGGATCCTGCCCGGGCTGTCGCTGCGGTGCTCCATGGCAGTTCTCTTGTACTGCAGAGTGTGATAGCCATCCCGATTCAGAGGCAGCTGCCGCTCAAATTGGTCCAAAAGGTTGGCAGGAATGCGGTTGGTCTTGTTGGCAGTTCCATGGGGAACCAGAGCACACTCGTCCTTGAGTTCATGGTGGGAGCTATAATGCCTCCGGGGAAATGTGCTGCTGGCAATCTGATCATTGTAGGGCACCATGCACTCGGCCTGAAAAGAGTTCCTTTGAGTGTAGTAAGGGTGGTCTGCGGGGTGGGGGTCCACCGGGTTTAACAAATATGGCTTCCTGTCCTGGTGGTGTGGCAGGCTGTCACATGCAGGGTCACAGGCAACCCCGTGATGGTGACTACGGCTGCCAGATAATCCCTTCATCGTTGACGTAAAACGAGTCCCAAAATCATCTAATACGTATGGCTGTGCGACAGGCAGAACTCAGAGAAAGGCCTAGAAGAATGAAACACAACAGAAGCGGTAAGATATTCAAGCTGAGAGAATAAACAGCGTGTGCATGCTTAGCATCCTTTGTTTCTTATTGTAAAAGTAATTGGAATGAACATTCTCAGACTTTCTATCATTGAATCTTTCCCACATCCAACATGGGATAAGGATACCTAAGTAGTACACAAGAAAAATTGTCTTGTTCTATTAGCTGCAAAACAAATGCAAAAAAAATTTTTCCAATATGAAAAATAAGATAAGTATTGCCACCTCTACTCTAAAACCTCAGTCCTAAAAACATTCATGGACGGGGGCCTCCCAGGATGCCTTAACTGCTCATCTGCATGTTTTCAAGGCCAAATGCATGTGTTTAAAAAGATATTTTCTTTAATGGATCTCTGTCTGGGCTTCTTTGGGTCAAACACAAAGCATGGTGCAATTAATGGGAAACTTTTCCCTAACTTCAATGAATATTTTTATTCAATCTCCATTTGTCTGCCTAGACTGTAAGCATCTCAAGACAATAGCAAAACATTATTTCCGTAATTATTTTCAAATTAAGAATAAAATAACAATAAATTACACTAATTGTCAAAACAAAATCAAACTATTTAACAACCTATATATCTGTGGGGTTTGTATTTACTATTCACTGGCTCCTACTCACTAAAAAAAAATCATCTTATTCTGCTAATGCATGGCTTGATTTATTTCTCAATAGTTTTTCAGTGTAAAAAGCAGTGTTCAAATATCCCTACATACTCCTACCATTAAAAGAACTGGGATAGCCAAACTTTGCACACAAAAATAACAGTGTAACACTTAATTCTTGATTGCAGTTATTTGTCCCTGAAG